>NC_065446.1:29130789-29441549 GCF_917563875.1 Diabrotica virgifera virgifera
ATTTGTATTCGTCATAATTTTTGAACAGTCAGATCGATGTGTCTCTTATTTTGGTCAATCGTTACACTATTACCACCTAATCAACTGATTTATTCAAACTAGAAAAAAATCAGGTCCGGCTTTAAAAAAATTAGTTCGTTTGGGCCTTAGAAAAAATTTCACCCTGTATACGCTTTTTGAAAACTCTAATATGAATTTTACAAATTAGACAAGTAGGCAATTAAAATGGCATATTTATTTTTTTCCGCACACGATTGCTTAATTTTTTATAAAAAAATCAAATTTGACTATGAATTAAAAGTTTGGTAAAGTGAACCATAGATTTAACAAAATTAACTTTTATTACCAAAATTAATTTTTTTTGAACAAATATTTCATTTATGTTACCACCCAACTACCCAACATCAACTGATTTATTCAAACTAGAAAAAAATCAGGCCCAGATTTAAAAAATAAGTTCGTTTTGGTCTTAAAAAAAATTTCACCCTGTATACGCTTTTTGAAAACTCTAATACGAATTTTACAAATTAGACGAATAGGCAATTAAAATGGCGTATTTATTTTTTCCCCACACGATTACTTAATTTTTTATTAAAAAAATCAAATTTGACTATGAATAATTAAAAGTTTGGTAAAGTGAACCATAGATTTAAAAAAACTTACTTTTATTACAAAAATGAATTTTTTTTGAGCAAATATTTAATTTCTGTTACCACCCAATCAACTGGTTTATTCAAACTTGAAAAAAATCAGGCCCGAAGTTAAAAAAATAGTTCGTTTGGGTCTTAGAAAAAATTTCACCCTGTATACGTTTTTTAGAAACTCTAATATGAATTTTACAAATAAAACAAATAGACAATTAAAATGGCATACTTTTTTCCCCACACGATTACTTAATTTTTTATTAAAAAATCAAATTTGACTATGCATAAAAAGTTTGGCAAAGTTTTTGCATAGATTTAAAAAAATTAACTCTTTTTACAAAAATTAATTTACAAAAACAACGTTTTTCTTAAAATTAAAAGTTTTAACATTTTTTTTTCTATGACACGTCTAGATCTAAAACTCCCCATAACACTTCTTTTGGACTTTATAGTTTAACATTCATAGACGTGATCAAATAGATAAATTTTAAATTTTTTCACTTAATTTTTGCGATTTAACTTTGCAATTCACGAATCTGCACCTTTTATTTTTAAAAATTCATAACTTTTACGAGAAGAAGACTGAAAGTCTACAACAATTTTCATAGTCTTCACAATGGTAAGAGATATGTGCTGTAAAAATTTCAGAAAAAAAATATTAAAATGGAACAGAGTTGTAGCGAGTTAAACCGTGATTTCATTTTTTTTTTCATTTTTAGGTTAAAATTCCGATTTTGACAAATTTGTTTTTTTAATAAAAAATTAAGTAATCGTGTGCGGAAAAAAATAAATATGCCATTTTAATTGCCTACTTGTCTGATTTGTAAAATTCATATTAGAGTTTTCAAAAAGCGTATACAGGGTGAAATTTTTTCTAAGACCAAAACGAACTAATTTTTTAAATCCGGGCCTGATTTTTTTCTAGTTTGAATAAACCAGTTGATTGGATGGTAACATAAATTAAATATTTGTTAAAAAAAATAATTTTTGTAATGAAAGTTAATTTTTTTAAATCTATGGTTCACTTTACCAAACTTTTAATTCATAGTCAAATTTGATTTCTTTATAAAAAATTAAGGAATCGTGTGCGGAAAAAAATAAATATGCCATTTTAATTGCCTATTTGTCTAATTTGTAAAATTTATATTAGAGTTTTCAAAAAGCGTATACAGGGTGAAATTTTTTCTAAGACGCAAACGAACTAACTTTTTAAAGCCGGACCTGATTTTTTTCTAGTTTGAATAAATCAGTTGATTAGGTGGTAATAGTGTAACGATTGGCCAAAATAAGAGACACATCGATCTGACCGTTCAAAAATTATGACGAATACAATTTTATGTCAAAATGCGAAACTCGCCCTGTATATTATTAAACAATGGGAGCAGACACTTTTTAATGGTCATTTGTTATTCCCATAGGAGCCTCTATACAGGCGCGGATCTAGAAATTCATAATAGGGGGGGGGGGGGCAGACCTACCACAAATATTATATTTTCCAGATTTAGACATACAGCTCACACTTACTCTAAGGATAAAATACACTATATAATCCCAGATACCTACGGTATCAAAAGGATTGATAGACAATTCACGACTATTAATCTCACTGGTCGTTCTTTACCATAGAGATTAACTTTTCTACCATCAATAGGTAGGTACGCATGGATTATCTAAATAGTAAAATTCAAATTTTTATATCTTTATAGTACCTACTATACCGCAAATTTGAAACGTGACTTTTCATGAGGTAAGGTTTATACCCAGTGTAATGTATTTGCATTTTTAGATATCATTTCTGTTATTCTTTGAATTGAGAAAAATATTTTCGTTGTTTATGGCTCCATCGGTACCCAAACAAATGCGGCTTTAATTTATTTTTCAGAAAAGGCTGGTTTTATTAGATTTTATTGCTTCTTTCAATAATTCTTTGGAAGCGGTTGTCGTTTAATTTAGTGTTCTACTGATGGCTTAAAGTTTAGAGTTGACAAAAAAAAATAATAAAAAAATACTTATAGACTAAATAAAATAGGGGGGTCTATAGACCCTTTGACCCCCCCCTGTATCCGCGCCTGCCTCTATACGAGGTAGGAGTATGTACAGATCCTCATGACTCACCCTGTATATTTGTTCTCTTCTTGCTAAGGCACGTCGAATAATATATCACTTGTACTATTTCGGCGACTTTAAAACAGTACTCTCGGCTGCAACTCTGCAACAGGAAGTCCGAGGTTAAATTTCTCACCTCTAATACCATCTTTCGCTTATAAGCTCTCATTCCACGCGTCATTACGAGTTATATAGAAACAGGAAGTATTTTTTGTTCTCTTATTGTTAAGACGCATGGAGTAATATTATATCGCTTTTACTATTTCGCTGACTTTAAAACAGAACTGCCCGTTGCAACTTTAAAATCGGAAGTTTTAGCTCGAAATGCTCACCGTTAGGCGTTAATAGCATCCTTGGGTAGTTTTGATTCGATATTCGATAGGTACCTCATTTCACTCATTTGTCATTCTATCTGATCTAATGATGGAGGAGATCTATTTGGGACAGACAGACATAGATAATTCAAAGTTTTTACATTTTTTCAAAATGGGTTCAAAATAAACATATTAATCAATTATCAATAAAATATATTTTTCAAAATGTTTATTCCCACTTGTTTTTATCTGTAAAACGCCACATGCTTTTATGTTACAGCAAAATGCCATGATTTACATATCAAGGGCAAACACGCCGCTATGTCACTTATATAATATAACCATAGCATAGCGAAGTTTAGGAGTGAGTAGAGTAACTTTAGTTACTTAAGTTTCTATCTTAAAAATGAACTCATAATCAGACCTTGACTCTCGCTCATTTCCTTTTTGATGTTAGTGCTTAATCCCGCATCCCATTAATCAGGCCCGGCCCTAGGGATTTTGCCGCCCTGGGCAAGATCGGCGAGTGCCCCCCCTCCCCTTCTTAGTAGAAGACCCATAACTCACCACCTTTCTTCAGTGGTCGCCAAGATTGTATTTTTATTGATGTGTGCTTTGTGCTAAATTATTTAATACGCCATTTTTTACCTAATTTGAACGATACCTGCTTAAAAATATGTAGGACACATTTGCAATATTTTCATGACATTTTACCACACTTCCTTTTTTAAGTAAGTAGCACTCTTCTTGCCTTGGCACGGGAAAAGTCTTTTAATAATTCTCCAAGATCCAGGAATTCTGTAATTTCTTGTTCAATAGATTGTCGCTAGAGCACTCAAACGTTCCTCAGACATAGTTGATCTTAAGTAATTTTTTATAAGTTTTAGCTTTGAAAAGCTTTTCTTTCCAGATGCCACTGTCACTGGTAGGGTTAATAGAATCCTCAAAGCAACACTAACGTTGGGTGCGAAATCAAAATCATACTCTCTAATCATTTTCAGGGTCTCAAGATGTGTACTCTTAGGCTTCACAATCGTGGAAAGTACTTTGAGTTTGAGTTCATCTTTTGATTAGCATAATTTAGATCTTTTAACTCATCAAAAGTTAAAGCATCGCACAGCTTAAAACATTTATCTGATAAATCACTAGCAGTCATATCCTTAATTTGGTATATGTCGTACAAAAATTAGAAAAATTTATGTAGGTAGTAGTGTAGTTCATGAAGTAAAATGTCATGCCATATTATACAGCAAAAAAAAATAAAATCACGGATTTGACTCGCCAAACAGCTTGCCTCATGAGCAACCTTTTTATCGTTGTTTTTATTGACATTGATTTCTACAAGAGCATCGTAGATTTCTTCAATTTGGTATCTGCTCGGAGTAAATGCATCAATTCTACTTTCCCATCCAGTTTCGGACAAAGGTTTCAACGTTGTGATAGAAATGTGATTTTCCATTATAAACGAACGATGAATAGATGCTGAAAAAAAGTTGTAAGTTTTTGCCACTAAGGAAGACGACTACATTGAGTGAATGGATAGAACATGGGACAAAAAGTTCTTCCCTTTCATGTTTGCCTCATTATCATAGGTATCATTGTCCTCTCATATCTTCCAAAAGTATCCCCAGTTCATTCAGTTTTTGCTTTCTGTAAGTCCCAAGCTATTAGTTTCCAATACGGGCACAAATCTAAGAAAATGTTTTGCAATTTTAAGCTTTGTGAAGAGGAATCTAAATCAACAAAACGTACAACAATTTAGTCATCTGTTCCACTCCAGAAATATCAGGTGTACAATCTAAAATTATGCTATAATACTTTGCTGATTTCAAAACTTAAAAAATTTATTTTTGATTTGGTCATGGAGGAGCTAAATAATTTCGTTTTGAATACGTTTACCTAAGTAGTGATGCTGCTTGTTACTACTATTCGTTGTTCTCCTAATGCGCTCTTTTAAAACAGAATCAAATTTTCCAAAGAGCTAAATAAGCTTTAAAAATTTATTTTTGTGATGAAAAAGTTTATCAGAATCGCCCCTCAATAAAAGACACTGTTGTGCTAAGAACTGTTATTGATATAAGTCGTTCTATTACATTTTTCCAATGACGAGTTTCTGAACTTAGAACTTTTTGTGTTTCTTCTTCTATGGTTTTGCCCGATTCTAGTCTAATTGCTAGTTCTACCCACTGTCGCTGTGACTGTAGATGAGCTGGAGAGTTAGCGTGGCTGGACAAAGCTTCAACCATATGTTTCCAATTATTATATCCATTTTCGGTAAATTTCATTTTAGTGAATTTAATTTAGTTCTTATTCCACTATTCTTATGCGATGCAGTTGAAGGCGGTGTTGTAGATTTCCAGTCGAATGAACCTTGCAATTGTTATTGTTTCACTTATTTAATTCTCGTTTTTACAGTTGCAGTTTTGTCGCTCTTGTTCATAATATTGATTTTTTATATTAAAAACATAATTTATTATTTCTTCAATTTCAAAAATTGGCTGTTATCTAAAATGTGCCGCCCCTAAATGTGCCGCCCTGGGCGGCCGCCCAGTTCGCCCACCCCTGGGGCCGGGCCTGCCATTAACGAATCGAGTTCATTCTACTATACGCTGACGATACTGCTCTCTACTCACTGCAGGCACTGCATACGGTACGCTGAGACATCCTTCTGTATTCGATAGGGCCCAAACAAAGCTTAACAAAATCGTTACATGGTGTAACAAATGGAGAGTCACTCTAAATCCAACAAAAACTCAAATGATTGCCTTCAGACATTCTAATTTAATACCCGTAACGAACGGGCTAGGATAACTCTTTAATCAGAGTTCACTTTAACAGAAAACTCACCTGGAACACTGATATTCAAAACACCTTAAACAAGGTAAGGGATAGAGCTAAACTCCTTGGAGCGTTGTCTGGAAAGTTTGGGAGCACATCAAACAAGACTCTCCTACACACCTACAAAACCTACATAAGATCCATTATCGACTACAGGGCTTGTCTCTATGCCTCACTCAACCATAGACACAACAATACCATCCTTGGTTGTGAGCGTAAAATATCCAGAAAGTGCCTCGGGAGGCATTGGAGTTATCCGTCGGCGTTAGTACACCCATTCGCTAAAATCCCCCCATGCAAGAGAGAATCCGTTCTATCAGCAACAAATACGTAACACGTACGATTAATGGCACGAATGATAGTGCTAAGAACGTGTTAAAAATCACTTAACGCAGCAATAGATACGGTGACATACTCACCAGGATTCCCAAAAACAAAAGTTCCATTCCCTCCAGTTAACCTTCTACAATTGGCCAGAAACGAACTTCCTGATGAGTATTACAATATTCTAGAGCAAACCCCAATAATATATCGCAGATAACATAAGCTGCATCCCTATACGTTGAATACAAGAGCCGTTCCAGATTAATGGCAGCTTGACGTCTTCGCTGGTAAGGTCGACTTACATTATTTTAATGTAGTCTGGGCAGATTATCGGAGAACAGGCCATTTTTGGGAAAAGTTATTTACCAGCAATTTTATTGCTGGAATCGAATCTTATGATTGTATATATTAATAATATAGGTATGCAAACTCCAAAGATTTTAACTTTACACCAAAAACACCCAAATAAAAATTCACCGTAATTAAATTCCGCATAGAGACGTATTTTTCCCGATTTACCTCGACGAAAATTTTCCCCGGAAAATGCGGGCTTCCAACAAAATCTTTAATTTTTAACTAAAATTTTAGATAAGTAATTGTTTATCAATTACTAAATAACTTGATTGTGTAAAATCTATTTTCGTATAGATTATAATTCCAGAAGCCGATGGAAATTGAATGAACAGTTTAACAACAACTGAATTGTGAATTAAAAATTTATGGTCGCTATAATAACCACAATGATTATGATACATAAGAATAACTACGATTTTTGTATAGAAAGGCACTGTCCTATCTAATGTAGGTACTTTACAGAATTGAAATTGGACAATTTAAGCGGCCTCAGGAATATTTTAAAATTATAACCAATTTTTTGGCTTATAAAAAAATAGAATATCTCGGAAAATATTAATTCAAATTAAATCATGAAAACGGTATTGGAAAAAAAAGCGGCAGGGCGCTTCTTTTAAAAGAAAAAACGTTTAATTGTGATGAGTGGTTCCTTCCTGAGATACAACCGGTTAAATTTGACCGGCATTTACAGCAAAGATATAAACAATAGGTTCATAATTTTTAAACCGTCACCTTTTTATTTTTATCCTTTTTCTTCACCCCAATTTTCATATCTTCAAAATAAGCATAACATATATTATTATAATAAAAACTAACGATATTACGAGTGAAAATTGCCAAAAATAGCAAAATTCCAATCAAAAATCAGGTTGGAGAAAATCTAATCTCAAAGTTCAAAATCGGTATACGTTAAAAAAAATGCATTTTCTCGGCTTCCAATGGAGCAATTTTCTTCATTCTTTTTTGTTCCCAAGTAACTCGAGTAGAGCCATCTAACTAACGCATTATTAAATGTCAAAGTTGTTTTTGTTTTGTTATAATAAACTAATTTATTTATTATAACAAATTTTTTAAATTGTTTAAATAAAGATTGTTTAAATAATTATACAGCTTTCAAATGAGAGTATTTGTGTTTTTAATGTTAAAAGGTACACTTGTAGTAAGTTTATCTAAAAAAAGTCTACAACTGGAAAAAAATTGGAATTTTCTTTTCTTATAAATAAATTAATCTGTTATAACAAAACAAAAGCAAGTTTGACATTTAATAATGCGTTAGTTAGATGGCTCTACTCGAATTACTTGGGAACAAAAAAAGAATCAAGAAAATTGCTCCATGGGAAGCCGAGAAAATGCATTTTTTTAACGTATACCGATTTTGAACTTTGAGATTATATTTTCTCCAACCTGATTTTTGATTGGAATTTTGCTATTTTTGGCAATTTTCTCTCGTAATATCGATAGTTTTTATTATAATAATATATCTTATGATTATTTTAAAGATATGAAAATTGGTGTGAAGGAAGAGGATTAAAATAAAACGGTAATGGTTCGAAAATTATGATCCTATTGTTTATACCTTTGCCGTAAATGCCGGTCAATTTTAACTGGTTGTATCTCAGGAACCACTCATCATAATTAAACGTTTTTTCTTTTAAAACAAGCGTCCTGCCACTTTTTTTCCAATACCGTTTTCATGATTTAATTTAATTTAATACTGCCTGAGATATTCTATTTGTTTATAAGCCAAAAAATTGTTTAAAATTTTAAAATATTCCTGAGGCCGCTTAAAGTCCAATTTCAATTCTGTAATATACATTAGATAGGTACAGTGTCTTTTTATACAAAAATCGTAGTTATTCTTATGTATCATAATTATTATGATTATTATAGCGGCGATAAATTCAATTCATGCTAAACTGTTCATTCAATTTCCATCGGCTTCTGGAATTATAATCTATACAAAAAGAGCTTTTATACTACCAAGTTATTTAGTTATTGATAAACAATTGCTTATCTAAAATTTTAGCTGAAAATTAAAGATTTTGTTGGAAATCCCGCATTTTCCGGGGAAAATTTTCGACGAAGTAAATCGGGAAAAACACGTCTCGATGCAGAATTTAATTACGGTGAATTTTTATTTGAGTGTTATTGGTGTAAAGTTAAAATCTTTGGAGTTATAGAGCAAAAATTGAAAAAAACACGATTTTCGGGCGCCATTTTGTTTATAAAAAAAGTAGCACACTGTCTGCGGACTTTGCATACCTATATTATTAATATATACAATCATAAGATTCGATTCCAGCAATAAAATTGCTGGTAAATAACTTTTCCTTGTATTTTGCTAATTAGCCCAGAGTAATGTCACATCTGTCTATACTTACTGACCTACTGAAATATCGTTTATACACTCACGAAAAGGGAGACTCCAGTACCCTGAAGAGGCCCAAGCCTAAACGGGGAATAAATAACGTGTATTCATTCTTTCAGTTCCCTTGTGTTGTCTTCCAAGTTGTTCCCTCTCGGCTGGTTTCTCGAGTGTGGTACCCACACCATCTTAATCGTTGTTGTTTTGTTGTTCAACATTTTCTCAAGTTGTCGAATTGGACTTACCTACTCACGAACTGGAACACAATTTCTTTTCAATTCGGGTAAATAGGTATATGCCGGAACGATAAAGGAATAAAGGAAAAGTTCGTTTTACCAACCGGAACGGTGATATCATAATGATACATACATTATGTAGGGAGAGGTGACGAAATAAGAGAAAGAGAGAGGAGAATAGTACGTTATAACATACTACACAAGCAAAGATCGAGGACCGTCTTCTAATCGCAGTACTCTTCCAACTTTAGGCTGCTGATTTCTTAACTTGTCCAAGCGACCGAACTTTCTATTGAATACGGATGAGATTCTTTTAGTCATTTCGAGGTTTTGGGCAATACGGTGAGCTATAGAGAGTGGGCAGAATTCATCATCATCTTGGTGCTACAGCCCTTAGAGGCTTTCTCTTTTTTCTCAAGCTTTTTACGCCATTCTGTTCTGTCCCTTGCTTGCATTTTCCAGTTGCCGACTCCGATCTTCTCGGCATCTTGTGTTACCCCGTCCATCCACCTCAGCTTTGGTCTACCCCGTCTTCTCATTCCCACGGGTTGCGCTGTTAGAATCTTTCTTATCATGTTCGATTCAGGGGCC
Organism: Diabrotica virgifera virgifera; assembly: GCF_917563875.1. Taxonomy (NCBI): domain Eukaryota; kingdom Metazoa; phylum Arthropoda; class Insecta; order Coleoptera; family Chrysomelidae; genus Diabrotica; species Diabrotica virgifera. The sequence continues at coordinate 29,140,562 of NC_065446.1, forward strand.
CGGGCTACATGTCCTGCCCACTGCAGGCGGTTTCGCTTAATTATAGTGATAATATCTTTTCCACCAAACGTATGCTTGTAGATATTCTGCAGTTCAAAGTTATATCTACGCCTCCATATTCCGTTCTCACAGACCGCTCCGAATATCTTACGTAGCACTTTTCTTTCAAAAATCGATAGAGCGGATTCATCTGTTTTAGTTAGCGTCCATGCCTCTGATCCATATGTGAGAACGGGGACTATCAATGTTCTATACAGCCTTATACGAGTTTTTTGAGACAGACGTTTGTTAGCTAAGTACTTTGATAGACTATGATAACACCTGTTTGCAATTATTATTCGTCTTTTTATTTCCCCTGATGTGTTATTATTGGGGTTAACCGATGTCCCTAGATATATGAACTCTTTGATCGCTTCGAAGTTTTGGTCATTGATGATTAGATCTGCGTCAACATTTCCAGCTCTTGTGTTTGTGTTAGTCGCCATGAATTTGGTTTTATTTCGATTTATATGTAACCCCATTCGTTCTGCTGCTGCTACTAGCTCGGTTAGGATTTCCGCAGTTCTCGCTCTGGTTCTTGTTACAATGTCTACGTCGTCTGCCTATGCTAGAATTTGGACAGATCTATTGAATATTGTTCCCCTGCTATCTATATTAACGTCTCGTACGACCTTTTCTAATGCTACATTAAAAAGTTGACACTTACCTACTCACGAACTGGAACATAATTTCTTTTCAATTCGGGTAAATAGGTCTATGCCGGAACGATAAAGGAATAAAGGAAAAGTTCGTTTTACCAACCGGAACGGTGGTATCATAATGATACATACATTATGTAGGGAGAGGTGGCGAAATAAGAGAAAGAGAGAAGGAGAACAGTACGTTATAACGTACTATACAAGCTAAGATCGAGGACCATCTTCTAATCGCAGTACTCTTCCAACTTTAGGCTGCTGATTTGTCAACTTGTCCAAGCGACCAAAGTTTCTATTGAATACGGATGAGATCCTTTTAGTCATCTCGAGGTTTTGGACAATACAGTGGGCTATAGAGAGTGGGCAGAACTCTATCTGCGTAATTTGACAAATTCCTTAAAACTTGGTTGTCAATCATCTTTGATCTTATGTTGAAGGGCTCGTGCGTCTACGGTTTCATTTGAGCCATCATATGGTGCAAGACGATTTATATGAACAACTTGTGGTTTAACTTTTGACAAGTTCTTAATTCGGTATATTACATCATTTATTTTCTTTTTAACTTCATACGGACCTTCCCATTGTCTTTGTAGTTTAAGAGACACGTCTCAACGACGTTGAGGATTATAAAGCCAGACAAGATCATCTACTTCAATTAATTCTTACATCGAGAATCAAATTGATCTTTCATTCTATCACTGGCTATCTGGACGTGTTGTCGGGCAAGTTCACAACTGTTGTTCATTCGTAACTTCAGGCGGTCGACATAGTCTTGACCTGCAACATGTTCCTCGGAAGATCTGCAGCCAAATTTTAGGTCGCAAAGTAAACGAAGTTCACGACTTAACATCAGGCAGATTAGGGTTTGACCTGTAGTTTTATTCACGACCGAGCGGTAGGCCATTAGGAATAAATGAATGCGCTTCACCGGAGGGACCGCAGACGTTCGGAAACAATTAGCGTCTCTTTGCAAAGACAATGACGTCGATTTTGCAAAGTAACAAGACACTTACTCAACACACACACACTACAGATTACTCCCCTGACTTAGTGATAAGTTATACAATTACGTGGCTAAAGGTTCTAGTTCTAAACCAAAGCCAGAATCAGAGAAAAAAAAATGAATGCGCTGGTCCCAATCTCTCTGATGTTCAGATACAACTTTGAACAAGTGTTTACCCATGGTTCGGTTTGGTGTCGTTCTGGTCTTCCAATTACTTGACACCAATCAATTGACAAACGTTTTGTAAGAGGGCTGACTCAAAGTTTCGCACTTGGTAGGAGTGGATCTCCAAGGGAACACCAAATCGGATAAGGAATTATTTAACAAGTACCTCTACAACAGTAGCAGCTTCTTGATTTGGTAATGCATAGGCCTCCCAATACCCAAGGTTCACCCAATAGAACCATTCTCTAACCTTTTGCAGAGTCTTCTTAATACCAAAGTTTTCACATGATGCACTATCATGCAACTGACGTAATACTTCTGACACTTTACTTGTAGGTACAATCAACTGAAGCCTAGATTCTGTACCATCTTTGTTCTCAAAGGTTCTGTACAGCAGATCATCTTTTAATACCAGGTAATTCATTGGCTCCAGTAGGCCTTGACTTCTAGACTGCTAGTCTAGAAGAAGGTCTTTCACCTCGACGTACCCAGAAAAATACTCTTTTTACACATGGATCATCTGGCCGGGCATCTTGTAGCTGATGAGGCTGCCATGGCTCATTAATGACGGTGGTTTGTATCATAGGGAAAAGTCGTTCCTCTACTTTAAGACGGTAATTACAACTTTCACCGCATGCCCGTTTCGAAGGAGCATTTGTATTTGAACGGAATCTTCCAGCAATCTTCGGCATCGTGTTACTCACGTACCACTCTCCGTACTATTTCCTCCAAACGTTCATCGTTTTGTTTATCGCCTTTTCCCGCGGTGAGTACTCGATTGTTTCGTGAATCTTGACTAACTGCTTCGTGTTCCAAGATGATACCGAGCGCTTCCTCTAAAACTTTCAGTCTTGCTAGTCCTCTAAAAACTGGTCCTCTAAAACAATTTATTGACAAAGGTGTCCACAGTAAATTCTTCCCATATGCTATCTGGCGCCTCCGGATAAGCCAACCGCACCACACGAGCAACATCTGCTTCAAATTCTTGCAGATCCTTACTTGCTCGTTGAATTCTACTTCGCAGTTGCACTTTGTATACTTCTTGTAGATGGGCATCTGCATAGCGTTTTTTCAGATGAGAGAACAAGGTGTAGTTACATTTTTCTTGACCCTTAGAAATTGACCTTAATATATCTGCAGCATCGCCTCGAATTCAAGGAAACAGCCTTTTCTTGTTCGGTCCAATGATTGGCCGTCACAAATAGCTTCAAATTGTTTAAGGACTAAAGTATATGGACCAAGAAGACTTTCTGTCAAATGGTGGCATTTTGAATTTCATATAATGCGGCGTTTCATCTCTCAGCGATTCTTCTTTCACTACAGGATCTAAAACTACTGTAGTAACTGGTGGTAGTAGTACCGGCGCTAGGGCATAAGGTGCCCGCCTGCAAAACTAGTATAGTCGACCTTCGGCTTTTGGACGAAAAAAGCTCATTTTGGCGCCCCCCAAGCAGGGGCACCCGCTTGCAGTACATCCCTTGCAGGCCCGTTATCGCCGGCCCTGGGTGGTAGCACTTTCGTATTGGTTATCATGCTCTCTAATTCTTTAATCTCTTCTACGTCTAAAAGTACTGCATTAACCGGTGGTAGATCTTTCGTATTGGTTATCATGCACTCTAATTGTCTGATATTCTCTTCTACGTCGTCCACATTCCACATTCTTCTGTATATTATCTTTTCCATTTATAACTTTCCTTGTTTATCCCTTGTATTCCTCGTCCCGATGTTATTCAAGTTTTTCATATTTGTTTCGCTAACTTTGTGTAGTTACCCGTATCTCCCCCATGTCGCTAAATTCATAAGAGGTAATTAAGGCAGGATTGGCATTGGCATTGTTCATATATTTTATAATTCCTAAATAAAACCATCTTACATAAACAAGTTACATCCTCATTGCAGTTCCAAAAACAAGCAGATAACCAAGGAGTAAACATTTACTATAAAATACCTTTCATTATTTATTAACCGAACAAATTTTGTACATGCAGTAGGCACCTATATTTTTATTGTCGCACCTCGTAGGTACGTTCAATTGAATAACAATAACCGTGACCTTACTTTTCTAAAATGTAAATCAGAAAATACATTGTTTACTTTTAATGATCATATCTGTGTTCTAGTGTTTACTTTTCAGCCACTACCTGCCTATCGGTGGGTGCTGTTTCACAGTCACAGTAGACGAACTGAATACGGAGACGGAATCTCAAATAAGTCTCAAGTTAGTTTCCGTGGAGTTTGGTGAGAGATTATTTTCTTCCGTACATTATTTAATACATAAACCTTGCGTGTGTATAATTTTTTTACCTCAACCGGTTGCTACATGGCGTGCCACAGTTTGGCACTGTCATCAATAAAAAAATCAATGGATTAGTTTTGTTTGTAAACTTCTTTAACCTCAAAGCTGCGTGTACAAATTTATGTTCAGTAGATTCTCAGTGTTGTTTATGTGTAAAAACAGTGTTCGTATTGATCTACCAAATATAGTTTTCGATAACTTGTATAATGAGTGGAAATACGTAAGTATTTAAAAATAGAATCAATTTTGCTAAGTGAAAAGCGATTAATAGGGCAGAAGTCAAATTTTTAATGCGATCGTGTATCAATTGTACGGGGATCAAGCAATATTTCCTTAAAAGCATTTCACTTTATAATAAAAAAGATACTGAATAAAAAATATGTTATATGCGGTGCCACTATAGTATGCGGTCTACCATTGCGTATCTGCTATGCTATAGCTTGCGGTCTACCTCGCGATGCGGTGTATTACCACAAAATTGGCTTATTTTATTGCCGACTAAAATAAATAGTACCTAAATTAATATGACAAAGTATTAATTTGTACAATTTAAATAGGTAATAATAATTCTTCTGATTTATGCGTTTTATTTTATTTTTTTGACGGCACTATATACCTGCGCGGCTACACCTATAGTGGAGTCAATGAAGGTGGATATGAGTTATTACCTCAGATTTCGTTGAACCTCCATCGATTTTCATAAAAATTGGTGAGTGATTAAAGGATACCTCAAGGAACAAAGGTGACATAGTGCCAACTTGCGCTTTTTGCATTTTAGGGGTGAAATACACCCCTTTTTTTTAAATTATTTTTTAGATTTCTGAAAGTGCAGTCACTGTAAGTTTTCACTTCCTATTTCGTTGAACCTTCATCGATTTTCATGAAAATCGGTAAGTAGTTAGAGAATACCTCACACAATAAAAGTTATATAGCATCAACTTGCGCTTTTGCATTTTAGGGGTGCAATACACCCCTACTTTTTAAATTGTAAAAAATGCAGATTTCCGCATTATGGCGCAAGTAATCTCGTTTAATTAAGAAAAATAAATATTTTTTTATATTTATGTGCATGAATTACATTTTTTTTAATTTTTCAAACCTTATAGCAACCAAAAATCCGAAAATTAACAAGTCGAAAATCACGAAAACCTTATTCTTCTATATTTCTGAAAGTGTAGTCACTGAATGTTTTCACCCACGATTTCTTTGAACCTTCATCGATTTTCATGAAAATTGTTGAGTAGTTAGAGGATACCTCAAAAAACAAAAGTGATATGGCACCAAGTTGCGCTTTCTGCATTTTAGGGGTGAAATCCACCTTTTTTTTTAATGATAAAAATGCAGATTTCAGCATTCTGGCTCAAGCAATCTCGTTTAATTAAGTAAAATAAATATTTTTTTACATTTATGTGCATGATTTATAATTTTTATTATTTTTCAAACCTTATAGCAACCAAAAATCAGAAAATTAGCAAATCGACAATCACGAAAAAAATTATTCTTTTATATTTCCAAAAAGGCAGTCACTGAAGGTTTTCACCCCTAATTTCGTTGAACCTCCATCAATTTTCATGAAAATTGATAAGTAGTTAGAGGATACCTCAAGAAACAAAAATGATGTGGTACCAACTTGCGCTTTTATCCTGGGGGTGGATGTTACCCCTTCTCATGTGTGAACACTATTTTATGAAAAATAACCCCATAATTAGATAGAGGAGTAAATTCTAAGCAAACTTTCTTTTATCAAGTTTATAAATTTTTTATTTAAATAATGTTTCATAATTTAATAAAATAATATTGGTACAGTAAAACCTGTCAATAACGGCCACTAAAATAGAAAACAATTGGCCGTTATAGAAATGTGGCCGCTAATGCTAGGTTTCCTTTTCCACAAATACATAAAATATAATTGAAAATTTATTTATTTTAGTAATTAAAGCAAATCTAATTAAATATAATTCTACAAACAAACGGAACATACCTTTCATTAGATATCGCAAATCATTTTGGCTGATTTTGTCTGCATACGTATATATTATGTTTGAGGAATCCCTTTTTTTTGTGAGACTGGATATAGGACATTTCTCAAGTATGAATGCACATTCATGGTATATCGTTGCTAATATACAGGGATAATAATCTGTGCAATGTTATGGTACAGGCTACGTTAAATATGAAGTAAATGTGGAAGATATACACTGGTTATTCAATTTCAATTTAATTTGATTGTTTTTTAATCGCTTACAATATTTAAAATAATTAAATATATAAAGTTAGGGATTTCAAAAATAAATTCAGTTCTCACTGGCAGGGTGGGAAATAATAAAGTGCCATACAATAGCATTTCATTACAATGCTCATTACAGGCATTACAGGCTGCTTCGTTTGAGAAAACTCATACTCTCAAACTTTGAGAAAACACTCATTGAGTTTCGACCAACCCTGTATTAGCTAAAATTAAACGTTTTGCTAGATTAATAACTTTTGACAATAATATATTAAAAATCACTTGAACATAAATTGATTTTCTGATGTCAAATCACTACAATTATACAGGGGGTGAATATTGCTATGAAATTTGAAAAAAAACGTAATTATCTTTTAAACTACTTCGTATAACATCACAAAACCTGATATTTTAAGAAATAAAACATAGAGGAGAATCCAAAAATGTAAAAATATACAGGGTGTTCCATTAAACAAAAGATAATTTTGTTTCATCCTGTCAATATGGGTGGCCCTGTATATTTGGAAATGTATTTAAATTCTGATATTATCTATGCCCCAATCTCACCTAAATAAACTTTTTTCGTATCTCCTACAACAAACGACTAATTGGACTTCCCAGAACCTGTATACATACAAAATCTCCGCTATAAAATTTTTTCAAAGAAAATGTTATTGGTTTTTTTTTTAAATAACTCCGTTAATTTTTGAAATATGAGATTTATCCAAAAACCATTACAAAGCTAAATAAAAGGACTATAACACTGTATTAAACATAATTTTCTAAATCCTTTATTTTTTTTTAAATACAAGGTGAAAGGGCCCCGGTTACATGGTTCTCGCAGTAAAATTTAGGTTTTAAATGTTTCTATCTCGGTTATTTTTTGTCGTAAAAAAATATTAAAAAAATAAAAAGCTTAAATAAAGTTAAAACTAAAATTTTGTTCTCTACCAATTTTTAAGTATATCGAGTATTTTTGGAGTTATTATCAAAAGAAAATGAAATTCACGAAAATTTGAAAAATTCTATTTTTTTTAATCGTATTTTTTTTCAAAAACATGCATTTTAAACCGGTCAAAATTGTTGAAGGTATTACTTATGTTAAAATAAATAAAGTATTGAATGGGTTACTATAAATTTTAATTTTTGTGGAAATGACGTAAGTTTCATTTTTCATTCTTCCCTAAAAAATCTGAAAGGGTCCTCTTATTTCCATCATAACTTGCTTAATTTTGATGCTATCGACTTCTTATATAGCTTTTTGATAGTTACCTTTAAGTACTTTATTAAAATGTTTAGTATCTATATTTAACAAAGTGCATCGTTTTCCTGTTATTTAAGCTTGAATACTAAGATTTGAGTACACGCGGAAAAAAAATATACATTCAATTGCATATAACTCACTTTGTATATGTAATAAAGGATTTTTCGAATAAGGAGCTTATTTATTTTTATATTATCTTCGATTTTGGTACAACAACTTTTTTGAAGAAACTTATGGTTTTTGAGTTATTTATGAAAAACTGCTTTAAAACATGGATTTTTTTCAGGAAAAATCAAAACTTTTGATCTTTAATAACTCAAAAACTATTGATTTACTGGAATAACTTTATATAACAAATTTTACTTATAATTTGTCCCTCTATCGATTAGTGGTATTATTTTTAATAAAATAATTTCCACCCCCGAGAAGGGGTGGCATCCCCCCCAGGGCAAAAGCGCAAGTTGGCACCATGTCACCTTTGTTTCTTGAGGTATCCTCTACATACTTACCAATTTTCATGAAAATCGATGGAGGTTCAACGAAATCGGAGGTGAAAACCTTCATTGACTCCACTACTAATCTTTTCTCGGAAGGGTTTGCACACAAATAGTGAAAGGCAACAAACTGTTTGTAGGCAAAATGTTTATTGCTATATACAGGGTGGGGTTTTAGTGTGACAAATTCCAATTACTCGATTGCTGTAAGAGATACAAAAAATAGTTATTTAGGTAAAAGTTGGGGCACGGATAGGACCATAATTTAAAAATACAGTCGAAACGGCTTATTAGAATACCTCTTAAAGGAATATCCCGGTTTAAGGAATAGAAATTTGAGGTCCCGAAACATTTATAGTAGCAACCAATGATCGGTTATTAGAATATCCCGGTTATAGGAATACTTTTACTAGGCACAAAGGCTATTCCAATAAGCGGGTTTGACTGTACTTTAAGATATACAGGGCCACCCGTATTGACAGGGTGACACAAACTTATTTTTTTTAATGGAACACCCTGTATCTTTTTACATTTTTGGATTCTCCTCGATGTCTTCTTTCTCAAAATACCTATAGGGTTTTGTGATATTATATGAGGTAGATTAAAAGATAATTACGTTTTATTGTAATTTCGTAGCAATATTCACACCCTGTAGAATTGTAGTGATTTGACATCAAAGTTTGTATTTATGGTCAAACGATTTTTAATATAGTCTACTATTGTTAAACATTAATAGTATAGCGAAAAGTTTAATATTAATATACAGGGTTGGTCAAAACTCAGAATGAATATTTTCTGAGTTTTCTTAAATGGAACTCCCTGTATTTTAGTATTGTAATGAAATTATATTTTATGGTACTTTTTTATTTCTTAAGCATTCCTTATACCGAACTGCTTTAATTTTTGAGTTATTCGTGATTCTTTAATCCAAACATTAATTGCAGCAAAAATTACGTGAACTTTTATTAGGTGGCTGTGCAAATATTGTATCAAAAATAATTTTTCAAAAAAAAGTAGATATTATTTTAGACTGATCCTTAATTTATTAATATTGGATGAGATATCCAAATACCTACGTAGTTAAGATTGTTGGTGCGTAAAATATAAATAAAAACATACAAGGTTCTACCTAGGTAGTTGACTATGACAATAAATTTGCTAAAACATTTGACATTATACTATTTTTATAGTTCCAGTTGCTTTGTTACTATTACTAATATTAATTTTTTAATAAGTAACTGATGAGTAATTGATTAAAATGGTTTTTGTGCTAGGAGAGTATAACAAAAATGTGCTACTAGCAATAACAATTTTTCATCAGCAATTCCCTGATAAACAAAAACCAAGAAGAGAAACTTTTGAATGTATACTAAAACGGTTTCAATGGACTGGATACTTAAATACGAGAAACCTGATCGAATAAAACTATTGTAAATGAATAAAATGAATTAAATGTAATCCTTAGTGTAACTGAGGATCTGCATATTACGAAGAACGTTCTTATAATCTAACTATCTAGACCTAAACTGTTGAAATCGTTATCAGGGAATTGCTGATGAAAAATTCTTATTGCTAGTAGCACATTTTCGTTATACTCTCCTAGCACAAAAACCATTTTGATCAGTTACTCATTAAAAAAATTAATATTAGTAATGGTAACACAGCAATTGGAACTATAAAAATAGTATAATGCCAAATGTTTTAGCAAATTTATTGTCATAACCAATTATGTAGAATCTTGTTTGTTTTTATTCATATTTTACGCACCAACAATCTTAACTACGTAGATATTTGGATATCTCATCCAAAATTAATAAATTAAGGATCAGTCTAGAATAATATCTACTTTTTTCCGAAAAATTATTTTTGATTGAATATTTGCACAGCCACCTAATAAAATTTCACGTAATTTTTGTTGCAATTAATGTTTAGATTAAAGAATCACGAATAACTCAAAAATTAAAGCAGTTAGGTATAGGGAGTGCTTAAGAAATAAAAAAGTAGCATAAAATATCATTTCATTACAATACTAAAATACAAGGTGCTCCATTTAAGAAAAGTCAGAAAATACTCATTCCGAGTTTTGACCAACCCTGTATATTAATATTAAACTTTTCGCTATATTCTTAATGTTTAACAATAGTAGGCTATATTAAAAATCGTTTGACCATAAATAGAAACTTTGATGTCAAATCACTACAATTCTACAGGGTGTGAATGTTGCTACAAAATTAACAATAAAACGTAAAATACACAAGAGATGTGCATATGCAGAAGTGGACCGCATCCCCGGGTAGGCCGCAGACTATAGTAATAGCACTGTTAGGTATATCGATTATTATATCTACCAAACCATCGAGTTATTCGACCTATTCTAAAATAAATAACCTCCGGCTACGTCGCACATACATAGATTTCAAAGATTTAGGCGGCCAAAATTATTTTTGGGGTAATTTTGGTTCTACGTTCAATTAAATTAAAGGAAAAGTATATATTTTTTACAACAAACATTTTTATCATGTTAAAAAAAAACAGTATAGTTACAAAACACAAATGAATGAAAACTCGAATTAACAATAAAAAAATATATTAATAATCATTATCTTCCAGTTCAGACGTCTCCACTGACTCTGTGTTTGGGTCAGCAGGTAATAAAAGTTCAATCGTTTCAGATAGAAATGCTTTGCGTGAAGGTTTTTTTATTTGTCTCGAGCAACTAATGAAGGGATCTGAACTCAATAAAAGTCTATAATATATATCTAAGTTACACTCTTCCCTAGAAAACTTTCTTGCAAAATTTAACCGGTATGATCGGAAATGCTTGTTCCGGGCTTCTGCAGCTTCTTCTGATAGCTGTCCTATTGGAAGTAGCGAACTTTTTATGATTTGGCTTCCATGTATCAATAGCTTGTGCATGGTTGGCGTCATTGGGTGCCAACCATACAGTTCCACGTACAATTTTGCTGTTTCGTACGCATACGTATCATATTTTTCAGCATCTATTTTGTGACCACTTGAAATAGTTTCTAAAGTAACCTTGAATCTGTAAATCAGATCAAAGCTAATACCTGTAATGTCTGAAGCCAATTCTGGGTTTTCAAAAAATCTGCGGCTTGTGTTGCCATCATTGGTGTTGCCAAAGTTGGCCTTTGGCATGTCAACGAGTAGTCCGGTTTCATTCCGAAACCTCTCCTGAATTTCCGACTTCTTTTGAGCTTCTAATGCCTTTTCTTCTTCACTTTTTCTTTCCCTGTATTTTTTAACAGGTAGTTTATATGCAAGGTGTATAATACTTTCAAAAATACGGATCCGCGCGTGTAATATTGACAAACCAAATTCTAAAGCTTGAGTGTTTACAGTATTTTTCATTGACAAATCATTAAACTTCTTCGAGGTAGCTCCACAAATGTAGCACTGGGATGTTGACTTTGTGTCTGTGGCTGCGTTGCACACCTTACCGTCAATCATACTCATTTTGAGTTGGTGCCCGAACGAAAACTCTTCTTCATTTAACGTAACAACTGTATAGTTCAGTTGTTTAATAGACTCCTGCACATATTTTATTTCTTCTTTAGTTACATCCGTTGTTTCTTTCACAAATCTAAATCGAATTGGCCGGCAAAACTTTGACGAAGAAGGGGTTGGATTTTGCCATATAATTTTACTGCCGTTTTTTCCACAAACAATGCGCAAAGGTACAAAGGAACTCATAAAAATGTTTGCATCTGAATCAGTATCATTATTGAAACTTTGTTTAAATTTGGATTGTTGGGCACCGTCACAACCCCATTTGCAAATTATCATTAAAGACTTCCTCTCTTGCTCGTTAAGTCGAATTAGCACATCTTCTAGGTATTTTGATAATCGTGTTACGGTTAGATCCATTAGGCACTGTAGGTTACTCTCTGCGCAGGTAGACGTAATTTTTAGGGATTCTTTCGGCGGATAGCACTCTTGTTTAGCTTTCAAAACAAGATCATAACAAGGGAAATGTTTTGGATTTGTTGCTCTTACTATCTCATACTGCCGTCTTGATAGATCAGCTTCAACTAACATCTTGAGTGCTTGCAGAGGCGTCAATGGAGGTAGCTCATCCTTGTCGCAAACTTTACTGTAGGCTTTTCTATATTTACTAGCCCGTGTTGGTGAGTTCGTAATATCTTTAAGCAATTTTGAGGCGGTCCTATGTCCTGTTGTCTGCAACACAGATTTAGCAGCGTGGACAATAACTTCATTACCTACGGAGGCTCTTATTTCTTCCGTTTTCCTTCGTTTACTACGCTCACTTAATTCCCCAAAAGACTTGGGTGGTCGACCTTGAGTGAAGGCTGTTTCAATGGGAATCTCGAATGTTCCCTCTAACCACGATTGGTTTTTTTTTAGGAAAACATCTAGGTGTTTATTCGATTTTGCCCATCGTTGCTTAATTTGTGATTTTATATTAGAATATCTTTGTTTGAAGACATCTTTAGCCTCTTGGTTGTGCCCATAACGCATTAGGAGAAAATTCTCATGATAGTCAAGTTTTTCATTTAATGTTGGTAAATTTTGACTTTGTAGTTGGTCAAATATATATTGACGAGTCACTACTTTAGTACCCGATGCAGTAGGTAGACCTGAAACAAATGAAAAACTAGTTTGATACAAAATAACGCAAACTCAATATTTTGAAATATTTGACATAGAGCATTTCAAAAGGGCTTAACTCAAAAAAGCGCGAATTTGCGCGGCTGTTTTTTATAGAATTACTTAGTTACATATGTCAAGTATATATTATAATAAAAATTATGACAGGGACGGACTAAGAAGTACTTTAAAACAGTTATTGAATATAAATTTATGTAAAAAAATACATTATGAACAGGGTGATGTTTGTCGTGTTCAAAATTAATGATAGATAATGTGAACTGAGTCATTGTGTTTTCAAAAACAATAGTTCTTACCTGTATTATCGTAATCCATCACAATTAAAACGAAATAATTAGCATGAAATGAATAATGCACTTAAGAAAGTTATAAGTTTAGGAGAGCGTCGAAAACTAACACATACACACTCGTTCACTGTCGAATTCGAATGACCGCAGGCCAACTCCTGCGCTTCGGTCGTGAGTGGAGGGGATGATATATCGTAGCTGTAACTGTTGGCTCACCGGAACGGTTGATAGCTTACCGTTATTTCGACTTTTTAAAAATGACTTTTGGCCGCCTAAATGGCTAAAATCTATGTATGTGCGTCGGTGGTCACTTCAATTCACCCCGTAATTTGAATTTGTTTTAGAATTACTCTATTTTCACCATTTTCGGTTGTAAAATACTTGTTGTCCTTCAAAGTTTATTAAAAGTAACAAAAATGAACAATTTTCCTACGGCGTGAAGTTGTATGTACGCAGCCTACAGCGTCTATTGGAGACCACCGGCTAATGCCTCCTCTACACATCGGCAGACGCGTCCGCAGACGACATCTACCGACGGCATATCACGTCGTCAGACGCATCTGCAACACATCTGATAGTTGTCGGTTTTTCCAGCACAGATCAAAGGATTTCAGTGCCATAGACTGAACGAATTTACAGATGTGTGGTCAGCTTGTTATGATACATCCTCAGACGCGTCTGCCGATGTGTAGAGGAGCCATTAAGGCTCACCGGTTATTCACAACCTTGAAGAAGAAAAATTGTTTACAAAGTATTTCTTAGATCATACTATACGCTGTGAGCTCGTACGTAGAGGGGATATTTAAAAAATCGCGAGCGCCAGTAGTGGCAAGTCTGTAAACGTTTACTGAAAATTTGACATAAATGTCAAAGTGATTAATTTAAAATTAAAAATAAAAACGTTAATTATTATAAAAAATATTAGTTGGTCAAAGCTGTAGTATATATTTTTACCTTAAATATACTTACGTTTTAAATACTGAATTTAAGTTTTTTTTAATGTTGCGTAATATGTAATTATAAATTAATCTATTAATCTTAGCGCCATCTACACGATAATTGTGAAAGTATCCGAAGTAAGAAATTAATATTTCCTCAATAGAACGTCAAAATGATTAGCAAAATCTTAAAAAAATCGATTACAATTTAATTACTTTTTTGCGTTGTAAATATTAAGTTTTTTTAATGTTCCGTAATATGTAATTATAAATTAATCTATTAATCTTAGCGCCATCTACACGATAATTGTGAAAGTATCCGAAGTAAGAAATTAATATTTCCTCAGTAGAACGTCAAAATGATTAGCAAAATCTTAAAAAAATCGATTACAGTTTAATTACTTTTTTGCGTTGTAAATATTAAGCGATAAAAATTAAATAATAAATTAAAAAATTACCGGTGAAAGTTGCATTACTAATCCGCTAGGAGCGACACCAGCGAAGCTCAGAGCGTATACTGAATTTTTAATATCACTTGTATACGGAGTTTCATTAAGAGTGTCTCCAATCTCTGAGCTGTAGATTCTAGACCTCAAAGTATTAAGATTTAACCCAAATCACCCAGGTAAATAAAATATGGCTCCTTATTGAGTTACAGGGTGTTTTATTTAAAAATTTAAAAAATATTTTTACTCACTATTTTAAAACTATTCGACATAATATCCTTTTCATACTTGGCAGAAAGTGTAGGTAATTTACACCCTATTAAATTATGTTAAATAAATGTTTTTGCCTACTACCAGAGGCGTACGAAAGGGGAGAGTGAATGGTTGACCCTTCCCAAATTCTACGCCACTGGCAGAGTTGCTATTTTACCGCAATTTTTCGATTCTCCAATACTCTCTATGATAAAGTCAGTAGTTTTCGAGATACCTATTTAAAGTTAAACATGTAAGGACACTTATATGTACTTTTATTAATGTATTGTGCCGCTTAATTTTAAACTTCAAATATCTCGAAAACTAATGATTTTGTCGTTAAGAATGAAGAGTATATTATTCATTCTTAACGATAAAATAATTAGTTTTCGAGATATTTAAAATTAAAAATTAAGCGGCACAATTCATTAATCAAAATAACTATGCTGTCTCATGTTTAACTTCAAATATCTCGAAAACTAATGACTTTATCGTTATGAGTGAAGAGTGTATTATTTATATAGAGGGTATTGGAGAATCTAAAAATTACGCTAAATTGTAATTACGCCAGTGGCGTAGAATTTGGAAAGTGTCAACCATTCACTTTCCTCTGTCATATGCCTCTGGTAATAGCCAGAAACGTTTATTTGACATAATTTTATAGGGAGTATAGTATACATTTTGTGCCAAGTATGAAAAGGATACGTCGAATAGTTTTAAAATATTGAGCAAAAATAGTTTTTAAATTTTTAAATAAAATACCATGTAACTCAGTAAAGAGCCACATTTTATTTAAATGATTTGGGTGAATAATTAAGTGTTTGGTTTAGTTAATTAAGTGGTTTAGGTCTTAGTATTTTGAGGTCTAGAATCTGCAACTCAGAGATTGGACATTTTTAACGCACCACCCTGTATATTGTTATCACTTATTGAAAATATGTCAGTGATCCGAGCTATCGAGATAATATTATGTTAACGTTATCCTAAATAAAAAAATTAAATCCAGCTCATAGGTCTGGATCCCGCGTATGAAAAAAAAGTTGATTAATAGCAAGCTGAAAATTTGTTAATAGCTTAAGGGTGTCTAGTCGGACAAACTTTGATATATGGGAACACTGGAACAGGGGAAGTTTTAATTGTAGAACAGGTTACAAATTTGGAACGGTTAGACCCCGAAAACGGCACATGTATTTTGTCCGACAGAACAGACTTAAACTCGCCGAACAGAGATTAAACTTTTATGCAAAAATCAGACTGCTATTTATCACCAAATGGGCGTTTTAATGAGTGGAACATGTAGAATATGTCAAATGACAGGAATTATGACAGGTGATAAATAGCAGTGTGATTTTTGCATGAGAATTTAATCTCTGTTCGGAGAGTTTAAATCTGTTCTGTCGGACAAAATAAATGTGCCGTTTTCGTGGTCTGACCGTTCCAAATTTTTAACCTGTTCCACAGTTAAAACTGCCCCTGTTCCAGTGTTCCCATATATCAAATTTTATCCGACTAGACACCCTTAAGCTATTGTCAAATTTTCAGCTTGCTATTAAACAACTTTTTTTCATACGCGGGATCCAGACCTATCAGTGAAGCGCTGCTCTCACAAAAATTAATGTGCATTTAGCTTCACTTTAAAATACCTTCTGTTGGCAATATACTTATTTATGAATTTATCAATAACAACTATGGCATTTGAGGTCATCTATCATTTATTATTTTAGGAGTAATCACTTTTGTTCTATTTTTATGCAGACGAATGGTATGCAGTATGCAGTTGTACCAGAGTTGCACTATTTTTATGGGCCGCCAAATATATCCGCAGCAAAAATAAATTAGATTCGATCTGACATTTTAACACAAAGATAATATGTATCGTTGATTAGTATACAGGGTGTTTCATTGGGAAACGGAATGGTGAATAGAGGTCACTGAGGCGGTTCTAGATATACTACATTTATTGCCTCGCCGTTGTTTATAATCGAGTTACAGGGTGTTTTATCGATTTTACCCATTTCTTTCTGGACCCATAACTTTAGAATCACCCTGTAGATTTTTTTATTTGGTACAATACATATATCTCATTTAGAACCCAAACCACCCAACTACTAATCACAAGAAATGTCCAGGTCCGGACTAAAAAATTATAAATTTATTGTGACCTTGAAACAACACCCTGTATATTAAAATTTTCAAAATTGGTTTGCCTATTTGAAAAGAGCAGAGAAAACCAAGTTTAACAGTTCACTTCAATTTTTTGACCAGACAATTTAATGACTTTAATTTTGAAATTTTAATAAAATTTTTAAGAACTCTGAGATTAAAAAGCAGGTATTATTAACTTTTACTTATAAATTATTAAAATAATGAACGACCGGCAGGATTCATAGAAGTAAAACTTCTATGAATCCTGCCGGTTCCCTTGTCTGGTACTCGTCTAACTTTGTTGTCAACCTGTTAGTAACAATCTTTGTTATACACCAGGGCATTTAGCACCAAATAAATCGATTTTTACATACTCGTACAGCACCTTTTTAAACTTACAACTTTTTGCATTACGTTGGTGGTGTCAAGAAAAAAGTCTACTAGAGAAAAACGGGTGGAAATGCATAGTTGCATTTTAAAGTGCATAAAACGCGTCCTAAAATGTATAAACATGTCAAAACAGGTGTACTAAGGACCAGATTTTGTTGCTCGGGGGTTTTTGGGATCGTTAAAGACGAGTACGCCATCAGAACCGACCACCGGAGTACCTAGTTCCGAGGTTGACTACTAAGGCACGTCATCTGAAGTTTCGAGGGGTTTTCGGCACTAAATTGATGCAAACAGATTATTCGGGGGGTTTTTGGGTTGCTGAACAGGAATACGCCATCAGAACCGACACCGGCTCACATGGTACCCAAAACCAAAACGAAAAACCCTCCAAACTCCAGAAGATAACATGCCATAGCAGTGACCTGTGCACCAGGTGATTCGGGGGTCATTTCCGATGGTGTATTCGTATTCAGCGATCCCAAAAACCGCCTTGTAATCTATTTTCATGCATTCAGTTCCGAAAATCTTCCAAACTCCAGAAGAGACGTCCTTAGCAGTGATTGTGGGCACCTGGTTTCCGGGAGTCGGTTCTGATAGCGTATTCGTGTTCAGCAACCAGAAAAACTACCCCTATAATCTGTTTGCATCAATTTAATGCCGAAATCACTCGAAACTCCAGAAGATAACGTGATCCTACACACCAAGTGGCCCGGGCGTCGTTCTGATGGCATATTCGTGTTCAGCAACCCCAAACACCCCGCATGAAATCTGTTTGCATAAATTTAAAGCTGAAAACCATCCAGATTCCAAAAGATGATGTTACCTGGTACCCAAAACCAAAACGAAAAACCCTCCAATCTCCATAAGATAACATGCCACAGCAGTGACCTATGCACCAAGTGATCCGGGGGTCATTTCCGATGGTGTATTTGGTACCCAAAACCAAAACGAAAAACCCTCCAATCTCTATAATATAACATGCCACAGAAGTGACCTATGCACCAAGTGATCCGGGGGTCATTTCCGATGGTGTGTTCTTATTCAGCGGTCATTTCCTAGTAATATATTTTCATGCATTAAGTTCCGAAAACCTTCCAAACTCCAGAAGAGACGTCCTTAGCAGTGATTGTGGGCACCAGGTTTCCTGGAGTCGGTTCTGATAGCGCATTCGTGTTCAGCAACCCGAAAAACTTTCCCTATAATCTGTTTGCATAAATTTAAAGCTGAAAACCATCGAGACTCCTACAAATGATGTGCCTTAGCAGTGACACTGGGCACCAGGTGCTCCGGGGTAGGTTCTGATGGCGTATTCAGCGACCTCCAAAACCCCCCGAATAACAAAATATGGCCCTAATATGCTTATTTTGACATGTTTGTGCACTTCAGAATGCAATTATGCATTTCCACCCAGTTTTCTATAGTAGACTTTTCTCCTGACGTCTTCCCGAACACATTGCAAAAAGTTGAAATTCGATGGGTGCTATATTTAAAAATCGATTTATTCGGTGTTTTTAGTGCTAAATTCATTGGTTTATTACGAGTTTTTTTAAGTCGTATTGAGTTGTGTTATTGGACGATAATTTTTTATGCCGCTGACTATAGGTATGATTGACTACAAAATTAAGACTCTTCTTGTGTCATTGACAGAAATAGAGGTAAAAAGTTATTCTATTATTTTTTCTTTTCTTGTTGAAACGTTATATTCTTCGACCATGGAGATCTGGATGTAACTTCGTACAATTGACTACCTTGACTACTTCATTTTCTTCAACCTGTACCTCGTCCTCCTCTATATTTTCACTTTGGACTATTTCTACCCCATTATCTCTCTCCTGTGCGCGTTGTTTTGCTTCGCAATGAGTAATCAGTCATGTCCTTAATTTGGTCAGACCATCGGGCTTTTCTGAGATCTTCCTCTACATATTTTGCCCTCTACGTTACCTTTAACTATCATTCGTTCCATATCTTCTCTTCTTGTAGTTACATGTCCAAAATAGCATAAGTAGTGTATTTTGGTTGGTAGTTGTAGTGAGTCTATTTTTGATGTTTTATTTCTATTTAATTTAAGTTCTAGTATTAAATTACATTTGCGTTGTGCACTCCATGGAGTGCGCATCATTCTACGATAGACCCACATTTCAAATACCATTATATGCTTCGAATCTACTTTTTAATGGCAGAGAGAATTTTTAGTGAGGCTCTATACGGAGTAGACGAAGGTATAATAGAACTCCATAAGTTACGGGGTAGTTACCCTGAGGAGAGGGTTGATTTGGTAAAACACTATTTACTCACACACTTTATTGATCACTTCTAAATATCTGTAACGAGTTGGTGGGCTTGAGGTATAACTTTCTAATCATGTATCTGAATCACGGATAATTGATAATAGAATGAAATAGAATGATCCGCGATGCTTTGCTGTAACTGTAAAACGGGCTCCACACTCTCGGCGAAGTTACTTCGCCAAAGTTGACCGAAGTCCGAAGTACCCTCTCTACACACTGGTTCGAAGTGCGATACCGACAAAGAGCGGTGCGATACCGACAAAGATCCCTTTGACGAGACCGACAGAGAATGGAAGTAGAACGAAGTGAAGCGAAGTTACACAAGGTGGCCGTCTACACTCTCGTACTTGTTGAACCTCGATCGACTTCGGTGAGAGTGAAGTGCGGGCTTAAACTAAATAAACTAGAAAAGTGTTGATGTTTTTAGTGCTGACACGGGCTGGCCATGAAATTAGGAATAATATTGATTAGCTGACAAAGCGTTATTGAAAACTAGCTGCACTTGTGTTGAGCAATCGGTGTCACCTCATTATTTAACAACAAACGTGATGTTTGTTTTGTAGGACATTTAAAAATTAAACGAATATGTGTTGCTCTTATTTTGGATGCTGATAATCCTTTACAAAGGTATCCTTCTAAATAGAGAAAGAGTAAACAATATTAGATATTCCGACGACACCATGGTGACAGCAGATAGTTTAGTAGAGGGACTTCAGAGGCTAATGGACAGAATCAAAGAGTACAGTCAACAGTACGGACTAAACATTAATACCCAGAAAACGAAGCAAATGATTATCAGCAAGGAGAATATAAACGAGGATCATCAGTACATTAATGGAACACAGATAGAGCGTGTAAAACAGTATTGCTACTTGGAAACTATTATAAATTAGCAGTGGAGCAATGTACAGGACATAAAGTGCCGCATAGGAAAGGCAAGAACGGTCTTTAACAAAATGAGCTCCATCTTCAAAAGTCACAACATATCCCTAGATACAAAATGAGATATTTGAGATATTTCGTTTTCTCTGTATTGTTGTACGAAGCGGAGGCATGAACGCTTACAGACACCACTATTAAAAAACTTGAAGCATTTGAGATGTAGCTTTATAGAAGAATGCTGAGAATATCATGGACAGCAAGGATCACGAACAAGGAAGTCCTAGGAAAAATGAAGAAGGAACCGGACATTGTGTTTATCATCAAACGCATTAAATTGCAGTAGGTATCTGGGACACGTTATTAGCCTAATAAAATAAAAAAAGTCAAAATGTAAATTCGTACAGGTTAAAACAAATTTTATATCAAAGTTTAGGTGGGTACAAAAGATATTTTCAAGAAAGTATCCAAATCATACAAGGGGATCATTGTTTAAATAATTAAAAAGGGGCAAAAAAAAATACTTTTTTAACTGCTGAGGTAATTCACTTATTAATGAAGGTCTATGGGATTTTTTTCTGCAAAGTTAAAGGGTAAATCTTTCACATAAGACTTACTAAATTAAATTTGACCCCCTATTTATTTAAATAATTGTATATAAAACAAATTTGCAAAAAATTATTTTTAGCGTTTTAAATAAGGACTATAAAATATCTTATTTTACAGACTAAGTTGCGATATCTTACCAGTATTAAGCAAAAAAAAATTGGTCAAAAAATATTTAATATTTTTTGAGATATTGAATTTGATTATTAAATGTTACTATATTTTCAATTGCAAAAACGCGGTTGTTGCCAAAGAAATATTCACCTGCTTAAGATCTCATTATTTTTATTTTTATGTAAATTTTTGATAAATGTATTGATAAATTCAAATTTCAATTAAACTCCCCCCTAAAATGGCATTTGAAAATTATTCAAATTTGTTTATAATTTGTTTTTTTTTTAATAACGTCGCAAGGATTAAGTATTTTGAAATGTCGTTTCGATAATTGGGTTCCTGGGAATTTTTTACTAATTAACAAATTTTTTTTGTCGTTTTTATTTCTTCTTTTTTTCTTGGAGTTATATTATTATGGGCCCTTGTAGGGTTAAATTTTATTAAGAATGTCGAATCTCTGAGTTGTAGATTCTAGACCTAATAATATTAAGATTTAACTAAAATCTCTTAAATAAAATGTGGCTACTTACTGAGTTACAGGGTGTTTTATTTAAAAATTTAAAAATTATTGTTACCAAGTACTTTAAAACTATTTGACGTATCCTTATCATACTTGGCAGAAAGTGTGGCAATTATACACCCTACCAAATTGTGATTAATAAACGTTTCTAGCTAGTGTCAGAGGCGTGCGACAGGGGATAGTGAATGATTGACCCTTTCCAAATTCTACGCCACTGAGTGAATTACTATTGTAGCGAAATTTTTCGATTCTCCAATACTTTGTATGTAAATAACTTTATTGGTATCGATAAAGTCATCAGTTTGAGAGATATTAGAAGTTTAAAATGAATGAATGAATCAAAATAACTATGCCGTTTCATTTTTAACGTCCAATATCTCGAAAACTAATGACTTAATCGTTACCAGTAAGGAGTATATTATTTACATATAAAGTATTGGAGAATCGAAAAATTTCGCTAAAATAGTAATTTCCTCAGTGGCGTAGAATTTGGGAAGGGTCAACCATTAACTGTCCCCTGTCGTACGCTTCTGGTGGTAGCTAGAAACTTTTATTTATCACAATTTAGTAGACTGTATAGTACTCACACTTTCTGTCAAGTGTGATAAGGATACGTCAAATAGTTTGAAAGTACTTGGTAAAAAGAATTTTTAAATTTTTAAATAAAACCCCCTGTAACTCAGTAAGTAGTCACATTTTATTTAAGTGATTTTAGACCAATCTTAATATTTTTAGGTTTAGAATCTACAACTTAGAGATTCGACATTCTTAATGAAACTTAACCCAAAAAGGGCCCGTAGTAATATAATTCCAAGAAAAAAAAAGAAGAGGAAAAAAAGACAAAAAAATTTGTTAATTAGTGAAAAATTCCCAGGAACTAAATTATCGAAACGGCATTTCAAAATATTTAATTCCCGCGACGCTATTAAAAAAACAAAGTATAAACAAATTTGAATAATTTTCAAATGCCATTTTAGGGGGAAGTTTAACTGAAATTTGAATTTATCAATACATTTATCGAAAATATACATAAAAATAAAATTAATAAGATTTAATACAGGTTAATATTTCTTTGGCAACAACCGCGTTTTTGCAATTTAAAATAGAGTAATATTTAATAAACAAATTCAATATCTCAAAAAATATTAAATATTTTTGCACCAATTTTTTTTATTAATACTGATAACATAGCGCAACTTATCCTGTAAAATAAGATATTTTATAGTGCTTATTTAAAACGCGAAAAATAATTTTTTGTAAATTTGTTTTTAAAGTTTTATGTATAATTATTTAAATAAATAGGAGGCCAAATTTAATTTAGTAAGTCTTATATGAAAGATTCACCCTTCAACTTTAAAGAAAATAATCCTATAGACCTTCATTAGTAATTGGATGACCTCAGCAGTTAAAAAAGTAATTTTTATGCAAAAATGACCCCTTTTTAATTATTTAAACAATGATCCCCTTGTATGATTTGGATACTTTCTTGAAAATATCTTTTGTACCCACCTAAACTTTGATATAAAATTTGTTTCAATCTGTACGAATTTACATTTTGATTTACATGTAGTGTAATTTTATTTTACTAGACTATATGAGAAATCAGCACCGTTACTCCCTGCTTCAGTCCATATTGCAAGGTAAAGTCAAAGGTAAGCGAGGATCCGGTAGAAGGAGAATATCATGGCTGCGGAATTTGAGAACATGGTTTAAGAAAACCTCAACGGAACTGTTTCGAGCCGCAGCGAGCAAGGTTATGGTTGCCAATGTGATTTCCAACGTCCGAAACCAACATTGTCAAAATAACTGTCAAAGTTGATGTTGATATTTTGATCTGCTCCTGTAAAAGATAAAAGTTTTGGTGTTTTTTGGAAGCTAAAGTAGTGGTTAATAATTAATTTAGTGTTTATAAACAAAAACATTTCAGTATATAGTGGTTTAAAACTTATTTCCCCCTAAATGGGGGATAAAAGTGAGTCAGGGACGTCTCTTGTGACGCGAGTGACTGCGGATAATGGTGATATTATTAGTAAAATGGAATTGAATATGCAAGATGATGGACAAAATGCGAGACCGAAGATTAAACAATTCAATTTGCTTTCAGATAAGTATAATCTTGATAATATTTGGGTTTACATTGAAAGGATTGGTGATGATCTTAATTTGGGAAAATTACATGCAATGACGATTGGGCACCTTATTTTTAAAAAATTAAAGTTAACGAATGTTCGAGAAATTAAAAGTATAGGTAGGAACCGTGTAAAAGTTTTGCTTACTTCTCGGTTAGAGGCAAATAACCTCGTCAATAACAGCTCACTTAAAGAACAAAATTTGAAAGCATATATTCCTAGTCATTTACTAGAAATAAAAGGTGTGGTGAAAGACGTTGACACTAGATATGATGTGAAATATCTCATGGATAACATCGAAACTCCTTCTAATGTTTTGAGTATATATAGGACTAAGCGTAGGGTACAAAAAGAAGATAAAATTGAATATGTGGACAAAAAAACTATAATTATAACTTTTGAAGGCAATATTTTACCGAATTATGTTGCCTTTAATAGAGTATATTTTTCTGTTGAACAGTTTTTTGGCCGAGTTGTTCAATGTTATAAGTGTTTAAAATTTGGGCATGTTTCAGGGCAATGCCCAAGTACACAGGAACTATGTATACAGTGCGGTGAAATTAAAAATAAAGACCATCATTGCGAAAAAAGTATGTTTTGTATACATTGCAAAAATAACGAACATGTGACAATATCAAAAAAATGTCCATTTTATGAAAAACAAAAGAAAATTAAGAATATTATGATAGAACAAAAAACTACTTTTGTGGAAGCTAGATTAATATGTGAAAACTCCTTTTCGGCACTCATCAGTCCCAACTCTTTCTCTTGTTTAAATAATAATGAAAAATAATTTCCATCCCTACCAATTAATAATAATGATAAAAATCTTGGTCCGACTCGGCCAACTGTAGAAATTAATAGATCTCAATTTTTGACTCAATCAAACTCTAATATAAATAATTCAAATGAACACTCAGGAAAGAAAAGAAAAGCAAATTCACCTATTTTAGAATCAACATCTCATAAACCGATGTTCCCCTTCACTTTTGGACCGTCTCAACCTTTGCCAACTAATTCTTATACACCGAATAATAATATCGAAAATAAAACTGAACTAGCTAAATCTGTAGCAACATTTATAATAAACTTTTTAAAAAATATTCATACAGTAGAAGACATAAAAACCTTAGACAACAAAATAATTATTAAAGAAGTAGAACAGTTCATAATTAATTCATAATGTCAATACAACATAATTTAAAAATAAGTCAGTGGAATTCCAGATCTGCTATATCAAACAAAGGTAGTTTAATGCATTATTTAAATAATAAAAGTATAGACATCCTCCTAATTAGTGAAACATGGTTCAAAAAAGATATTAGTTATCATTTTAAAAATTATAATTTGGTTAGAAAAGACAGAAATGATGGCTTCGGTGGTGTAGCTATTCTCATCCACAATTCAATTACTTTTAGTGAATTAAATTTAAACTCTAATTTTAACACGGAAATAGAAGTTTGTGGTGTAACAATTAAATATAAAACAAAGGATCTGAATATTTTATCTATATATAGACCACCTAAAAGTAAAAGTTCAATAAATGATTGGACAAACATCTTCTCGCAAGTTAATAATTCAGCAATTATAGGAGGAGATTTTAATGCTCACCATACTATTTGGGGATCTAGTTACAATGACACAGTTGGAACACAGCTTATTAATACTGCAGATGATCTCAACCTTATCGTAATAAATAATGGCGAGCCTACTGTTCTTACTCGACCAGATCAAAATAGTTCAGCAATTGATGTAACTTTTGTTACTCCTGACATAGCTAATAAAATCCACTGGTACATACATTCTGACACACTCGGCTCTAACCATTTTATTATCAATATGGAAATATTAGATAGTACTACAACTGAAGAGTTTATACCCAGAAGTAAGTGGAACATTAGAAAAGCCAATTGGACTCTATACACAACCTCAGTTGAAAATTTTTTTAATAGTGTTTACGAAATGGACAGTACATCTGATAAATATTGCTTTCTAATAGATAGTATGAATCATGCTGCGCACATTTCAATCCCGCAATATAAAACTTTTAAAAATAAAATTCGTTGTTCCCCACCTTGGTGGAATACAGAATGTGATACAATTATTAAAGAAAGGCAAGAAGCACTGACAGAATATAAAAAAAAATGCTAATTTTAATAATTATATAAAGTGTCAAGCTAGTATGGCTAAAACTAAGAAGAATCTAAAATTGATAGCTAAAAAGAGTTGGAAAGATTTTGTGTCTTCTCTAAACAAAAATACTCCAACTACAACGTTGTGGAAGCAAGCCAGAAAACTAAATAGAAAATCAATTCCAAATGCATACAATTTGGATAACACCTTAGAGGATGAAATCTTTGATAAAATTGCTCCGCCATCTGTTAAACCACCTAATACTCATAATTATATTCCAGAAAAGCAAAGCCATTTTTTACTAGAACCTTTTAATATTACAGAACTAGAATATGTTCTAAAAAATCGAAATAACACGAGTCCAGGATTTGATAATATTAAATATCCAATGATTCAACATCTCCCTAAAATTGCCAAACTTCTAATGTTAGATATTTTTAATTGTGTAATCAGCAATAAATCAGTTATTGATCAATTTCACGATGTAATTGTTTTACCAATATTAAAACCAGGTAAAAACTCAAATTTGGCTCAGTCATATAGACCGATTTCTCTTATGTCCTGTATGTTGAAAACTCTAGAACGAATGATAAAACACAGGTTGGAATGGTGGGTAGAAAAAAATAAACTTCTTCCAGATTTTCAGTTTGGTTATAAAAAAGGATATGGTACTTTAGACGCACTTTCTACACTAGTGACAGATATTCAAAACACATTTTCCAACAACACCTATTTACCTACTATATGCTTAGACATTGAAAGTGCATATGACAATGTCAGTCTTGACATTTTAAGGGAAAAATTGATAAAACATTTTCATATACCGCCTCAGTTGGCTGAAGCTCTTTATAATTTTTATTCCTGCAGAAAGATATATCTAAGAACTAATTATAATAAACTGATAGGCCCTAGATATAATAATTTAGGACTACCACAGGGATCAGTATCGAGTCCCCTTTTGTTTAATATGTATACTGCGGATTTGCATAAAGTCCCTACTGACATTTTTAAATTTCAAATAATACAATATGCTGATGATTTTCTCCTGTATTCACAGGCCAAAACTTATGATAACTCGGTTCAAACCTTAGGACGAATTCAATGTTGTGTTAATTTATGGTTCAATCAAAACGGATTCGAAATAGCTCAAAATAAATCTACTGTCTGTATTTTCACTCGACATAATATCCCAAAAATAGAGAATTTAAAACTTAATGGCTACGACTATGCATTTGCTTCTTCCATTAAGTATTTGGGAATGATTTTGGATCGTAAATTGACTTGGAAATTACATATTGACTTTATGATAAATCGATGTAATAAGGGTCTAAATTTTCTTAAATCAGTTTCAAGGATCTGGTGGGGAGCTGATGTTGAAACTTCCTTGCTTTTCTATCGATCATATATTAGATCTATAATTGATTATGGTAGTATTCTATATGGCTCAGCTTCTAAACATATTTTAAACAAAGTAGACGTTGTACAAAACTTAGGACTCCGTATCTGTTTGGGAGCTATGAAATCAACCCCAAATAAAGCTTTACATGTAGAAGCTTTAGAAATTCCACTCAATTATAGAAGGAAATATCTCAGCCAGAAATTTTTAATGAAAATTCGTTACCTAAATATCGGTCTTTACCAAAATATTAACAAGCTGAATGTAGCGGATTTAACTAATAAATACTGGAAGCTAAAGAACTCTCCTCCCCTTTGCGAGGCTTTTCGAGATCTGTTAAATTTTGACTGTGATTATAACATGATTGACAGTTTTGGACTCGAAGATTTTCATTCTTCTTTACATACAGTTAAATTAGTAAAACCAAGTTACCATGAAAACAGTAATATTAGCTCTAACATCTTAAGAACATTCTTAGATAATTGGCCAGATTCTATAAATATATATACAGATGCATCTAAGACGTTAGTTGGCACTGGATGTGCCTTTTTCATACCTGCTACTAAAACAGAAAAAATATTTAAGTTAGGCCATGATTTTTCTATCTTCAGTGCTGAAGCCATAGCAATTTATGAGGCCCTGCAATATTTTAAAGAATCAGAAGATATATCTGCAACAATTATTTCCGATTCACTCTCTGTTCTTCTTGCTATTCAAACTATAGATTTTCCCAATAACAATTCAAATATTTATATCCTACTAATTAAGAAAATCCTTTTTGAAATTCATAAAAATAAAAGAAGAGTGAACTTTTTATGGGTTAAGGCTCATATAGGACTAACGCATAATGAATATGTTGATAGGTTGGCTAAAAAAGCCATTGAATATGGTACTTCACATAATCGTAAGTTTTGCATATCTGACTTAGTTAACACTATTAAGCATCGAGTTAAAAATCAGTGGAGTCAATCATGGCGAGATCTTTGTAAACAATCCAAATCTCAGTATTCACTGATTCAACCTTCTGTTCCAAATATATATTGGTTTAAAAATTACGTAGTACCTCGAAGATATATAACAACATTAATTAGAATGAAGTTTGGACATGCATGTTTCCCTCTACATCTAGCAAGAATTAAAGTTTTTGATTCAAATCTTTGTACAGAATGTCAGAAGGTTGGTGACTTAAATCATACTTTCTTTGAGTGCGCAAAATATATTCCATGCACATATAATTTAATCCAAGATTTAATAAAATGTAATGTTTTTCCACCTTTCAATGTATCCTATCTATTGTCTCTGAACAGCAAGAATATATATGATTGTTTAATGAAATTTATCTGTGAAACTAAAATTAATCTCTAAACTTGTTAATCCTGATAATTTGGTATATTCTGTACATATGAAAAAAGAAGAAGAAGAAGAAGAATATACATAATGGAAAATGTGGTGAGCAACTTGGACAGTCCATAGCGGCCAGCTTTTGAACTGAGTAGAGAGCTGCAGAAGAGTTTGCTATGGAACTCTAAGGACCTCATTGCCTTCCTTATGTATGAACAGAAAACAAAAAAAAAAAGTTGTGACTGGCTAAATGACACCCAAGTCAATGCCATAAAAAAAAAAAAAAAAAACGTCCGAAACGGATAGGAACCAGAAAAAGATCTGCCTATTGTGATTCGTCGACGGACCTTCGCATCCTCCGACTGACCTTCTCATCCTCCACTGTTATTGATGACGGAGCCTTAGTAGTTAAATTGTCAGACCACTACTTCGTACTCTGTAATGTTTCTTAATATTGTTCTGAAGCTATTTTTTTGTCGCATCTGAATGCAATTTACAATTTTTGTTGGAAACAAGTCACAATTTTTGTGCGAAACAATCCACAATTTTTTCCCCTCTGTGGCTCAGTGGTAAGAGCGCCTACCGTTGAATCGAAAGGTCCTAATGGTCGTGAGTTCGAATCTCAGTAGTGTCAGGAATTTTTCGTTTATTATAAATTAATAAATGAAAATAGTTTCTGTCCTTGTGGGATCGGTACTCACCGGAGGGACCGGAGACGTTCGGATACAATTAGCGTCTCTTTGCAAAACACAGACTTTTCAAAGTAACAAGACACTTACTCAACACACACACTACACCTACACATGACACTATGTACCTGACTGCAAAAATTCACCGTACCTACCATGCCAATGGCCATTAGTTGTCGAGACATTAGCTAAATAAAAAAAGCCACAATTTTACTTTAAGATTAAGTTTATTTAATGTTTCGATTTCCTTTTGGAAATCGTTCTTAAAATACAAAACATCAATGTTTAATTAATTTAATCAAAAAATATTTAAACGAGTAGAAAAAAGTTTGTAGTCGAGGAAATGAAGCATTTGGGCTCGCAATTTTTTCGTCCAGCATGGATTTACTTGAAATTTTCACAGAAGGTAGGGAATAGTCCAAGGATCATTTTCTATATCATACGACTGTACGCTAAAACCTTGGGGGTGGTTGCCACCCCATCTCGGGGGCGGGAATTTTTAATTACATTTTAACTATGTAAATCGATGTAAAAAGTAATTATAAGAAAAAAATGTTTGTTGCATTTTCTTCGTAAAACTAATATTTTTCGAGTTATTCGCGCTTGAAAGTTACAGTTTTTCGATGAAAAAATCGACTTTTTTAGAGGGTTTTTTGAGAATACCTCGAAAAATATGCATTTAATCAAAAACTGTAGATATTAAAATTGTATCTTTTAGTAACACAAACCAAATTATTTTTCTGTAATATCTGTAAGACCAATACAAACCGAGATACGGCATGTTAAAAGTTAGGTTTTTACGTCAAATGCATAATTTGAAATATTCAAAGTAAAATAACGGAAAAACTTTGCATTTTTCGAGGAAAACTTAAAAAATATTTTTTCAAGTATACAGTTAGGTATTTAAAAAAAATAATAAAAAGTTTCTAGTCCGAAAATTAAGTGACTTATGATCAAAGAAAGGTCGGTACCTGCTTTTCTCTATGAAAAAAAATCAGTGAAAACAACCCCTAACTACCCTCCTGATTAAAAATTGGTCTTCACCTTTCTGTAATTCCTTTTATATTTGTATTATCAATACACCCAAGAAGTTTGACTTATTTAAAAGATCTAATTTTAGAAAAATTGGAGTTTAAAGAAAAATTAATTTTTTGGAATTTCCCATTTTTCACCATTTACTTCAAAATATCTCCGAAAATACTGAAGATACGAAAGAAATGATATACACTACTAAATTGTAGCTTCTTTATTAGAGAGATATCGCAAATGCATTTTTATCGCACGCTAATAGCGCAATACGCTATTTTGACATGTACGCAAGCGCAGAATGAATGTTACGCTAATACCGGATAGCGTGTCCCGCTATTTAGGTTGAAATAAGGGACGGTAATAACGTTAACGCTAATTTGACATTTGGGATGAAACATAAAAATAATGTATAGAATACAAATTTTATAAACTAAATACTGTGAATCATCTTATGTTGGGAAACACGTGCATTTTTATTTTGTCTACAATAGACTACTTTTTGTGGTTAGGATATTATTTATTCAGATATTTTATATTATTTTTATACTAACTATTTATATTTATTGTTGGTTAAATCATTAAAATTAAAATGCATGTCAACCAGCTCAATATCCAAATTTATTTTTCAATAAAAAACAATTACAGTATTCCTCAAAATTAATTTCTAGGTTACATTGTAATACCAAACGTCGGTTGTCATAATAACGTTAAGCCCCGCCCCAGAACATTTGCGATAACTCTCTTGTTGCCTGTGCTGAAATAGAACGTTATACGTTATTTACGTCTTGACACGATATTATCGTTTGCATTTGCGATATCTCTCTAATAACTAAAATTCTCTTGTGCATAGATTTTCATTATAGTGAACAGTTAGCGAGATATAGCTGTCTAAAACCTCTATTTACGAGCAAACAACCCCTTATTCGATCCCTTTAAACCCACCCTAATTAAAAACTGACGGATCTTACGGAATTTAGTTACACAGTCTTATAACACTTCAAAAATCCTACAAAGTCATTTTTGAAAAAATTTTCACCGCCAAAAATGACGGAGCTATGTTTATAAAACGAATTTTTTTTTTTCGAAAAATTCGGATAGTCCTCTTATCGATATTTTCAATGTATGTATGATACCACAAAACCGGTTCGTATACTGGAAGATGACTAAAAAACTATTTGTATTTGTACGTATTTGTAAATTCGTATTTTTGTGTAAATAAATGTTTTTGTAATTCTTTAATTCTACTTTTTTTCTGTATAGACCTATTAAAATATCTACTTATAAAAACTGTAAAGTTATTAAGGGTGGTTTTTAAGGGTTGAAATATTATGATATTATATCCTACAGTATAAAACAATCATTATTTAACCAATCAAAACCAAATTTTACCCATATTAAAGTTTACAATATTTTTATATAATTTTTGACAATAAGAGGTAGTTTACACCTCTAAAAATAATCAACGCCCTTAAGCATGATATAGAATATGAAGTACAGGGTGAGATGATCCTAATCCCAAATTTTTATGTAAATCAATGCAAGCCGAAATTATTCTTTTAGGATAAGTAAATTTTTTATATATAGCTCCAACAAGGGTGGTTTTAAGGGTTGAAATAGTATGATAGTATATCTTAAAGCATAAAACATTCATTATGTAACTCAGGGGTCGGCAATAGGCGGCCCGCGGGCCGCATGCGGCCCTTTAAAACTTTTTGCGCGGCCCGTCAATGCACTAATGTAATTTTAGGAAAAATCAAACAAACTTATGAAAAATAATAAATTAAAGACGGAACTTAATAAGGCAATAAAAAAAAGGATAAGACAAGACATCAGGGACTAAAATACTGAACAAATCGAAAATATTATAGGGGAAATCAAGAGTATG
Organism: Diabrotica virgifera virgifera; assembly: GCF_917563875.1. Classification (NCBI taxonomy): domain Eukaryota; kingdom Metazoa; phylum Arthropoda; class Insecta; order Coleoptera; family Chrysomelidae; genus Diabrotica; species Diabrotica virgifera. Next base: position 29,172,820 of record NC_065446.1, read on the forward strand.
AAAGTGTTAAAAACTCTAAATAGGAAAGACCGACAACACAAATACACCTGATAACAGATATACATGGAATCACTATAAATGACAAAAATAATTTAATAAATATTATTGAATATTACTATTTATATAGAATTATACTTGTTCAACATAGAAAAACCAGAAAACCGCGGTATGGAAATGTTAAATGTAAAATCTGAACTACCAAAATTACTAACGAGGACGTTATAAATGCCTTAAAATAGATGAAAGATGAATATAGATTAAGATCAACACAGAGGTCCATCGAACAAGCTATGTTAGGACTAAGCTGAAAGGACATAAACGAAAATAAGGACGTGTGACGCAGGACGAAGGTGGAAGATGCAATTGGAAAAATTGCGCTAATAAAATGGAACTGGCCATGACAAAGCAATGAAATGTGGACGCGAAACATTATACATTGGAGACCACACGAGCCCGGTCATACTATAAAGCAAAACCACAAAAACGATGGCTAGACGACGTCAAAGCAAAAATGGGTAGATACTGCCACTAAATAGCACAAAGCAGAGAGAAGTGAAGAACTCATGGGGAGATCTTTGTCCAGGGATGGATGCAAACAGACTGAAGAAGAAGACTATTTAAGCTACATTTGAATATGCGGCCCGCATAAAAATTTTTATTTTGAACATGGCCCGCCATCCGAAAAAGGTTCTCGACCCCTGATGTAACTAATAAGAACCAAATGTTGACAATATTAAAGTTTCAAAAAATGTTATTTTATAATTGTTTACAATTAGGGCTAGTTTTCACCCTTACAAAACCAAAAACGTACAACGGCTCAATATAGAAAATGAACTAGAGGGTGTAATGAGCCTAATCCCAAATTTTTGTACAAACCGATGCTGGACGAAAAAATTGCGAGGTTTTGCCATTTTTTCAGCTTCATTTCCTCGACTAAATATATTAAATATATTTCTAAAATGTATAAATTTCTATTATATATAAATTTTACAACCAGGAAAAAGCAAATGAGTTCCCAATTAATAAAAAGAGACAAAAATATACATAGTAAGAAGTACTATAATAGTACGTTACTATGACGATATTTTGTCGGTAACAATATGTAAATACTGAATAGGCCCTCTATAAATATATAATCGTGAGTGATGAATCTTGATGTATTTACCGCAAATTTAACAAGGCGCGGCCACGGGCGCATCAAGTACTGGCCTTCAGCCGTCAACTTGAATATAACAGCAAACAGCAGGCTAAAAATAATGACCACATGAATTTATATTAGACAATTCTACTCCTATTATATTAAATTGCATTGTGTGATAATTTCAAAAACAATTAGATACTGCATTATCGTCAGTTACTTCAGTGTTGGAATAGTCGAAATTTTTATATGAATGAAAATTCAAAAATACAAGAAAGCAACCTTAAAAAAGGGGGGAACTACGCAAACAAGAATTTGTTTGTACAACTACGTTTTGGCGCATACTGTACTATATACTATACACATCGACGTACGTTTCACTTTATGTTTTGATTTAATTTGTTTGAAAATGAATCATTAATCATGACGCATGGGCAAAGTTAAAATGGAACAACTATACGTGACTATTACGTAAAAAATTTGGATCGTTTTGGTTGTCACATTTTTCCATATCATTACTACTGCAAATTCTTCGTATCTATCGAAAATATTATCTGACAACTCTTGAACTAATCTTATTTTGTATGGATGAAAATTCTTTTCACGTAAAATTTTTGTTGCTGATGTTTACAAAATCTTAAGTTCTGTGAAAATTTTTCTACCTAGTAGTACTCCAGTATGGATCATCTTATAACAGGACACAAACATCTGAAGACTTGTTTTCAGTTCATGTGTGTACCACAAAATACTTTTTATTTTTTTTTGGGACCACCTAACTGAAATATCTATCTAGCCAGGTAATCTAATTAACTATAATAGTGCTGATTTTGGCTAAGTTTTTGCGTTTTGCGTACCACCGCAAATAATAATATGTACCACCAGTGGTACATGTACCACAGATTGAGAACCGCTGGGTTAGGATATAAATTATGTATTAAAGACATTACACATTTCTTGTTGACTTTAAAATCATTGTTGTAAAAGTATACAAAAACGGCTTCATTTTTGTTTTTTGAAAAGGTTTGTAGGTGCTTTTGAACATATTCTAAAGATATTGTAAGTCGCGATACTTTTACACTCCAAAATCACTATTATTTCGCTCATTAAATTTTTGAAATATCGCAGAAAAGACATGCATGATCACCCTCGTTCCGGGTTGTGGCACTATTTTTTCCTTCATGATTTCAGTACTAAGGAACAATAACAAATTAGTCCCAAGAGTATGCCTCAAATTTCAAAATCAATGTTTTGTTTTTAGCACCAAAAAAGTGGATATTTCCCGTGGAATTCGACATATTTATAATAGCCCAGTAAATGAACGGAAAATTCGGCGATACCGTGTAATTTTCAGGGGCAACTCCGAATTGCATGAAAATTTGGATATAGGTTCTACTTACCTTCCACTTCAAAGTTGAAATTGTGCCGTTGGTTGCTTTTACTTGGGGGGTGACAGTCACCCCTTCTCGGGGGTGAAAAAACATACGTTCAAGATAAGACCGGAAATGGATAAATTGACTGATTTTAAGCAACTTTTGTTATATAGAGTTATTTACTTAAGTCAATACTTTTCGAGTTATTTGCCATTGAAAATGTTAATTTTTCGACAAAAAAACTACGTTTTCAGACGGTTTTTCGCAAATAACTCAAAAAGTAAATATTTTATCGTAAAAAATATTCTTAGCAAAAGTGTAGCTTATAAAAAACCCAAAAAATGGTGTATCAGTAAAGTCTATCAATCAAAAAAAAAACAAAGTTGTAGCTCATGAAAAATACGTTCTTATTCGTCTAATTCCAAATCGAATAAGGTGAAATCATCGAAAAATTAAGCACTTTTCGGGAAAAACCCATTTAAACTTTTTTAAAGTAGTTATAAAAAGCTTTGTTTTAATTGTTAACAAAAGTTTTAGCATTAAAAATAAGCGAGTTACGCTCAAAATAAAGTTGGCCCTCTTTTTTTGGTAAAAAATCATGAAAATCTCGCCGCTGTTTAGCTCCCCAAATGAAATTAATCGCTACCGCTTTACAAACAATTTACTTACCTATCTATTTTTTATATGATCTGTCAGTCTCACCGGTTTAAAGTGTTTATTTTTGAAAGGGTTATAATTGAGAAAGCTTAACAGCCATATCTTAACCAATTTTTGTTTTACGGAGAAACAAAATGAAACTAGCATATTTTTATAACAGCAAAACCTACATTTTTTTACTCTTTAAGATTTTTCTTATCACTAATACTTTTTAAGTTATTTTGAAAAAATAAAATTTTTCAAAAATTTTTAGAAAATTTTTTTTTACTATAAAACCAAATGTTTTCACAAATAAGCACTTCAAACCAATCAAACTTACAGATCATATAAACAATACACATACAGTTAAAATAGATGGTAAAGCCAAACGATTAATTTCATTTAGGGTGCTAAATAGAGGGAGGTTTTCACGATTTTTTTTACCAAAAAAGGGGCTAACTTTTTTTTTCAGTGTAACTAGTTTATTTTTGATGTTGTAAACTTTTGTAAAAAACAAATAATAAGCTTTTTTTCGATAATTTAAAAATGTTAATAAGGTTTTCCCGAAAAACGCTTCTTTCTTCGGTGATTTCGCGTTGAATTATTCGATTTGGAATTAGACGAATAAGAACGTATTTTTCATGAGCTACAACTTTGCTTCTTCTCAATTTATAGACTTTACTAGTACACCATTTTTTTTTTCGTTTTTTTATAGGCTACACTTTTGCTAAAAATATTTTTTTTTATAAAATATTTACTTTTTGAGTTATTTGGGAAAAACGGTCTGAAAACGTAGTTTTTTTTTTGTCGAAAAATCAACATTTTAAATCGCGAATAACTCGAAAAGTATTGACTTACCTAAAAAACTTTATAGTACAAAAGGTGCTTAAAATAAGTCAATTTATCCACTTCCGGTCTTATTTTAAACACGCGTTTTTCACCCCCCGAGAAGGGGTAAATGTCACCCCCCAAGTAAAAGCCACCAACGGCACAAATTCAACTTTGAAGTGGAGTGTAACTTGAACCTAAATCCAAATTTTCATGCAATTCGGAGTTGCCCCTGGAAATTACACTCCAAAACGGTCATTTATTGGGCTATAAGCACAAAATAGCTTTATTATCAAGGTGTTATATATTATTTATCGTTTTTATTGCACAAATTATTGACATTATTTTTCATTAACTATGCCCCACGTGTGACTTAAAGCTCTCATGATACTGTAATAAATTTTCTCGCGAAATCAATTAGTTTTTCATTTCTGGGCAGATATTTGTCTAATTCAGATTGACTGAAAATGAGAAGATAAGGATTTACAACTGCGACTTTTATTGGGTAGTTAAACATTATTTAATAATTTTAATTTGAATTTATTACAAATTTATTACAAAAGTTTTATGAGTTGATATCATGTTTTATTTTTATATCTGACTGTATATATGTTACAGTTCAAGTTGATTATCCAGTTGGAGTTGACTCCAACTAGTTGGAGTCGACTCTAACGGCTGGTTTCAGTAAAAGTTGATTATAAATATAAAATGAAGATTTGTATTCAACATTTACTAGTAAAAGTAGACTCCAACTAGGAAAAGTATACTCTTCCCAATGCCATTTAGTAAAAGTTGATTCTGATTCACACAAACAGCCGATTCTAGAAATTAAATGTTACTGAATATGTTCAAATTAGTCTAGGCTGTATCGTCGCCCCCGTTAGGTAAATTATTCCAGTTCGATTTTTTTTTGCACAAACTTACTAAAAAAAAGGTCCTCTTCGACCAAATAACGAATCCACAGGGTGTCAGATGGTACTGTGGTCAAAAAATTGTTTAAACAATTTTTTTAAACAAACTCAGAAAAAAAATTTATTTAGGACAATTTTATTTACATCATTTGGGTCATTCGGAGCAAAAGAGGTCTTTTGTGATTTTTCTGTAAAATTTTGTTGTTCTCGAGTTATACGCGATTTAAAATTTGCAAAATACGAAAATGACGATTTTCAAGGCTTAATAACTCAGTTAAAAATTATTATTATGAAGGTCCGAAAGTCACCAAATAAAACTTTAACGACCTCCCTACAAGATACTGAAGAAATTTTTGTTATTATTTTATTACTAAGCGGTTATTTTTAATTATTAACAATGAGTGCTAGGAGCGTATTGACGCAGCTATCAATGTGAGTGCGAGTGAGATGCACCATTGCACCATTTTGACATTTAAAAATTCAAACTTCTGTCAAATCACAAAACTGTCAAAACTTTTTTTGTAATTTATAGCTCACATGTCATCACCATGACAAGTCGAAAGGTCTTCTTCTTGTGGTGCTTTCTCCTTTAGTGGAGGTTAGCGACTACACTGGCAAATCTGTCTCTGTCCAATGCGGCTCTAAACAAAGATGTTGAATCAAGGCCGGTCCAGTTTCTGATATTTCTAAACTATGAAATCTGGCGCCTACCGGGACCCAGTTTTCCTTCACTCTTACCCTGGATGATCAGTTGCGTGAGGCGGTACTTTTCGTTTCTCATTATGTGTCCCAGGTAGCTAACTTTTCTGACTTTAATGATTTTTAGCAGTTCCCTATCTGTACCTATTCTCCTCAGAACATATTCGTTGGTGGTGTGGGTGGTCCAAGGTACTTTCAAGTCTCTTCTATAAAGTCAGAGTTCAAAGGCGTCCAACTTGTTCATCAGTGTTGTGTTGTGTCCAGGCCTCCGTTCCATACAAAAGTATTGACCACACATAGCAATGCAGAAAATGACATCTAAGGCTGATATTAATGCTACTGTTACAAAATAAGCTTTTCATTTTGATAAACCCCTATCGGGCTACCTCTATTCTCGCTCTTGACTTCTTGTTTTTAATCAAGTTGATTGTTAAACCAGCAACCAAGATATTTGTACTGGCTTACCTATTCAAGCTGTTGGTGTTTCACATATTTATTGGAAGAGGTAAATTTTTGTTCCTTGATAATCTCATAACTTTGGTTTTCGCAGTATTGATCTTCATCTTCATTTTTTCACAACTCTCAGTAACCCTATCCAACAGTATCTGCAGACTATGGTCCGAATTAGTCATTAATACTGTGTCATCTCCATAGCGGATGTTATTTACTCTCTGACCGCTTATTCTGATTCCTTTTGAAGGGTGCGATAAAGAGTTCGCAAATATTACCTCAGAGTAGACGTTAAAATTATGGGTGATAGCACACAACCCTGTCTAACACCTCGTTGTATTTCAATTGGCCTTGACGTATTACCATTAGTCTTTATGATTGCTGTCTGATTCCAATAAATAGCCCCTATAATTTTAGAATCTCTTTTGTCGACTCCGATGTCATTCAATCTTTCTATCAAGGTCTTGGGCTTCACCCTAGCGAACGCTTTCTCAAAATCTATGAAACAGATAAAAAGGTCTGCTTGCTGATCTTTGTATCTTTGTGCCAGAGTTTGAAGACAGAATATTGCTTCTCGTGTCCCCATACCTTTCCTGAAGCCAAATTGTTCTTGACTGGTGACCTCATCACATTTTTTATAATATATTCTGTTCTGTATGATACGCAAGAAAAGCTTCAGAATGTTATTTAATAGACTTATAAGTCCTGGCATAATTTGGCGTTCTTTTTTTTAGGCTTCACATTGTTCTGTCATCCATTTTTCTTTTGCAATTTTTATTTTTTGTTTAATGGTTCTATTTAATGCTTTTTGCACTACTTTGTGCTGTTTGCATTATCTTCTTTCATCCATTAAATCCAATATTTCCCCTGTCATCAATCTTTGCTTCCGTGGTCGCTGTTTTGTGAGCATTTCAGTTGCCGCTGTAAGGGCGTGTCTGATTTCCTCCCGAAGGCGAAAGTTAAGGATGTTTAATTATATGAAAGTGTGCTAAAAAACAGTGCGAAAAAGTAAAACCCATTTAAAATACATTGTTACTTCAGACACACTTTAAACTCTTCATGTACTGCTATCTATATTTACAATTTTCACACAATAAAACCTTTACATTTTTACATAATATGAGATAGAGTAGATAAAAATTATTTTTGTGAATTTGGTTAACAAAAATTGGTTAAACAATTTTTCGACCGCGGTACCGCGTGACACCCTGTGTATTTGTTATAAGGATTGTTAAACGGATGTATTTCTTTGAGTAAGTTTGTGCAAAAAATCGAATCAGAATAATTTACCTAACGGTGGCGACGTTACAGACTATACTAATAAGTAGTTGAAACGGTCAAAACAAAGAAACGCACACTCATCAAAAATGCACTTGAGATTCTCGTATAATCAACATTTACTGAATCGATCCCGGAAGAGTCAACTCCAACTAGTAAAAGTTGATTTAAATTTTTAAAATCAACTTTTACTGCTCGTTTCAGTTGGAGTTGACTCCAACTAGTTGGAGTCAACTCTAACTGAGAATCAACTTGAACTGTAACATATACATAAACAATAAATTCACCACAGCCGTGTAATTTTATAAAAATAATTCATGCACATGTTAAATTTACTAACCTACGTATACTATTTATCTACAAACTTTTCCAGAAAAACAATAATTACTATAATCACAGCTATGTACTTTTATCTTAAAATTTAGACTTATAGGAAACGAAGCGTGCGAAAATAAATCAAAACAAAAGTGGAAATTGTAGATAATAAGGAAATCGAAAACATAAAAATATCTCAGACTGGCAGTAAATTCAGGACTTTATTGTTCTTTGTTTCGCTAAAATAATTCTTTCTCCTCCTCTCATAGCACTACAACCCGAGCGGGTCTTGTTGACTGCACAATACTCTGTGCTAATTAGCAAAATACCAGGAAAAGTTATTTACCAGCAATTTTATTGCTGGAATCGAATCTTATGATTGTATATATTAATAATATAGGTATGCAAAGTCCGTAGATAGTGTGCTACTTTTTTTATAAACAAAATGGCGCCCGAAAATCGTGTAATTTTCAATTTTTGCTCTATAACTCCAAAGATTTTAACTTGACACCAAAAACACCATTCACCGTAATTAAATTTTGCATAGAGACGTGTTTTTCCCGATTTACTTCGACGAAAATTTTCCCCGGAAAATGCGGCTTTTTCCAACAAAATCTTTAATTTTCAACTAAAATTTTAGATAAGTAATTGTTTATCAATTATTAAATAACTTGGTAGTATAAAAGCTTTTTTCGTATAGATTATAATTCCACAAGCCGATGGAAATTGAATGAACAGTTTAGCAACAATTAAATTGTTAATTAAAAATTTACGGTCGCTATAATAACCACAATAATTATGATACATATGAATAACTATGATTTTTGTATAAAAAGACACTGTACCTATCTAATGTACTTTACAGAATTGAAATTGGACTATTTAAGCGGCCTCAGGGATATTTTAAAATTATAAACAATTTTTTGGCTTATAAACAAATAGAATATCTCGGGAAATATTAAATTAAATTAAATCATGAAAACGGTGTTGGAAAAAAAGCGGCAGGACGCTTCCTTTAAAAGAAAAAACGTTTAATTGTGATGAGTGGTTCCTGAGATACAACCGATTAAAGTTGACCGGCATTTACGGCAAAGATATAAACAATAGGATCATAATTTTCGAACCATCACCTTTCTATTTTTATCCTCTTTCTTCACACCAATTTTAATATCTTTAAAATAATCATAACATATATTATTATAATAAAAACTATCGATATTACGAGTGAAATTTGCCAAAAATAGCAAAATTCCAATCAAAAATCAAGGTGGAGTAAATGTAATCTCAAAGTTAAAAATCGGTATACGTTAAAAAAATGCATTTTCTCGGCTTCCCATGGAGCAATTTTCTTCATTCTTTTTTTGTTCCCAAGTATCTCGAGTAGAGCCATCTAAATAACGCATTATTAAATGTCAAACGTGCTTTTGTTTTGTTATAATAGATTAATTTATTTATAAGAAAAGAAAACTACATATTTTTCCAGTTGTAGACTTTTTTTAGATAAACTTACTACAAGTGTACCTTTTAACATTAAAACACAAATATTCTCATTTGAAAGCTGTATAATTATTTAAACAATCTTTATTTAAACAAATTAATAATTTTGTTATAAAAATAAATTAATTTATTATAACAAAACAAAAGCAACTTTGACATTTAATAATGCGTTAGTTAGATGGCTCTACTCGTTACTTGGTAACAAAAAAAGAATAAAGAAAATTGCTCCATGGGAAGCCGAGAAAATGCATTTTTTTTAACGTATACCGATTTTGAATTTTGAGATTGCATTTTCTCCAACCTAATTTTTGATTGGAATTTTGCTATTTTTGGCAAATTTCACTCGTAATATCGATAGTTTTTATTATAATAATATATGTTATAATTATTTTAAAGATATGAAAATTGGTGTGAAGAAAGAGGATAAAAATAAAAAGGTGGTGGTTCGAAAATTATGATCCTATTGTTGATATCTTTGCTGTAAATACCGGTCAATTTTGACCGGTTGTATCTCAGGAACCACTCATCACAATTAAACGTATTTTTCTTAAAAAAAGCGTCCTACCGCTTTTTTTCCAATACTGTTTTCGTGATTTCATTTAATTTAATATTTCTCGAGATATTCTATTTGTTTATAAGCCAAAAAATTGTTTATAACTTTAAAATATTCCTGAGGCCGCTTAAATAGACCAATTTCAATTCTGTAAAGTACATTAAATAGGTACAGTGTCTTTTTATACAAAAATCATAGTTATTCTTATGTATCTTAATTATTGTGGTTATTATAGCGACCGTAAATTATTAATTAACAATTCAATTGTTGCTAAACAGTTCATTCAATTTCCATCGGCTTCTGGAATTATAATATATACGAAAAGAGCTTTTATGCTACCAAGTTATTTAATTATTGATAAACAATTACTTATCTAAAATTTTAGTTGAAAATTAAAGATTTTGTTGGCAAAACTCGCATTTTCCGGGGAAAATTTTCATCGAAGTAAATCGGGAAAAACACGTCTCTATGCAGAATTTATTTACGGTGAATTTTTATTTGGGTGTTTTTGGTGTAAAGTAAAAATCTTTGGAGTTATAGAGCAAAAATTGAAGAAAACACGATTTTCGGGAGCCATTTTGTTTATAGAAAAAGTAGCACACTATCTGCGGACTTTGCATACCTATATTATTAATATATACAATCATAAGATTCGATTCCAGCAATAAAATTGCTGGTAAATAACTTTTACCAAAAATGGCCTATTCTCCGATAATCTGCCCAAACTATAATTGAGTCAGTGGATATCCCCATTGTTCTTAAATCTGGACATGTTATTTCTCCGCCGCATTCGTGGACGTCCTAAAGGTCTTCTCCCTGTCTGGGTTTCCTCCCACATTAACCTGGTAAGCTAGGCAGCTTACGGACATGGCCAGTCCATCTTAGACGTTGAAATCTGTTGGCCTGCTTCGCTAGCCCTATACATGAGTGTTTGACCTCGGTGTTTTTTCTCATTCGCTATTGGTTATTATTCATGTCATGATAGGGTCCGAAAATTTTCCGAGGATTTTTCTCCAATAACATCTGAGATTCTCCATTTGATCTCTTCCGTGATGTCGTTTTCTGCAGTAATTGTCGTTCCGAGATGTTTAAAACTCTCCACTTTTTCAAAGTTATATGGGTCTATTGTCTATTGTTACATTTTGACCAGTTACTTATTTTTAATCTTTAAAAATGAATATACTTTTTTAAAATCATAAAAATTTAAGACCTCACGAAAAGGATTAGATCCAAAAAGCCCTTCTAAATATTGACAAAGCACCTCTACAGCCATTTGAAAATGACCTGTTGTTTCTCAAATGGGATAAAGCAAATATAGAATTGTTTAGAAACTACTCGACCGATCGGACCCATCTTTCTAACATATGTATACATAAATACTACATAAAAATTCGTATTTTAAATATTCATTTTTTATTTTAATAATTTTAAACAATTGAAAAAATTCTTACTTTCTGGTTTAATTTGCAATAGCATTTTTATTTGTAAACATTTTTAATTTAGAAAATTTTAAATTTGAAAGATAAAGTATTTTTAAAAAAGTCGTCTGTTAAAAATTTTCATCTACAATACGTACATTTTTCGCAATAATGAAATAAATGAAACAAGTTGCTTGTTTGCTTAAATGTTAATAAAAAACATGACGAATTAAAAATTTTGCTTAAATGTTAATAAAAAACATGACGAATTAAAAATTTCGATACCCACAATAGTCCAAGTAATGAAGCTTAAAATACGGCAAAACCTCGCAATTTTTACAGAATAGATCGATTTGCTTGAAAATTTGAGAATAAGTAGTGGATAGAAGGAGGAGGCCGAAAGGCGCTTTTACCATGGGGGTGGTTGCCACCCCATCTCGGGGGTGGAAATTTTTTATTTTAATTTGACCACAAAAGTTGGTAAACACATTCATTCTAAGCAAAAAACGTTCTATACATTTTTTTGATAAAGGTAATAGTTTTCGATTTATTCGCTATCGAAAGTGTTGGTTTAAATCGAAAAAATCATTGTTTTTAATCAGTTTTCTGCTAATAACTCAAAAAGTTATCGTTCTATCAAAACAAGTTTGCTTAACAAAAATGTACCTTTTGAAAAAATAAACAAAACCGTTTTTTATAATTTGCTATAAGACCAATAGTAATCGAGCTATACTTTATTATATGTTAGCTCTTCTTCGTAAAATGCTAAATATTGTTGTTTCAAAGTCAAAAGACGGGAAAACTATGCATTTTTCGAGGATAACTTGTTCAAGCTAATTTAAAGTATTTAAAAATATCTATCTCCAGAAAAAAAATTAGTCCCTAGCTCAAAAATTAAGTGACTTATAATAAAAAGATTGTCAGTCCCTATTTTTTTCAGCGAAAAAATGATCGGAAACTTCCCCCTACTCTCCACCCTAATTAAAATTGGTCATTAACCTTATTTGGTCTTCTTAATTTATGTCTTATTAATAGGTTCTAGAGGTTTGACCGGCTTAGAATGATTAGTTTTTAAAAAGAATTGAGTTAAAAGCGAATAACGAATTTTTGTAATTTGGTAAAAAATACCCTTTTCTTCAGAATAGAAAGATTAGCATCAGAGTTACGAAAAATATTTAAATACAAAATTGTAGCTTATTTAATTCCCAAGAACTTGGATTGCAAAAGTTTTTTCTACGGCAAAAATTGAGTGAGCTATTGAAAATTAAAACTTGTAATAACATGCAAAATCCACCTTTACCAACCCCTTCAAAGTCACCTCTTTTTGCGAATGAGGAGTTTAAAAGGATTTAATATTGATAGCATTATAGGTCCTGTAAAAACCTACAAAATTCTTTTTTAACAAACTTTCTAGGATAAAAAATAAAAAAGTTACTGTTAAAAAATTAATATATTTTTTTGAAAAAAAAAAGGAGATATTCAATTGGAAGCATAATAATGTAAGTTAGCGGTGTTCTTAGTCATCGGCCTTATTCATTCTTCTTTATTTATGTATTAATAATATATTCCAGAAGTTTGACTGGCTTAGAATGATTATTTAAAAAAAATGGAGTTAAAAACGAATAACGAATTTTTGTAGTTTGGTAAAAAATGCCCTTTTCTTCAGAATAGAACGATTAGCATCAGAGATACGAAAAAATATTTAAATATAAAATTGTAGCTTATTTAATTCCCAAGAACTTGGATTGGAAAACTTTTTTCTACGGTAAAAATTGAGTGAATAGTAAATGAGTATAATACCAAAAAACATTTGATTTTTCGATATAAAACTAACACTTTCGATAGCGAATAAATCGAAAACTATTATTTTCACCAAAAAAATGTATAGAACATTTTTTGCTTAGTATGAATGTTTTTATCAACTTTTGCAGTCAAAATATAAAAAAAATTTCCAGCCCCGAGATGGGGTGGAAACCACCCCCATGGTAAAAGCGCCTTTCGGCATCATATAGATTTTGATCCTTGGACTATCCACTACTTATTCTCAAATTTTCAAGCAAATCGATCCATTCTGTAAAAATTGCGAGGTGAAAAGCTTCGGTTCCTGGACTACAAGATGGTACGCCTTTTTTTATTGATTTCGCCCAGATATCCCCAGATGTTGAAAAATAGCGGCGCCAATTTTCGATTTTTTAAGTGCTTGTTCGGCTTCGTTTCCTGGGGTAAATGTTTAATAGCTGTGACGTCACGCAACTATCTCCTGTTTGGCAAACTCCCAAACCTGAATGTTTTCAATGCTTTTACATATTTTTTTTATTAATGCAGATATAAATAAAACCCATAAAGAAAGTGTTCATAATCAAATAATTACACTTTTATAAAAAAAGAACTTTTTTATAATAAAACGTTTTTATTATTTATAGGAGAGAATATAAAATAATTTCACGATATAATAGTTATTTATGATATATGTAAGTGTTAAAATAGTCTAGTAAAATAAAATTACACTACATGTAAATCAAAATGTAAATTCGTACAGGTTGAAACTAATTGTATATCAATTGTTTAGGTGGGTACAAAAGATATTTTCAAAAAAGTATCCAAATCATACAAGGGGATCATTGTTTAAATAATTAAAAAGGGGTCATTTTTGCAAAAAAAAATACTTTTTTAACTGCTGAAGTCATTCAATTACTAATGAAGGTCAATAGGATTATTTTCTAAAGTTGAAGGATAAATCTTTCACATAAGACTTACTAAATTAAATTTGACCCCCTATTTATTTAAATAATTATACATAAATCTTTAAAAACCTATTTGCAGAAAAATATTTTTAGCGTTTTAAATAAGCACTAGAAAATATCTTATTTTACAGGAGAAGTTGCGCTATGTTATCAGTATTAATAAAAAAAAATTGGTCCAAAAATATTTAATATTTCTTGAGATATTGAATTTGTTTATTAAATGTTACTCTATTTTCAATTGCAAAAACGCGGTTGTTGCCAAAGAAATATTCACTTGTATTAAATCTTATTATTTTTATTTTTATGTTTATTTTCGATAAATGTATTGATAAATTCAAATTTCAATTAAACTTACCCCTAAAATGGCATTTGAAAATTATTCAAATTTGTTTATAATTTGTTTTTTTAATAACGTCGCGGGGATTAAATATTTTGAAATGCCGTTTCGATAATTGGGTTCCTGGGAATTTTTCACTAATTAATACATTTTTTTGTTTTTGTTCCCTCTTCTTTCTAGACCTAAAAATATTAAGATTGGTCTAAAATCTCTTAAATAAAATGTGGCTACTTACTGAGTTACAGGGTGTTTTATTTAAAAATTTAAAAATTATTTTTATCAAGTACTTTCAAACCATTTGACGTATCCTTATGATACTTGGCAGAAAGTGTGGGTACTACACAGTCTACTAAATTGTGATAAATAAAAGTTTCTAGCTTCTACCGGAGGCGTACGACAGGGGATAGTTAATGGTTGACCCTTCCCAAATTCTACGCCACTGAGGGAATTACTATTTTAGCGAAATTTTTCGAGTCTCCAATACTTTCTATGTAAATAATATGCTCCTTACTGGTAACGATTAAGTCATTAGTTTTCGAGATATTGGACCTTAAAAATGAAACGGCATAGTTATTTTGATTCATTCATTCATTCATTTTAAACTTCCAATATCTCGCAAACTGATGAGTTTATCGATACCAATAAAGTTATTTACATACAAAGTATTGGAGAATCGAAAAATTTCGCTAAAATAGTAATTCACTCAGTGGCGTAGAATTTGGGAAGGGTCAATCATTCACTATCCCCTGTCGTACGCCTCTGGCACTAGCTAGAAACGTTTATTAATCACAATTTAGTAGGGTATATAATAGCCACACTTTCTGCCAAGTATGATAAGGATACGTCAAATAGTTTTAAAGTACTTGGTAAAATAATTTTTAAATTTTTAAATAAAACACCCTCTAACTCAATAAGTAGCCACATTTTATTTTAGGGGTTTTAGTTAAATTTTAATATTTTTAGGTCTAGAATCTACAACTCAGAGATTCGACATTCTTAATGAAATTTAACACTAAAAGGCCCGTAGTAATATAACTCCAAGAAAAAAAAGAAGAAGAAAAAACGACAAAAAAATTTTGTTAATTAGTAAAAAATTCCCAGGAACCCAATTATCGAAACGGCATTTCAAAATATTTAATCGTCGCGACGTTATTAAAAAAACAAATTATAAACAAATTTAAATAATTTTCCAACGCCATTTTAAGGGGGAGTTTAACTGAAATTTGAATTTATCCATACATTTATCGAAAATATACATAAAAATAAAAATAATGAGATCTTATGCAGGTGAATATTTCTTTGGCAACAACCGCGTTTTTGCAATTGAAAATATAGTAACATTTAATAAACAAATTCAATATCTCAAAAAATATTATATATTTTTCGACCAATTTTTTTTAATTAATACTGGTAACATAGCGCAACTTTGTCTGTAAAATAAGACATTTGATAGTGCTTATTCAAAACGCTAAAAATAATTTTTTGAAAATTTGTTTTAAAGTTTTATAAACAATTATTTAAATAAATAGGAGGTCAAATTTAATTTAGTAAGTCTTATGTGAAAAATTTACCCTTCAACTTTGCAGAAAAAGTCCCGTAGACCTTCATTAATAAGTGAATTACCTCAGCAGTTAAAAAAGTTTTTTTTGCAAAAATGACCCCTTTTTAATTATTTAAACAATGATCCCCTTGTATGATCTGGATACTTTTTTGAAAATATCTTTTGTACCCACCTAAACTTTGTGAGCTCAAAATATAAAAATCGGTTAGGCGAATGGATCCAGTAATCCGCAGTCATTTTTTTCAACCACACACACACACACACACACACACACACACACACACACACCTAAACTTTGATATAAAATTTGTTTCAACCTGTACGAATTTACATTTTGACTTTTTTTTATTTTATTAGGCTAAAAGTACACGTTTAAGGCACACATGTGAAAGTTTGCAGAATGAGCGATAGCAAGTTCTGCAATTCACATGAGTGCCTTAAAAATGTACTTTTTAACACGCATATCATACAATATTTTTTCTACAAACGTAATTACAGGACAATATCTACATAAACTTTTACTTGAACGTGACTGACATTCCATTTTTATATTTTTTTGACATTACATCAAAATTGTCTATACGGTCAATACAAACTGCAGTGCCTTAAAAATATTTTAAAGCACTAGTGCCTTAAAGTAGCATTTTTAACGCTCGTATGGAGTGCTAACAATTGCATTTTTAACACGGTTGTAGAAAAAATGTTTAAAATTACAAAAATTATACTATAGAATAGTTATTTATGAAACAGTTCGTGAAGTATGGTTTTTGCGAACGCACGCGATGTTTAGAGCACGAGCGACAGCGGAGCGAGTGCTATACATCGCGTAAGTTCGCAAAAAGTACTTCACGCACAGTTGTAAACTTTATATAATATATGAAAAAATGTTTGTCCGACAAATATGTTGGGCATTTTACTAAGTCCGACACGTAGAACATGTCAAATAACAATAGTTAATTATATTGGTGGTAAATAGCAGTCTGATTTTTGCATGAGAATTTAATGAAAGGGTAACAAATAAATTGGAAGTTCTGTCCGACAAAATTCATGGGACGTTTTCGTAGTCTGACGTTCGAAACCTGTAACCTTTTCCACAATTAAAACTTCCCCTCTTCCAGTGTTCTCGTACATCATAGTTTGTCCGACTAGACACGATTTTCAGCTTGCTATTAATATACTTTTTTTGGTACGCGGGATCCAGGCCTAATTGTATAACATCTGGTTTGAGCGATCCTGACAAGTATAAAGGTCACTGTCTCTGTCGGACCTCGGCAACTCTTCTGGCAGACGCTGAAGCCAGTATGACAAAGTTGAAGCGCCATGGTGGATGGAAGAGTACGTCAGTTGCTGAAGGATATATAGAGGATAGTATATCTCCAACACATGAGGTTTCAGGAATGCTGGCAGGCGTACTTTCTGGATAATAATAATAATAATAATATGATTTATTTAGCTTTTTAGCTATTACATTACAAATAAACATTTACATATATTTAAATAACTATAATATAACTTACATATATTTAAATAACTATAATATAACTTAAAAACGAAAAATCAACTAATTCTTAAAATACAATTTTTTTAACCTACTTTTGAAGACTTTAACATTTGGTGAATCTTTTATGCTAGATGGTAGACTGTTATATATTCTTAGTCCTTCAACAAAAAGAGTTTTTTCCATGGCACTTGTATTGAACCTTTCAATATGATAATTATCAAATCTTAAATTATACTGACTTAACAAAAGTGATCTTTTAATGACATAATTATTGAAGTATTGAGGAGCTTGCTTGTTAATAATTTTAAATATTAACACCAAACATGACTCAGTAATAAGCTGATTAACATCTAAAAAATTTATATTAATTTTTCCAGCATAAAGTTTATAGAGGTATACTTGCTACATCCAAGGACAATTCTCATAGCTTTATTTTGAAGCAACTGCAAACGATATACCTGTTCATTTGAACATGAAATAAACAGTGACATACAATAATTAAAATGCGGAAATATTATTGTATTATACACAACCTTCCTAGACCTTATAGCTGTTCGTTACATAAACTTGATACGCAGACAAGGAACCATGAATCAACACTTGCTGCTTTTTCCTGGATGGAATTTTGGAATAGCAAGACCTCCTGACCAAATCGGTCAGCCTGACTGTCAGAAGTGTCAGGATTACTCATTTTTGTCGTGCGACAAGCCTACACACTGTACACACGCTCCATCAGTCAGATCCAACGTTGTCAGCCCTGACTGTCAGGTGCTTTTGTCAGAGCGTGTGTAGACGGTTTCAATGCAGTTAGGTCTGGATCCCACGTATGAAAAAAAGTTGATTAATAACAAGCTGAAAATTTGTTAATAGCTTAAGGGTGTCTAGTCAGATAAACTTTGATATATGGGAACACTGGAACAGGGGCAGTTTTAATTGTGGAACAGGTTAAAAATTTGGAACGGTCACACCACGAAACTCCGAACAGAGATTAAACTCTGATGCAAAAATCAGACTGCTATTTATCACCTGTCATAATTCCTGTCATTTGACATATTCCACATGTTCCACTCATTAAAACGCCCATTTGGTGATAAATAGCAGTCTGATTTTTGCATGAGAGTTTAATCTCTGTTCGAAGAGTTTAAGTCTGTTCTGTCGGACAAAATAAAAGTGCCGTTTTCGTGGTCTGACCGTTCCAAATTTTTAACCTGTTCCACAATTAAAACTGCCCCTGTTCCAGTGTTCCCATATATCAAAGTTTATCCGACTAGACACCCTTAAGCTATTAACAAATTTTCAGCTTGCTATTAATCAACTTTTTTTTCATACGCGGGATCCAGACCTAAGTGTTTAAGCAATACAACTTCCAAATATTTTTATATTTATATTTATAGTATGTAGTTATTTTGTATTCTATTTTTAAGTGACTCGGTACTTATTTCCGCCTAATTATAATTCGTTTTGTCAATTATATCGCAGAATATCCAAGGTTCTGCTAAATTTACCGGTTTTTTTTATAATGTTACATTTCTTTTTATTTTTCATATACGTATTATTGAGCAGTTGTTCATGCAATTTAGTTGGTATTATGTAAATTACGACGCCAGTATCTCTGGCTACACCACTCATTTATCAATGTCAAATTAACACAGTAGCGGACAGCGGAGATTAGACAACTACTTTTTTTTCATGTAAATACTAATGTTTTATGTTTTTCACGAATAAACAAACTAAAAAAATTCATAATATTAGGCAGGCGTAAGATGTATTAATTCAATATACAGGCAACCTAGGTAAAGTAATACATCATAAAAAAGCTTATTTTTTCCTCTTTTTAGCAATTCGAAAAAACTGCTATATTACTTTTATAAAAAACTCAATTGCAATTGCATTGCAATTTTATTCAATTTTTTTCACTAAACTAAAACCATTAGTGGGCACTGAAAAAATGTTAGAAAACATTTTGTATACAATAAAATGTCAAGTTTTAAATTATTCTTGTATTTGATATCTGCAGTGTTTTAAAAGTAATTTAAAAATAATCCCAAAATTATCAGAAAGAGATTATCAGAAAGAGATAATCCAGATACTAATGTTTTATCGGGTATGGTAATATAAACGTATTTATGAAGAAGTAAGTCAACCCTTAACAATTAAAATATGAAAGATCTCATATAAATATATCAAGGGTTTCTAAAATTTTTAATAAATTTAATAATAATAATAATATCGAGCGCCATCGATAGAGCGCCATCCGGCTTTCGGATAGTTCCAGCGCCAATTACATCTTTAACCCTGTTTCAAGTAACTATTAGTGTCGATGTACACTAGCCCAGGGGGACCGACGACTTAACGTACTCTCCGAGGCACGGTGAGACGGCTCGTGTCATTATTGGAAATGAAAATGGTTTGTCTTTGGCAGGGATCGAACCCACGTACACTGGCGTATGAGGCCAGCGATTATGCCGTTACTCCACGGCCGCAATAAATTTAATGAAACCTGCATCAGATCGCCCAAAATCTGGCAGATCAAAAACTACAACTAAGATCGTAAATCTACTTCTAGTTGTTTAAGAAAATCCTAAAATATTTACGTATGAACTATCTAAAAAATCATAGTATTAGCAGGAAGACAGTTCAAAACATTTTACACAAAAATAAGTTCTACCCTTATAAAATTTAAAATCACCAAGAATTAACTGAAGAGAATTTGATCGGACATTAGAGTTTTATGAAACCGTTTTAGAGAAAGTTGATATACAAAACGATGTTTTAGATTCCCTTGTATTTAGTGATGAAACGACATTCTGCTTGAACGGTAGTGTTCTGATGGTAACCAATGTTCTGAAAGAACATGGTACATGAATAAGAAGAAGGTACTGTTAAGACACAATTGCCGATACTGGTCAGATTCCAATTCACACTGGATGGATGAGACTCACACACAATATCACAAAAAGCTGGGCTGGTTTAGTAAAAAACCATTTTAATAGATCTGTTTCTTTATTGATGGCGCTATGGCACACTTACCGGTGTAAAATACCTTGATTTTCTTCATCATCAAATTATTCCTGAAATAAATAAAATGTTTGATATGAACAGAATGGCGCACCTGCACACTATCATAAAATCGTTAGGCAATATTTGAATACCGTTTTCCCACAGAGATGGGTTGGTCGAAAAGGTTCAATGGCAGCTATGTACGCCGTTGCTCCAGCTTGGCGGCGCTAGTGTAGTTGGGGGTCAACGTTTTGACAATTCGTGAAGTTTGTATATGGTGTTTTTGTTTACGATTTAAAAAATAATAAATTATGGCAAAAAAATACGGATATTGGTACGTTGAAAAACGAATTGAGGAGAAAGAATGCGAGAGTTACTGGAAAAAAGGAAGCCCTTTAACAGCCTCCACTGTTTATATAGCCATATCTATTTCCTAACTGCCCTGTCCCAGTTGGTTAGTCTCTTGTAGCCACAAGATCAAATTTATATTTTTTGGCTTCGTTTACTAGATGCTTCAGTTTTCCTTCCTTGGATGATCCTCTTATATTCCACGTCGCTATTTTAACTAGTTCTTCTTTATTGTCATTATCTCGTTTATTATTTTTCGATTCTCGTTTCCGTTTTCTTTGCAGGGTCATCTTTGTTGGGTCTCCTAATACTGCATTCAATTCTAGTATTTTGCAATGTCTTCCTCTATTCTTTCCAGCTGCTCCTTTTCTTTCTTCCATTTCCATAATTCATTGTTTATTGTCAGTCTTTGGTACCCTGTTTTTGTGCTATTTCCTTTGATTTTCTATTCCTTAGCAATTCTTCTTTTTTTCGGCCATTATTTCCCTTTCCGTCCATCGTCAGATCATTGTATATTCTTTCCCTCAGTTGTTTGAGTTTAATCTTATTTTGCATTACTTTGGTCTTCTCTGTCTTGCTATTAATCTCTACCAAATATATTTTGTCTCCCAGCTTTCTTGCTTCATTAACGTTTACTTTTACTCGCATTTCCTTTTCTATACATTTTTCTACCTCATTCCCTAGCAAGAGTGGTTGATCGGTGTCAATCTGCAGTCATTGAGTCACAATATTCGTCCTTCTTCCCTCTCTTTCTAATTTTTGTATTCTTTCGTTGGAGATCTTTAATTCATTTCATAATTGATTAATATCTTGAAGCGCCTTTTCATTAATAAGTTTCAGTTCTTCCATTTTCTTTCGATATTCTTTTTGCTGGAATGCGAGAGTTACTGGAAAAAAGCAAGCCCGTATCGAAGGGCTATATTAATCATCGTCTTAATATTTTATTTCTATAGCTCAGACCAAAATGAAAATATTTATGTTGATCTAAGTTTTATAGTGAAGTATTCGATTTTTACAGTCGAATCCAGGGCCCAGGGGCAATACGTAATCTGTTTCAACAAAATGTTTATTGCAGATAAGTGCATTTATTGTCTGCAGATATTTATCCATTCTTGTTGCTACAATTCACTTTTTTCTCATCAGAATATCTTTGGGAAACCTGTATCCTGATATTCTCGATAAGCACAAAGGCACAGCACAACATTGAGGCATTCTATTTTCTCAAATTAAATTCAAAGACTCAAATTAAAAGACTGATTTGAATAGTTGACGTAAGTTGACGTGACCTCCAACTACACAAGCGCCACTTACGTTGAGCTTTCCAGATTAGCTGCCATTGAATGACCGGCAAGATCTTCCGACTTGACTGATCTTGATTTTTTTATGGTGCTATCTTAGGGACCGGGTCTACGTAAACAGAGCAATTAATTTAAATGATTTAATAATTAAAGGATAGCATACGTCTTGAAATGCAGGGAGTTTCTCCAGAAATGATCAATGATTCCATTCGAAACTTCCAAGATAGATTGTATTATTGTCAAGAAACAGACGGCCAACACTTTGAGTACCTTTTTCTAAAAAATGAATTTTTTTCATTTTAATAATTTTTACTTTTCAAAATTAATATGAAATTCAACAATTACATGTACCTATTGCCTCTGGAATTTTTTCTTGTATTATATTAGTGTGTATATTGTTTATTACATAAAAAAGAATGTGTGTGTACTTTGTACGCACGTAAGAAGTTATACTTCTATTATATGATTTAAACGAAATTAATATACTCTTTATTTATATTTTATTTAAATATTAAACTAATTTATACTTACTACTTCTCAAACATTTTTATTAAAACAGTGCCAAAAATTAAAATAATAAAAGAATAAAACACACACAAACATATTAAAAATGCCACAAATGATTTCTGAACATTAACTGTCGGAAAAATTTTTAACTAAATACGTATTTTCTGAAAATAAAATTATATAATAAATATACTTACAATCATAAAATGTATAAAAAAATAAAAAAATAAAAGTTTTTATTGGGATTCGAACCAGCTATCAGCGCGGTTGGTATATTGGGGTTCATTCGCCTTAAACGCTTCGTCACGGAGGCAATGTGTCATTATATGCGAAGATCGACTAACTAAACGGATTAAGCTTTTGACATTTTTGAATTAAATTAAATTATTTTGATTTTGAATTGAAATGATTTAGAATTGAAAAAATACAACAAAACATAGAGTAAGAAAACAATATATTAGGTGAACATTGATAGAAATTTTGATGGTAATCAAATTATGTAAATAAAAGTATTACATACTATGTATTTTGGTAGGTTCAAATAGGTAGGTACCTATGATACATTTACAATTATTACGTACCTGTTGCTTTTAAAAACTATTTAAATGTCACTACAAGTATAAACTTTTTTGTTTCTGTCCTCACAACAATAAAACTAATATATTATACATTTGTTTACCTTCATATTGAACAATTATTTATTATTGACAGATCATTTCAACACCCAATCAGAGCCCGTATAACGACTAATACCATACTGTCGGTGTGCGCATGCTCACAGATCAATATAAATTCACCCTCAATCTCAATCGCGCCTAAAGAAGTATAACTTCAATAATATGGAATTTTTTTGGTATTGCTGAAAGGAGGAAAATATAAGCTTTCTATAATATATCACTCGAGCTAGGTTGCATTTAAAAAAAAAACTAGATAACGGCGATACATTAAACGCTGACATCACATAAATTTGAAATATTCTCTAGAAAATGCAGAATATCACCTCATTCATGTCCTAGAATTTCATAAATATGTATTCACTGGTTTTAGAGAAATTATCGTGTTTTCGTACTTTTTGTTACCATGTATATCAAAACTGTATAAGATTGTACAATTCACTTTTACTATCTAGCATTGGATAAGGTAGTCGAAATCTAATATGAAATGAAATGTGAGTAAGATAAATTTAGAAAACATCATCATCATAATCATCATTATCATGTCAACCATCTGTCAACCTCTTGCATCGACTGCTGGATATAGTCTAATCCATCCTCTTCCATTGTTCTCATCATGTTCTTTCAACATCCAATTTTATACTGTTTTTCGCATGTCGTCCATACCTACATCTTGTGGGTACGGTAGTCTACCCAGACGTCCTAGGTCCTAGGTCCTAGACACAATCCCCAACGTTTTTAAAATTATTTTTGATACCAAAAAATTAATTCGCTTAGGAGTATCAGTTAAGTGCCTTTGATTGAATTTCTTAATTTATCCAACAGATTATTAAACGGTTAAACTGACATTCTTGTATAGTTAGAAAAAACCGATCTGGGAATCTACGAATTTCCTTAAAATAGGTTTAAAATAAGCTTTTAGAGTGACGTTTTTGCCTTTATTTTGCTTTTACTTCCTAATTTTTTATAAAAATTGGAAAATTCATATAATACTTACTTCAATCTTATAAGTATAAATATTTCAAATAATATTAAGTTTAATGTATTCAGCAAGATTTAACTCTTAATCATAATGTAAATATTTACTTTAAAATAAAATCTAAATATTTATTTTTAGTGATAAGAAGTGAGTCTATTACAAAGTATAAAGTGAGTTACAAAATTTACGTATCTTATGAAACCGATACCTATATCTTTTGACCGATTATATACCTAAATCTAATCTATATAAATGTATCTATAAATCTAATCTATAAAATCTAGATAAATTTACGCACTTTCGATATAACTTTTAAAAAAGAATTTATTTTAAAAATTTACAACTAAGTTTTTCTACTTCAAAAAATTATACAATAAAAAATCTTAAGTACAAAAATGACCCGAATTGATCGAAGAATGATAATCGAATGAATAATTAAAAATTGAAAAATGAGTTTATTTTTCCGTTTTGTTGCAATTGCTGAGCTTGCAATTAATTCCATGTAGTTCAAGGAACAATGGTTGATAGTCTATGAGCTAATGGTTACATTTCTATATACACATGCAGTATGATGCAAAACTATGGAATAAATTCATTATTTCAGAAACAAACAACTTTAAAAAAAATCTTAAAAACACCAATTTTCATTTCTAAGTAACATTACATCATCAGTGTTGGCATAATGACGTAATCGACGATTTTTATATATACAAGTCGAGCTCGTGGGACACCCCATTTGAAGAGTTTCCTAATCGGCTTTGCAACGATGTGCTCTTCGAATATTTTTTTCTACGGGGTTTTCATATTCTAGTGACTTTTCTAAAATTTGTTCATATTTGTGTATTTGGTGTGTGGTTGACTTTCCGGCAGTAAATCTGCATTGGTAATGTCCAAAAAGATGTCTTGCAGATCAAGTCTCTCAAAAAGTACATTTGAGAGTACTGTATTAACTTGCTTATATTAAACATTTCCTTAAGAGGATCGGTACGTATTTTCGGCTGCAATGCTATTCAAATGGGGATTCATTTTTTTCGAATCCTGAGAAAACTAATAAGTATTTTTGAAAAATTTAAACGCAGAATGAAAGATCACGTTATTAGCGAGGGCCGAAAGTCCCTGAGAACTTCTATAATGTTTATTTTAATAAGTTACAGGGGTGAAAAACTAAGAGAAAATTTAGTGTGATTTTTAATTTCAAATATATCATTCAAAATAAACTTTTTATTTATTCTAAGGGACTTTCGGCCCTCGGTAATAATTTAGTCTTTCATTCTGCGTTTAAATTTTTCAAAAATATTTATTGATTTTTTCAGGATTTGAAAAAAAATAAACACAATGCCGTGGTAATATTTTCCAAATCTATCTTTGTCTTACAACGCACTCAGCCGAATATAATATTGTCAGCATATATTGTCAGTCAGACACTGACAATCAGTGACAATTTTAAATATTTGACATTGCATCGGGAATATGTTGAGTTATTGATTAAATATTATTGAAATATAGTGTATTTGATAAATAATTGATTTAAGACGTGAATTTAATAAAAAGTTATTTATTGTGTATTATTTGTGGAAGATCCAAGCAGAGAATACATCAGGATAATATATTCTGTGATCCAAGTATTTTGTTGTTAAAGATGTTCAAAATTGTAAGCGTTCCATAGCAATATATTATTAAAAAATCACTTTAACACTTTTCCTCTTTTCTCGATTGAGTATTAGTCTTTGTTGTACAAATAAATTATTACAATCACTGAATACATAGTTAGTGAAACAATTATCACATTTATTAACTGAATTAATAATTTCCAATTATAAAAATAACAGTTATCCAAGAACATTCAAAACCCATCTCTTTAAATTAATGATGACATTTTCAAGTAGAATGACATTCTAGTAATGTTTACATATCCATACCAGTGTGAATTTTACTACACGTAATTTGCCATGTAACGACAGAAAAAGTAGGGATACACGTAAAATATTTGCGAATTATGTACCCATAGAGTAGATAGGCAAAGCGGTTTCTGGCGCAACCCCTAAATCGCAACCCTTAAATAGCAACCCCCGGTCGTAAATGCCAAACGGCTTAACGTAGGATGACGTGTGACGTATCGTTGGAAAGGGGATGAAAAAGGGGGTTGAATGCAGTATGTGGCGTGCGCATCAGAATATGCCAAAAGGGCATTACGTCATATCTTCGTTTCTATTGGTCCGATTGTGACGTAAGAGGGCTCGTTGGAACGGGGAGGGGATAACGAATAAGTTGAGACAAAAAACAAAGATGGCGGCAGTGTCAAAAGGGCATTACAGCATATCTTCGTTGCTATTGGTCCGATTTTGACGTATGGGGTGTCAAATGAAAGCGGCGGCGACACAGAAGCCAACTGTCAATTCTTCTTCTGTCAACGTTCAATATTAACTGTCAATTCTTCTTCTTTTCCGTATAGTGCCTAACAGAACGTGACATTTGACGTATGACGTGACAAACGAAATAAATAAGAAGAAGAATTGACAGCATCATGACAAACTAAAAGAAGAGGAAGAATTGACAGCAACATGACAAACTGAAAAGAAGAAGTTGACATGACAAACGAAAAGAAGAAGAATTGACAGCAACATGACAACTAACAGAAGAAGTGACAATGGCTTAACAAAATGAAGAAGAATTGACAAACCGGAAAGAAGAAGAAGAATTGACGGCTGCGGAAAAGAAAAAGAGTTGACATGACAAACGAAAAGAAGAAGAAGAATTGACAGCAACATGACAACTAAAAGAAGAAGTGACAATGTCTTAACAAAATGAAGAAGAATTGACAAACCGGAAAGAAGAAGAATTGACGGCTGCGGAAAAGAAGAAGAAGAAGAAGGTGACGTGACAAACGAAAAGAAGAAGTGACGATGGCTCGACCCAAAGTAGAATTAACAAACCGAAAAGAAGAAGAATTGATAGCAACAAGACAAACGAAAAGAAGAAGAAGAAGTAACAATGGCACAGCACAATGAAGAATTGACAAACCGGAAAACAGAAGAAGAAGTGACACACCGAAAAGAAGAAGAATTGACAGATGGCTTGACACAAAGAAGAAGAAGAAATTAAATACGAGTTTATTATTCATAAAATTCACATCTAATACTAAGTATTAAATAGAATTTCATTAGTCACACAAAACGAATGTGTCAGCGGAAGCAAGGCACATTCCCAATCTCATATTACACCTGTAACATGATATTGCAATAGTAAGAATGTAGGGCAATGACCGCAAAAAAGCAACGATTATATTTTTTGCAACATCGCCAGAAACACCTTGCAAATTTTACACGACTCGTTAAAACGGAAATTAAAACTGCAACTTATATAAATAATATTCACATGTCTAATATTGCATTTTAACCTGATATTGCAAAATAAATAAGAATGTATAATATGGCAATGACCGCAAAAAAAAAAAGCATCAATTATATTTTTTAGTATACGATTTCATTATTATGACACAGCACATTCTACCCGACGCGTTAATAACGGAAATCAAAACCGCAAACTCTAGCAATAATATGCACATGCCGTTTCAAAGAATCCTGCAAGTACATACATGTAAATTTTAATGCGTCATCAGATTAACCTACTATATAAATAGAAATCGGGGGATAGCCAGTTCATTGAGTTTCCGACAGGCATAAAGTACACCAATTGTGTCCGAACCACAGTTTCTGAACGTGTCGCTAGTTAGTTCGCAGTGCAGTGATAAATACTGAATCAAGGTAAGCTATCTTTGTTGTTCATATTAAATATTTTTTCTGTATGTATTTGTTGTGTACTTGTGTTTCATGTCTTAAATATTTTTTAAATAAGTTCTTGTGTTAGTATTATGTACTTGTGGTTCTTTTATCTATGTTTAAAATAATTACGTGCAAAAAAAATTCACGTCTACTGTGCTTTAATAATTGTGGACTATTTCTATTACTCTCTCCCCAATTTTCTTTTGCCGGCCTTCTATATACTTGTGTTTCTTTTATCTATGTATTTTTAAAATACTTACGTGCAAAGAATTTCCCTTCTCCTCTTCTTTAATAATTTGTGGATTACTGTTTTCTATTTCTCTGTGTTCCCAATTTTTTGTCGGTCTTCACAATTCACAATTTCTTATTTTTACACGATCACATTATTTTGTTAATGTAAATTATCGATTTTTTGTTTTTAATGTCTCTGTTTTTGTTACGTACTTCTGTGGATTTTGTTTTCTCTAAACTATTATTTATAGGAAAATAGTAAGATTTGTGCACGTTTTCTAGCAATTGTTTCTTATTGTTTTAGATGGATTTAACAAAAATAAATGCCGTTTCTTTGGTTGCAGACCGTAAACCAATAATTAAATTAAACGAACTACCAATAAACGAGCCACAAAAAGTAATAGACGCCAAGCTGGTGAAAAATAAATTTGGCCAAGTAGTTTTGCTGGAACTGGAGGAGAACGTTGTGTTCCTGCCAAATAGAGTCACAAACGTATATACTCCATTCATCTCTGACTTTGCAACTAAGAAGTATTCCATTATATTTCGAGGACTGATCGATACCGGATACCACCGCCCATCAGCAAAATTTGAGATAATAGACAACTAGCTATTAGAATAAAGGAAAAAGGGTAAGTGATCTTGTTCTTTCTTGTATCTTTTGTGTTTGAGTAGCCATGCAACATAAACAAGTGATCAAACAGTCTGATGATTTGCTTCACATTATTAAAACGCTTCGTAAAATAATGTTTGACAAATTCACTGATAGGGACCGTAAAGTGTGGACAAGACGTGTAAATAGTCAAATTTGGAGATGCAATAAAGTTATTAAAAACAATAAGCTACCCATTGGAACAGTTAGAAAATTGCAAACTAACATAGGTCATTTTAAGCATTTTAGACAAATTATTTTAAATTTCAATAATAAACATGTTGGGATGGGGTTTAGTTCAAAATTACGCAATAGAGTTAAATGGGAAAATGTTATGTCGTGTTTTGCCAGTCGAATTAAAACCGGTGTAATAGTAAATTTAACTCATAAGGACATTGGCCAATTTTTAGAGGATGCTTATACTGTTTTTAGCAACAAAATTAAAATTATTTTGAAAACACATAGAATACTTAAAGTCAATACTGCATTTTGCGGGGAGTTCATTAAAAAATCAAGTGATAGTGAAAGTGTAGATTTAAAATATTTTAATACGAAAAATGCTATTATAGATACATCGACCGATTTACATCTTTGGTTTCGTGAAAATGTTAAAGATAAAATTTATACAAAGCTGTCCGAATTTGCAGAAAAAGATTCAGGAGCCGCGCTGTCTAAAGTAATTTCATTAGAGGTTAATATTAATAGAGTGGACATAGGAAACGGTTCGTCCTTCATTGACTTGCCAAAAGAGATTAGTAATAAAAAGGCTTGTATCAATGTTCGTAATTTTGATCAAGCATGCTTTTATTGGTCAATAGTTAGTGCTTTGTATCCTGCTAACAAAGATGCTCAAAGAGTATCCAAATATCCACATTATTCTACTATTTTTCAAACGGACAAATTAGAAAGCCCAATGCCATTAAATCAAATTTCAAAATTCGAAAAACTAAACGCCATATCAGTCAATGTTTTCGTATTAGAATTAAATATAGTTAAGGACAAACAATTTTACGAAGTAGTACCTGCCAGACTGACACCAACAAAGTTGGAAAAGCATGTTAATTTGCTTCTTGTGCAAGATAAATATTTTCCAAAATTAAATGATTACGATGCTCCTCCAGAAGATGACGATCAGACGGAAATACGTTTTCATTATTGTTGGATTAAAGATTTGGGAAAATTAGTACAGTCACAAGTGAATAAGAGCAAAAGTAAAAAATATATTTGCGATCGTTGTTTAAACCACTTTAGCAGTGAAATCAAACTAGCAGAGCATGAAGAAATGTGTTCGGATATGAATAAATGCAAAATGACTGTTCCTAAATATGATCATGTGGGTTTTCGCAATTTTACGTACAAACAAACAACTCCGTTTATAGTTTATGCCGATTTTGAATGCCAATTACATAATTTTACGGATTCCAATGTCAAATTGAGTAAAACAGCAAAATATCAGAAACATGTACCTTTTAGTGCAGGTTATTATTTTAAATGTGCTTACGATGACAGTTTATCTTATTTTAAGAGCTATAGAGGTGAAAATTGCATGGAGTGGTTTGCAAAAGAAATGGCTGAAATTTCCAAATTTGTAAATTCCAAGTTGAAAACAATTATACCTATAGCCGAAAAGACTAATACAAATGGAGCGACTGTTTGTCATATTTGTGAGAAACGCTTTTTGGCTACAGATACAATTGTAGTAGATCACAACCATTTGATACTATAAACGTAAGAGTTGCTATAGAGAAGTTAATTTTTTTTACTTATAAAACACAACAAAATTGTCGCAAAGTTACTTACGTCCACAGTACTGATAACCGCCAGGAATATGTAGCTCAAATGGCAGTTTATTAATTAAAGAGTTCACGAGACCTCCTCCTTCGACGACCAACATTGGACTGATGCCATGCAAGTGATGACATCTATAATATATTGCCGTACTTATGTACTACACTTGCCACACGATGAAGATCGTTCAACAAGAGCAGACGTTGCCAATTGATAATCTGGACATTGTCCAGAAAGTGACAGTCAGTAAACATGGTAAATTGCTACCAAACTCATTTAGAGCCATTATTTGCGGTCCAAGTGGGTGCGGAAAAACGAATGTCATGCTATCACTATTATTTAATCCGAATGGCGCCAAATTCAAAAATGTCTATGTTTATTCGAAATCCCTTTTTCAACCGAAATACCAACTACTGCAAGATGTAATAGCCCAAGTCAAAGGTGTTGGGTACTTTCCATTCAAAGACAATGAAGAAATTATCAGTCCAGATGAAGCACAACCAAACTCAATTTTTTTATTTGACGATGTTGCATGTGATGGTCAACAGAAGATTCGCGAGTATTATTCCATGTGCAGACATAAAAATATCGATGCCGCTTATTTATGTCAAACATATTCAAAAATACCGAAGCAGCTAATAAGAGACAATTGTAACATGATTGTATTATTCAAGCAGGACGAGATAAATTTGAAGCATATATTTGATGAACACGTATCGCCAGACATGTCGTTTGATGAATTTAAAAAAATGTGTTCAGAATGTTGGACGACAGACCGCTATGGTACTTTGGTCATTATGAAAGATTTTCCCCTTAACAATGGCCGATACCGCAAAGGATTTGATAAATATATAAAATTGTAAGTTGATGTATTGTTTAGTTGTCAACAAAATGTCTTATGATGCGGTCGCCATTGCCATGCGCAAGAAGAAAGTTGCCGAATTGGCTAGATCAATTCGCAAAAAATATTTGGCATTGAAATTAGGCAAGACAGAACAAGATGAGTCACTAAATAAACTTTTTAAACCAATCTCGAAACCACTCAAGAATATTGCGCAATCATCAAAAACGTTGCATCATGCTATCGATAACAAGTTTAGACAAGTTAAAAAAGAAGAAGAAGAGGTGAAAAAGGAACAAGTAGGACTAAAAAAAGAGCCAGATAGAGAGGAAAATCCTACACCACCATTATCATTTATAAGTGATGGAGATGTGTTTGAAAACAACGATAAAGAAGATGAAGAATACGAAGATAACATAGAAACAAACCAATCGCAAGATGAAGTATCCGAACAAGTATTTCAAGATTACCTAGACCAATATCATTCTCTAATTCAACCTTACGTGATAAATCACGGGATATCTTCAGATCAAATAGATAAGGTATACGGTCCAACCTATGATAGCAAAACGGCAAAATGGGCACTTGGTTCCACTGATATTAATTTCACTCGGGATGGTAGGATTGTAACGAAAGGAAAATATGTTAAAGGGACACGTGGACTATATGAGTTAATATTTTACAAAGACCCTGATCATTTTAAAGAAGAAGACGTTAAAGACTATATTTCATTGTTGGATATAACCGGCGCTCATAAAAGACGGGATGGTACACTAAAGGGAACCCACGGCTACAAGTGGAAGGAAATTATTAAACCTAATCTTCCATCATTAATACCTCAACGTCGTCATACAGAAACTAGTAGAGGAGATGTCGGTTCTGGATTACCTACGCATTTGACATACAATGATTTGCCTAGGGAATATATTTACTGGGACGACCCAAATGAATTGGTGGATCGTCTTCAACTCTTGGTGGCTTCGAAAGACGCCGGCAACACATCTCTCGACAACGAAATTGTAGCCATCATCAATGAACTAAAAGAAGCTAATATAATAGAGTAACTGGGAATGACAATATCATTTCCATTATGAGTGTCGACAAATTCGGTCATCATTCTCGTGGTGGTGGTGGTAGCGCTCAAAAGGTGACGCGAGTTACATTTCCACATACTTCTGACGGAAATATTAATGCCGAAAATGTGAAAATTTGCAATGTCAAGGATCCATCAGAAAATGGTGATGCTGCAACGAAAAAATACGTCGATGCACAAATAAATGAGTTGCGTAACATACAGTCACCATTAATTCAAACACATGGTGAGTTGTTGCAGCAAAAAACTGGGGAGATAGAAGGTTTAGCCATCGGACTAAATGAAGTAAGAGAAGAGCTTCATAAAACTACAGTTCCACTTCTCGAGCAGAAGTTGCAGAAAATAATGAAAAATGATTTGAATACACTAAAAAAGGACACGGAGAATAATGTAAATAAGTTGTTGCAGCAAAAAACTAATGATATAAAGAATTTAACCATGGAACTAAACGAAGTAAGAAAAGAGCTTCATAAAACCACAGTTCCACTTCTCGAGCAAAAGTTGCAAAAAATATTCAAAGATGATTTGAATACACTAAAAAAGGATACGGATAAGAATATAAAATCGGCTGCAGAAACCATTGCACATCATGCGATATACGATATGAAGATGGAAAAGAAGATAAAAGAAATGAACGCGGCATTACAGGATGTAGTAGACAACCTTCATTCGATGAATATAGATACCCGCCTAACAGCAATTGAAAGTCGTTTATAAAAATGTCTAAAGAAAAGGAACAGGTGGTGTATGAGTTGCATAAACCATCACGAAAAAACTATCCTCGTCGACGAACAATAATCAAAGGAATCGATGACTTGTGGCAGATGGATTTGGCTGAAATGCGTCCTTATGCGCACCAAAATAAAAATTACAAACTAATACTAGTTGTAATTGATTGTTTTTCAAAATTTGTTTGGACACGTCCTCTAAAGAACAAAACAGGTGAGGAAATTACTCGCGCATTTTCGGATATTCTCGCCCGTACTCAAAGAGTTCCGAAAAACCTACAATCTGATCAGGGAACCGAATTTTACAACAGAAAATTTCAAAATTTAATGAAAAAACACGAAATTAATCATTACAGCACATACACGGTTAAGAAGGCTGCCATTTGTGAAAGAGTTATTAGAACGTTGAAAGCAAAGTTGTACAAGTATTTTAGTTTACATGGATCATACAAATGGCTAGATGCACTACCTACAGTCACTGAGGAATACAACAATACAAAGCACAGTAAAACAGGATACAAGCCATCTCATGTCAACAAATCCAATGAAAAAGCCATTTTAAACAAAAATTATAGTCATTTAAAGATTGCCGGTCCACGGAGATTTAAAGTTGGCGACATTGTACGTATATCAAAGGCAAAACATTTCTTTGAAAAGGCCTACACGCCCAATTGGACTACAGAATTATTTAGAATTGTACAAGTTAAGATAACGAATCCTATAACGTATTTGCTCGAAGACATGCAAGGTACACCGATTAGCGGCGGGTTTTACGAAGAAGAATTACAGAAAACAAAAAATCCCGACATTTACTTGGTTGAAAAAGTACTTAGACGAAAAGGCAATAAAATGTATGTTAAATGGTTAGGATTGGATAGCAAACACAACAGCTGGATTACTAGTTCAGATGTAGTTTAAGGATCTATATTTCGATACGCCGCGTAGACATACATTTTTTAGAAAATGCTGACAATTACACGCAAAGAGTGGGGGATTGAAAAAGTATAAATTCTCTCAGCAACCATCCGTCACATTCAGTTTGAGTTTCTCCAACCGACTTGTGTATTCAGTTGCAACAGCAGTACTATGACTTCTCAAGATAGCGGATACGAAAGTGAAGAGACAATTATCTACGACGCTGAATTAGATCGAGTACTGGAAAAATATGAAGAAGCTGCCAAAGATGAACCATATTATTTATTGGAAACTACCTATCCAATAGGATGTTTTCACATAAAAATTGGCCTATCTCCAGCTCGACAGTTTTCTCCATCCATTATTCTGTACCAACATGGTAAATTTACAAGAATCAGTTTAAACACATTCGAGTGGACTAC
Source organism: Diabrotica virgifera virgifera (assembly GCF_917563875.1). Taxonomy (NCBI): domain Eukaryota; kingdom Metazoa; phylum Arthropoda; class Insecta; order Coleoptera; family Chrysomelidae; genus Diabrotica; species Diabrotica virgifera. The sequence goes on from NC_065446.1 coordinate 29,207,314, forward strand.
CCTAATTGAGATGTTTATACAAATTATGGAAGAATTTTTCATACCACCTTTGCCGACCTATGCCGATGAGTATGATCCAATCGAATTTGAGTGTGGTGATTTCTGCAAACTAAGACAATTGGTAATGGAAAATGTAAAGTTCCTGACTATCGAGAAACACGGAATCGAATATTATTTATGTGAAGATGATGTAAGCCAGATCCTGAGAGCAAACATTGATTTAGTGTCTCAACGAGTGTCGTTATTGGACAATTTACAGTTTTTTTCGTATTATAGAAATGTTGTATACTTTATTCAGCAAAATTGTCATAAGAGTAACAGTTTATATAGTCGACTTCACGCTTTAACTGCGTTTTGTGAAATTTCTCCAGATACTTTGTTAAGTCAAGCTTTGAATGAATATGTATGGTATTATAGCAATAAAGTTGTAAATGATTTGGATAGTTGTGAATAAATAATATTAATAAATATGTTGTCTTTTATTTTTACCTAATATAAATAAAACAAACAAAAATTAAGATTAAACAATTTTATTAATAAAAATTACATTATACAATGGATAATATTTTTTATATACAATTTACAAAAACTTTGCGATAAGTGATCTTTTCTTTTTTTTTTAAGTAACCATATACTGCGCAAAAAGAAGAAAATTATTTATGCATTGAGCATCTACATTGAAAGGACCAAGTTGTATCAAACAAGACGTGATCAAACGAATTTTGACACCAATTATCTGTTAAATCATACAAATATTTTATTTCATATTCATGATATTCATTCCAATTAAGAACCTGTTCATAACCATAACATTTATTTTTTGATTTAAGTACGTTTCGGAAAAGTTTGAAACAGCTAAAACAAAAGTTTAAAGCAATAGCATCTGCTACAAATGCAGAAAAACAAACACAATACATATTAAGTTCTTTCTCTTTATAATAATTTGACTCACAAAGATGATTTCTTTCTGCTTCGTTTTCACGTTTTGTTTGTTCAAAATCTATTTGATCACATATTTGTATTTTATGCAAATAATCAGTTTCATATAATTTTCGAAAGCGATAAATACTATAATTATTACAAATTTCTACAGTAAGGCTCCACGGCAGTGGTGACATCTCAACAAATTCAGTTATGTTCAAGATATTTTCACAAATAGTTTTTATAGATTGTGTGCGTAATGTTGTTACCATCTTTTCTTTTGCTGTATTTCTGCAACAACAACAACAAATAAATGTTTAGTGATGACACTGCCGTTTTATGTATTATAATGCCCCCACGGAAGCGTATTAAATGATTTTGGTATTAAGTACCGCTTGTCGTCATAAGGACTTAGAGCCGTTTTGGATTGTTCGATGCTAAATACTGAATGTTGATATGACCGAATACATCTTTGGCTTGCGTTTTGAATTTTGAATTCTTTAAGACATTTTTCATAGTCTTCGTACGTAATTTTATTTCGAACGACATTATATTTCACTCCTTTTGCCTTTTTGGTTATTCCCAAATTGCTTACGTCGCTTTCAATTCTCTCTTTGTTTAGTTGTTTTCGTTCCAGGCGTTGTCTTTCTTTTTCCCTCTCCACGTCTGTTATTTGCATTTTAAATGTGTACATTTTTGATCTTAGCCCAATAAAATGTGTAATTATTTTCCCATTTGCCTCATCCTTCATTAATCCAGGGATTTTTTTATTTAATCGTTCTATGTCATATGGGTTATTTTCGGCGTAGTCGGAGGTATCGAATTTGCTTGGATATGCTTTTAAAACCTCTCTATATGCATCTGAACATTGCAGTTCATAAATAAAGCTGTCTGTGTCCATGTACAGCAATGAACAGTTTTCTTCTCCCATCGTTGGAAGCATAAAGTTATAATGAAAATCGTACATACATAATTTGGATATATCAAGGATTGCTGCGCCTATATACAGGGGTTTATTAAAGCATACTTCTGATTTTTTCAGTTCGATAGCCACCAAATTCTCATGAAAGATCGTTCGACTATGAAATCGACTACTTGCAATCAAATTTTTAGCTCCGTACCTTCCATGCCATTTTTTACATAATTTTACGATACGATGACGTCTTATGTTCTCCATTGTCTTACCGAACACAGCATTATTCATTAATTTAAAGAGATTTTTTTCGAAGCTACTTGTGGCTGCTGTTCGTAAGTTGGTATTTAACTCAATATATGGTCGCAGCCACGCAGATTGTTTAAATTTCAACACTCTGTGTATCTTTGTTAAAATTAAACCGTTCTCTAATGCCTGTTTAAGATTTCTATAATGAATAATATATTTTGTTTTGTGATATAAGGTTGGTATTAACTTTGGCAATTTTGAACCGGGCGGAATGCGGTGTTCGGCAGCAAATGGAAAATCTTTGTGTTTATCATGCAATTCGCGTGGATACTCCAAGTCAACTTGGAAAAAATAGCCCTCTTTCGCATCATTTGGTATTGACATAATATCAATATGACCTTCGGGAAGATTAGTGGATTTTGATGCAACACCAAATTTGGTACCATCTTCAATCCATTTGAATCCTCCTATTGGTAAAGCCTCACTCATGGCCCAGCCATACAGATTATTCACGTCTAAATACATGATGTATTTAGAGGGTTGTGTGGGGTCATACGTCGACATGTATTTGTTGTTGGCCTCCGAATACCTGTTGCTGCAAACAGATATTCCGCCTCTTATGGCTTTTTCCATGAACAAAATCATATCCACATCTTTTAGCAATTCTAATTTACATTTTGTGTATCTCAGCATACAATCCCACGTGTATCCTGGCATGGTATAATACCAAGCAGGATCTAGTTTATACGTGTCTCGACATTTTTGTCGAAACTGCTCAAACACATCAGCCAGCAGCAGAATATCTGTTTTCAAATACAAATCGCTGTATTCACCCAAATTTTTACAATTAAATTTATTCCAAACATTCTGCGCATGAGCATACTTCTCTTCACTAATATATTCATTATTTAGCTTATTATAAAAATGCCTAATGTTGGGTAAAGAAGTTTCATCTAATTTTTCCACGCTATCGATATAATCGTAACAAAATACTCCTTTACAAGTTAACAAATTGAATGTATCATCATCTAAATTACTAAATTCTCGTTTTAAAATCTTCTTTTCCGATGTGTCTAAAATTGATGCTAATTCGTCGAGTGAAGCTCCCATAAATCTTAGTGAATCAATAAATCGTAATTTAATTTGATGTTCGTCAGAGTGTAATGTAAATGAAATATATTTTTCTTTATTAATTGGAAGTAGACTCAAGTGCCCATGTTTGCATAAATCAATAATCATAAAATGCGAATCGTAACCACTAAAATTGTGAAAAACCACGGGAACAACAAATAATTTTTTAAAGTTCAAATTACATGCTTGGTGTGCAAATCCACGTACCTCTCCGGTAAAATGGTTGTGATCTACTACAATTGTATCTGTAGCCAAAAAGCGTTTCTCACAAATATGACAAACAGTCGCTCCATTTGTATTAGTCTTTTCGGCTATAGGTATAATTGTTTTCAACTTGGAATTTACAAATTTGGAAATTTCAGCCATTTCTTTTGCAAACCACTCCATGCAATTTTCACCTCTATAGCTCTTAAAATAAGATAAACTGTCATCGTAAGCACATTTAAAATAATAACCTGCACTAAAAGGTACATGTTTCTGATATTTTGCTGTTTTACTCAATTTGACATTGGAATCCGTAAAATTATGTAATTGGCATTCAAAATCGGCATAAACTATAAACGGAGTTGTTTGTTTGTACGTAAAATTGCGAAAACCCACATGATCATATTTAGGAACAGTCATTTTGCATTTATTCATATCCGAACACATTTCTTCATGCTCTGCTAGTTTGATTTCACTGCTAAAGTGGTTTAAACAACGATCGCAAATATATTTTTTACTTTTGCTCTTATTCACTTGTGACTGTACTAATTTTCCCAAATCTTTAATCCAACAATAATGAAAACGTATTTCCGTCTGATCGTCATCTTCTGGAGGAGCATCGTAATCATTTAATTTTGGAAAATATTTATCTTGCACAAGAAGCAAATTAACATGCTTTTCCAACTTTGTTGGTGTCAGTCTGGCAGGTACTACTTCGTAAAATTGTTTGTCCTTAACTATATTTAATTCTAATACGAAAACATTGACTGATATGGCGTTTAGTTTTTCGAATTTTGAAATTTGATTTAATGGCATTGGGCTTTCTAATTTGTCCGTTTGAAAAATAGTAGAATAATGTGGATATTTGGATACTCTTTGAGCATCTTTGTTAGCAGGATACAAAGCACTAACTATTGACCAATAAAAGCATGCTTGATCAAAATTACGAACATTGATACAAGCCTTTTTATTACTAATCTCTTTTGGCAAGTCAATGAAGGACGAACCGTTTCCTATGTCCACTCTATTAATATTAACCTCTAATGAAATTACTTTAGACAGCGCGGCTCCTGAATCTTTTTCTGCAAATTCGGACAGCTTTGTATAAATTTTATCTTTAACATTTTCACGAAACCAAAGATGTAAATCGGTCGATGTATCTATAATAGCATTTTTCGTATTAAAATATTTTAAATCTACACTTTCACTATCACTTGATTTTTTAATGAACTCCCCGCAAAATGCAGTATTGACTTTAAGTATTCTATGTGTTTTCAAAATAATTTTAATTTTGTTGCTAAAAACAGTATAAGCATCCTCTAAAAATTGGCCAATGTCCTTATGAGTTAAATTTACTATTACACCGGTTTTAATTCGACTGGCAAAACACGACATAACATTTTCCCATTTAACTCTATTGCGTAATTTTGAACTAAACCCCATCCCAACATGTTTATTATTGAAATTTAAAATAATTTGTCTAAAATGCTTAAAATGACCTATGTTAGTTTGCAATTTTCTAACTGTTCCAATGGGTAGCTTATTGTTTTTAATAACTTTATTGCATCTCCAAATTTGACTATTTACACGTCTTGTCCACACTTTACGGTCCCTATCAGTGAATTTGTCAAACATTATTTTACGAAGCGTTTTAATAATGTAAAGCAAATCATCAGACTGTTTGATCACTTGTTTATGTTGCATGGCTACTCAAACACAAAAGATACAAGAAAGAACAAGATCACTTACCCTTTTTCCTTTATTCTAATAGCTAGTTGTCTATTATCTCAAATTTTGCTGATGGGCGGTGGTATCCGGTATCGATCAGTCCTCGAAATATAATGGAATACTTCTTAGTTGCAAAGTCAGAGATGAATGGAGTATATACGTTTGTGACTCTATTTGGCAGGAACACAACGTTCTCCTCCAGTTCCAGCAAAACTACTTGGCCAAATTTATTTTTCACCAGCTTGGCGTCTATTACTTTTTGTGGCTCGTTTATTGGTAGTTCGTTTAATTTAATTATTGGTTTACGGTCTGCAACCAAAGAAACGGCATTTATTTTTGTTAAATCCATCTAAAACAATAAGAAACAATTGCTAGAAAACGTGCACAAATCTTACTATTTTCCTATAAATAATAGTTTAGAGAAAACAAAATCCACAGAAGTACGTAACAAAAACAGAGACATTAAAAACAAAAAATCGATAATTTACATTAACAAAATAATGTGATCGTGTAAAAATAAGAAATTGTGAATTGTGAAGACCGACAAAAAATTGGGAACACAGAGAAATAGAAAACAGTAATCCACAAATTATTAAAGAAGAGGAGAAGGGAAATTCTTTGCACGTAAGTATTTTAAAAATACATAGATAAAAGAAACACAAGTATATAGAAGGCCGGCAAAAGAAAATTGGGGAGAGAGTAATAGAAATAGTCCACAATTATTAAAGCACAGTAGACGTGAATTTTTTTTGCACGTAATTATTTTAAACATAGATAAAAGAACCACAAGTACATAATACTAACACAAGAACTTATTTAAAAAATATTTAAGACATGAAACACAAGTACACAACAAATACATACAGAAAAAATATTTAATATGAACAACAAAGATAGCTTACCTTGATTCAGTATTTATCACTGCACTGCGAACTAACTAGCGACACGTTCAGAAACTGTGGTTCGGACACAATTGGTGTACTTTATGCCTGTCGGAAACTCAATGAACTGGCTATCCCCCGATTTCTATTTATATAGTAGGTTAATCTGATGACGCATTAAAATTTACATGTATGTACTTGCAGGATTCTTTGAAACGGCATGTGCATATTATTGCTAGAGTTTGCGGTTTTGATTTCCGTTATTAACGCGTCGGGTAGAATGTGCTGTGTCATAATAATGAAATCGTATACTAAAAAATATAATTGATGCTTTTTTTTTGCGGTCATTGCCATATTATACATTCTTATTTATTTTGCAATATCAGGTTAAAATGCAATATTAGACATGTGAATATTATTTATATAAGTTGCAGTTTTAATTTCCGTTTTAACGAGTCGTGTAAAATTTGCAAGGTGTTTCTGGCGATGTTGCAAAAAATATAATCGTTGCTTTTTTGCGGTCATTGCCCTACATTCTTACTATTGCAATATCATGTTACAGGTGTAATATGAGATTGGGAATGTGCCTTGCTTCCGCTGACACATTCGTTTTGTGTGACTAATGAAATTCTATTTAATACTTAGTATTAGATGTGAATTTTATGAATAATAAACTCGTATTTAATTTCTTCTTCTTCTTTGTGTCAAGCCATCTGTCAATTCTTCTTCTTTTCGGTGTGTCACTTCTTCTTCTGTTTTCCGGTTTGTCAATTCTTCATTGTGCTGTGCCATTGTTACTTCTTCTTCTTCTTTTCGTTTGTCTTGTTGCTATCAATTCTTCTTCTTTTCGGTTTGTTAATTCTACTTTGGGTCGAGCCATCGTCACTTCTTCTTTTCGTTTGTCACGTCACCTTCTTCTTCTTCTTCTTTTCCGCAGCCGTCAATTCTTCTTCTTTCCGGTTTGTCAATTCTTCTTCATTTTGTTAAGACATTGTCACTTCTTCTTTTAGTTGTCATGTTGCTGTCAATTCTTCTTCTTCTTTTCGTTTGTCATGTCAACTCTTTTTCTTTTCCGCAGCCGTCAATTCTTCTTCTTCTTTCCGGTTTGTCAATTCTTCTTCATTTTGTTAAGCCATTGTCACTTCTTCTGTTAGTTGTCATGTTGCTGTCAATTCTTCTTCTTTTCGTTTGTCATGTCAACTTCTTCTTTTCAGTTTGTCATGTTGCTGTCAATTCTTCCTCTTCTTTTAGTTTGTCATGATGCTGTCAATTCTTCTTCTTATTTATTTCGTTTGTCACGTCATACGTCAAATGTCACGTTCTGTTAGGCACTATACGGAAAAGAAGAAGAATTGACAGTTAATATTGAACGTTGACAGAAGAAGAATTGACAGTTGGCTTCTGTGTCGCCGCCGCTTTCATTTGACACTCCATACGTCATAATCGGACCAATAGCAACAAAGATATGCTGTAATGCCCTTTTGGCACTGCCGCCATCTTTTTTATGTGTTCGTTACCCCCTCCCCGTTCCGACGAGCCCTCTTACGTCAAAATCAGACCAATAGAAAAGAAGATATGCTGTAATGCCGTTTTGGCACTGCCGCCATCTTTTTTATGTGTTCGTTACCCCCTCCCCGTTCCGACGAGCCCTCTTACGTCAAAATCGGACCAATAGAAAAGAAGATATGACGTAATGCCCTTTTGGCATATTCCGATGCGCACGCCACATACTGAGTTCAACCCCCTTTTTCATCCCCTTTCCAACGATACGTCACACGTCATCCTACGTTAAGCCGTTTGGCATTTATTAATATTTAAGGGTTGCGATTTAGGGGTTGCGCCAGAAACCGCTTTGCCTATCTACTCCATAGCCTTAATAAGTATGAACGGTATAAAATTAAACATTTCTATTTTATTTTCAACATTAATATCACAAGAGAGTGAGACTAAATTGACAATAATGCGGCAATTTTTCGAAAACGTGTTGCCTGGCAATAGACTCGAGAGCCCGGAGGGCTCGAGTGACAATTGCAGATTAGAAACAAGTTTAAGAAAAAAATTGGAGCATTATTTTCTTATTTTTTCTTACTATCGTGTAATATTCGATAGATTTTTTACTTAAACATACCTTGTCCTTGTATCCTAATTAATGTGACACACATTTGTCAACTTGTCAAAGTGAACAGCACAATTTAACAACTATTCAGACGAAGATATCAATAAAATATTGTTGAAATTATTTATAAATACAGTTATATTTATAAAATAATCTAACAGAAGTACAATTGAGCGCTTAAAATTGCTAATTTGTATTGTACTCATGATAATTTGACATTAGATGCAGAACTAAAAGTTTATTAGGTACGGTTCATTTTCTTAAATGTGGCAGTTGTCAAAACTAGAAAATTCGTTATAAATAAACAGAAACAGTCTCTCTAAAAATATTCCCACTATAATAATAATCTGATTGAACAGAATTAATCAAGCGATGAAAAATTTTACTACACGATTGGAAATTAAACTCATTAAAAAATAATCGATTTAATTACATATAGGTGACCCTCTTACTTTTTATTGTCTTGCTATTGTTTTTTAAACAATACTTCATTTATTCTATTTAAGTATTGATTATTTTTAAATATTGCATAGTTCAATAGCAAAGTTTGTTATTGCACTCGCCTTTAATAGTTATTTATCACCAATTGCCTATTAAATAGCTGTTAATAGGGTACATAGGTGTAATCAAACTAGGTATTTTTTGGTTAGTACCACCATGTATATTATTGCATTTTTAGATTCTACGTAAAATCCTAGACAAAGTTTCCATTAGGTACTATAATAGGTCAATACTTCATATTTTTTGGATTATTCATCTTTTTCCAAAAATTTTTTATAAATAGGGGCAAAATTAAAGTTAGGTAGCTCATGCATTAAATAGCTCATCCATGTACATACAAACATAATTCCTGGAAAACCTTTGCATACAATACAATACAGTGTACCCACAAATGATATGCCATTTCTTTAAACTTCAAACTACAGAAGTCAATAATGTTAAATGATACACCCTGTACTTCATAATTTTAACGAAAAAGAGAGGTTAATTGTCTTTCAAATAGTATATTCCTACAGGTTCAATATAACTAAAGTTAGTATAAAGTTAGTATAAAGCCCAGACTTCAGACTCTCTAGAGCTGGCTCAATCAGATTTACGGTAGTATGCAAAAAACTTTTCCTGCACAGTTGCCAGGTTACAAGAAGTCGATGAATTTGGCTTTAATCCAGATTTTTGGTAGTTTATCAACTTTAGAGCAATTGCTAATAAGTTCTGCTACTTATTTCCTTGACATTATAATTACTTTAAGGCCATATTAACATATCTAAATTAACACGCGTGCGGAAAAGTAAAAACCGCGTGCGGAAAAGTAACACGCGTGCGGAAAAGTGAAACTTTCTAAACTAAAATGCGTGCGCGAAAGTAGACATTTTTGCACGCTCGTAGAAAAAAGATATTTTCCATAATTTTGACATTGCTTTGCTCATTTATTTGTGCATCCCAGTTGCCAACGTGTCCGCTGAAAAGTCATTTTCGAAAATCTCCAGAATTAAAAATAATTTCCGATCAAGTATGACGCAAGAACGTCTTAACAATTTGTCGAGTGACGTAACAAAGGCGATAAACTATGATGACAGTATAGATGATTTTGCCAAAGAAAAATCAAAGAAGAAATCTCTGATGTGATCGAACTGGAATGACAATTTTTTCTGTTATATGTATATAAACATCGTAGTTTAAATCCATTTTTAGTGTATTCTTATTTAAATAAAAAATTTTGCTTGCAATTTTTTTCGGAAAAATGGTACATGTTTGAAGGGCGGCTACTAGAGAATTGTCTAGGGCGTCAATTGACCTAAATGCGGCCCTGAGTTCCAGTGTGAAGGTTGTCTGTGTAATTTACCTCTTCATAGACCGTCCGGTTTTACAAAAATATCGCTTCCATATTTGCGCAACTATTCCTTCAACAATTAAATTCATATCTAGAGTTTTCAAACATAAGTGATTTGTGATTTGTGGTATGTATTTTCTGTTCTATTGTATGATGTGGAGACATGGACTCTTAATAAACAATGTCTCAATAGATTGGAAGCATTTGAAATGTGGACATATCGAAGAATCCTGAGAACCTCCTGGACAGACAGAATAACCAATGAAGAAGTACTAAGAAGAATAGAGAACAGCAGGGAGATACTGGATTCCATCAAAATAAGGAAAGTACAATATTTGGGTCATATAACACGTGGTGACAGATATGAACTCCTAAAATTAATTATGCAGGGAAAGATTCAAAGAAAGCGCAGCATAGGTAGAAGAAAAATGTCCAGGCTGAAAAACTTCAGAGAAGATAGATAAATAGATAGATATACAGTGCGTCCATAAAGTATCGCATAAATTCATTATTTCGTAAACCGACGACTTTGAAAAAATACCGAAACAGGTGATTTTTATTTTTAAATTACGATTTTTTGCATATATAGGGTGTTTGGTAAAGAATGGGCCATAGCTTAACCTCAGGTTCCTGAGGTTAAAATAGGCCGATTTAAGCTAACTTACCTTAGTACAAAGTTTATAATAACCGAGATACAGGGTGTCAAAGTTAAACTTTTTTTATTTATTATTGAATATTTCCTGATAGGTATAAGATAACAACATGAAATTTGGTATGTGGGGGTTTTTTGGGTCGAGAAAACTAAATTCCCTACCAAAAATTATGTATTGCCCAGAGGGCGCCACATACGCCTTTCAGCACTCATTTATTACGTTCAATTTTTTTTATCCCTCACTGTGTATAATTTCGACATTAAATTTTTTATTCTCGTATTAGTTTTACTTAAAAATGTTATACTTCTTTCATCTCCCTAAACTCAACCGTTTTCGAGATAAACGCATTTTAAATCTGCGAGACACCATCATTTTTAGCATATCATTGTAGTTACACCCGAAAAATAACTTAAAACCATAATAATTGTGCCAGTTCTCAAATTTATGTCATTGCATCACAAATTCCATTTGAAGAAATTTGCGATACATTTTTGGATAATTTTATGGTTTTAAGTTATTTTTCGGGTGTAACTACAATTATATTAGGTTTGTTCTAGCAAACAGTCAAACTTGTCAGAAACCGTCAGCAAACAGTCAGTGAGGGAACATAATACAGTCACCAGTCATATCCCCTATACTCGCGCTGGTCCACTATTCGCTGATGGTGTCAAACCGTTTGATATCGATGCTAGAACAAACCTATCATTATGCTAAAAATGGTGGTGTATCGCAAATTTAAAATGCGTTTATCTCGAAAAAGGTTGAGTTTAGGGAGATGAAAGAATTATACCTTTTTTAAGTAAAACTAATAGGAGAATAAAAATTTTAATGTCAAAATTATACAGAGTGAGGGATAAAAACAAATTGAACGTAATAAATGAGTGCTGAAAGGCGTATGTGGCACCCTCTGGGCAATACATAATTTTTGGTAGGGAATCTAGTTTTCTCAAACCAAAAAACCCCCACATTCCAAAATTTTATGTTGTTATCTCATACCTGTCAGGAAATATTCAATAATAAATAAATAAAAAGTTTAACTTTACCACTCTGTATCTTTCTTAATATCAACATTTTATTAAAGTGAGTTGGGTTAAATCGTAATATTTTAGAGTGTAGAATCTACTGTTTCTTTTTGTACAATTACTTAAGGACCACCCTGTATATCATAGTAGTGAAGTCATCCATTTGGGCGTGATGACGTATGGATGATTTTTTTAAATGAGAATAGGGATCATATTATAGCTCATTTAAAAGGGTATTCAATTCTGTATTCAATAATAAAAACATTAATATAATTATTTATACAGGGTGTTCAAAAAATTTTTTTTAAATAAATTAATTGAGACAAAAAGAAGAATGTATTTAATTTATTAAATTCAAAATACGTTTTACTGTTGTCATAAAACGGGACAAAAATGTTTATTTGACAAATAAATATTGTTTTTTTGTTAAACTCAATGTTAAATCTGCCACCCTCCTCCTCTTGGCAGTTTAAACATTACGTTTAAGCGAAAATCAATGTTTATTTTTCAAATAAGATTTTTTTCTATTTTCTGACAGCAGTAAAATGTACACTTCTCAACAATTGAAGTGAATATTAAGAAAATGTGTAGTTTATTTTTTGTTCATAAGGTCAAATAGAAAAATGGAGTGATATAAATAAAGATTTATTTCTACTTCGTATTTTCATAGAGATGAACCGAAAGAAATAAATTCTTTAAGAAAAAAAAATAGAAAATAAAGAAAAATTGTAAAATGAACAACCTAAAATTTCTATTCCTGCTCAATTTCTAATATCCCGAAAAGAAAAATTAATAGTATGTGGGTCCACCTCTGTGTCGCTTTAGCGCTCTAACTCTATTTGGAAGACCTCTTATTAAATTATTGATGAACTGCTGCGGTATACGTTCCCAAATCGCGCGTAATGTATTGGCCAACTGATCTAAGGTTTGGGGCGGTTGAAGGAGCCTGTTTTACTGTTTTGTTGCCTAGACATTTCGGCCCAAACATGTTCAATGCAATTCATATCAGGTGAACACGGTGGCCACTCCATTCTTGTAATGCCATGAGCTTCTATACACTCGTTTACAATTCTCGCACGGTGAGGGCGAGCATTATCATCAATCAGAACAAATTGTTCGCCTATTGCAACAAAAAATGGAACAACTATTGGTACTATGACTCTGTCTCGATATCGTGTAGCAGTCATTGTCTCATTAGTTAAGACGACTAAGTCCGTGCGACCGTCAAAACATATGCCTCCCCACACGCAAATGGATCCACCTCCAAAAAGAGTGGTTGGGACTCTCAGATTTTCATTGTAACGCTGTCCTCTTTCCCTCCACACCAATATGCGGCCATCATTCGTATACAAACGAAATCTGGACTCGTCAGTAAAGAGACAATTCCTCCAATTTTAGAAATTGCACTGATAGTGTTCCATCGTCCAGCGATATCTGCATGCACGCTGCTCCCTAGTTAGTCGTGGATGGGTAGCGCGCCGTCTAGCCCTTAAATTGGATGCATGTAACCGTCTTCTTACAGTTTGACTGGAAATCGCTCGTCCAGTAGCATGCCTGAAGATATTGTTAATTCTGGAAGCCGTGAATGTTGGGTTTCTTCTTGCCGTCGGAACTACAAAACGGTCTTGCCGACGAGTTTTAGATCGTTCTCTTCCTCCTCCATGCCTGTATGTTGCAGAACCAGTTGCTACATATCGATTCCATGCACGACTTATCACACTTTGCGACACATTTAGCCTCATAGCAATCTCTTGTTGAGTTATGCCTTGTTGGATCCAACGAACTAATTGCTCGAGCTGCACTAGTTCTAAACGTCTTTGCGGCATAATGTTTTTGTGATAAATAGATTTCTTGACTTATTGACAACTGGTAATGCCAATACAAGCACTTTTATACGAATGATATATTCATGTTTGGAACAACATTTCTCTCTTTGTACGAGATAAGGGCCGATAAGAATAGGGAGAAAAAAACCACATGCAAAAAATATTGGCAATAAAGATAGCATATAGAGTATAGTACAGGCAATTATTTTAAAAATAGTTTTATATGTTAATTTTAGGAATTTTAAAATTATCCACTTCAATTGTTGAGTAGTGTATTTAGAATGAAATAAATTACCTACATACATTCATCTTTTTGTGTCAATTAATTTAAGTAAAAAATTTTTTTGGACACCCTGTATAAATAATTATGTTAATGTTTATACTAATGAATAGAGAATTGAATACCCTTTCAAATGAGCTATCACATGACCCATATTCTCATTTAAAAAAATCATCGATTACGTCATCACGCCCAGATCGATGACGTCACTAGTATGATATATATGCCAAAAAATCGTAATTTAAAAATAAAAATCAACCTTTGTTTCGGGATTTTTCCTTAATAAAGTACTAGTACACTTTAGAAGACCAAAAATAAGCATTTTTTCAAGATTTTTTTTTTCTCAGAACCCTTATTGAAAATTAACAACAAACTTTTTACATATTAATATCTAACTCTTAGAGAATACAAAAAATATATCTTTTTTCATTTATGCACGTACACTAATATTGTAGAGGGCGCCAAAGTCGAGGCCTCGAAAAAAAGTAGTTCCGATGGCGGACAGTTAATCTCAGGATTGGAATCTCTGCAACAAAAAAATCGTACGGCATTTGAAAAAGGAAGGTCTCTTACATGACAATTTACCACTGTTAGTGAAAAATTCCGCAAAAAAAGATTTTAGGGAGATTTGAAAAAATTTTGTGAAAAAATCGCCCGTTTTTCTTCAGTTTTTCATGTCAAATTTTTTAGTCAAATTGTGGTAAATTGTCACGTAAGAAACCTTCCTTTTTCAAATGCAGTACAATTTTTTTGTTTCAGATATCCCAATCCTGAGATTAACTGTCCGCCATCATTTTTCGAGGCATCGACTTTTGCGCCCCTCTACAATATTAGTGCACGTGCATAAATGAAAAAAGATATATTTTTTGTACTCTCTAAGAGTTAAATATTATTATTTAAAAAGTTTTATGTTCATTTTTAATAAAAGTTCTGAGAAAAAAATTCTTGAAAAAGATGATTATTTTTGGTCTTCTAATAGTACCTTTTAAAATGGCCGGTTTACGAAATAATGAATTTATGCGTTACTTTATGGGCGCACTGTATAGAGAATAGTTTGGATGCAAGTCAACTGGACTCTTTCGGGCTGTAGTGTCAAAATCTAGAATAGCAATAATGATTGCCAACCTTCGTTGCGAAGATGGCACGTAAAGAAGCAGGTTTCTTGTGTGCAGAACACGTCGCATTGTTTAGTCCTTCGATAGAGATTGTACAGTATTTAGTAGTTGTTCTTTGCAAGATGAAAGACCTTCTATCACCTCCTCTGACAAAATATTTCTTCTTTCTCTGTAAGCACATATTAGATATTATTTTCTATCGAGTTTCTCCCAAACGAAGTTTAATTTGTGTAAAATGTTCCACACAATGTGTCACTTTTTATGCCTGACAAATTTTTGTCACTTTTAAAGTCCGTTAAAAGTTTTTGCAAAGTTAGTTTGCTAATTTGAAAATAATAATATAGATAGTTGATAAATGTTAAAGTAAAATTTAAAGTTGTTTCTACTGTCTTTGGTAGGTTTTTGTGCCTGTTTTGACTTTTGGCGTCCGTTTTATGTTACATTGTTACATTATGTTACTTTGTTGAATCATGGCTCTAAAAACCGAAACCATGAAGTCGAAGGCGCTCAACTAGAAATCATTTTATAGGCTTTAAAATAATACTACACATTGTTTTCCTTCAAGATAAATATTTTATCGCTTTCGTGCAAAACAGCTTATTTTATGTACTAAATAATGGAGGTAACATAATTTTGTCAAGGTAACCCGATAATAATTTTAAAATTTTAACAAATTGAATTTTCAATTTCGTTAAAGAGGATTAATGCTTACTTGCGGTGATGCCAACTCTGAAAAAATTGTCTACGTTCTCAATTTTGTTTTATTTGAATTATTAGTATCTAACAATATACTTTATGAATTATGTACTTTTGAAAGACAGGTATTGAGAAGGATATTGGGACCCATCTGCGACAACGGCATTTAGAAAATTATGTTCAACCACGAGTTGTATTAATATAACAAAGAATTCTCTGTAGGAAATTATGCAAAAATACAAAGATTGCGCTGGGCAGGTCACCTTATAAGAATGGATAATGACAGGACTCCTAGCAGAACGCTTAGTGGAACTAGGTGGGACGTCAGCCAGTAGGAAGACCAAGAAAGAGGTGGATAGACGAAGTGAGACCCGATTTTTTTGATAAAAAAAACTAAATTTCTACGGAATTCGAGGTATTTCTTTAGATTGGTTCCAATCTTACTTGGATGATAGGAAACAACTGGTTAGAGCAAATGATACAGACTCTAGTCTCAAAAACATTGTATGTGGGGTACCTCAAGGTTCAGTATTGGGTCCTCTACTTTTCCTTATCTTTATTAATGGCATCACTAATTTAAAAATCGATGGAAAAATCTTTCTTTTTGCTGATGATACCAGTATCACTTGGAGCAACTCAAACATTGCAACTCTTCATGCTACTATAACTTCTGATGTACTTACAATAAAAACCTGGTCTGACTCTAATTTACTCTCGTTTAACGTAGATAAAATAGAGGCATTGTCTTATAAAGGAGCTCTTCAACCCTTACCTTTTAATAACAGCCAGATCAGTACCGCTGATTCTGTAAAATTTCTTGGTATTTATTTAGACAGCAACCTTAAATGGTCCCACCATATCGATTTGTTAAGGAAGAAACTATCCTCAGCTTGCTATGCTATAAGATCTGTTTCGAATGAACTCAATTTAGCATCTTCCAAAATAACATATTTTTCTTTGTTCGAGTCACATTTCAAATTACAAAAAAGAGCAATAAGATATCTGTTTGGCCTCAGAAGAACAACACATTGCAGAAGCTATTTCAAAGATCACGGAATTTTAACCCTTCCATCTTTGTATATCTTAGAAACTGTTTGCTTAATTCGTAAACATCTACATGTCTTTCCACCAAGATCTAATCATGACTACTTCACGAGAAATTCTACGTTTGACGTCTATTTGCCGACCCCGTCCTCTGAGTAAGTAAAGAAATCTATATTATATTCCGCAAAAAAACTTTACAACCATCTCCCTCTACAACTTAAATCTGCAGCACCTTTCCCCAAATTCCGTAAACTGACAAAAGCCTACCTATCTGAAAGACCATATTATTCAGTAGAAGATTTTTTTAATCAATAACTAAGAAATTACAGTACCTATCTTTTGCACAAATAGTAATTTTATTATTTTTTTGTCTATATTTGGGTGTCACATGCAGCAGCTTAACTTTTAAACTTATTAATTACTTGGTAGACTATGCATTTGCAATTTATTTAAATTTTGCAATTTATTTAAATTTTGCAATTGATTATTTCGACATTTTGATTATTTCTGTTTAACTTCATTATTATTATTATTGTAAAAATATTGACGATTTATGTAATTTTAGTAAATTGGATTGTTATTGTTTTGTTTTCTTGACTTTTTATAAGCTTTGTCGATAAAATTGTACAATTTTTCATGACAATAAAGCATATTTCTATTCTATACTAAAGAGGGTGGATAAGAGGGATATTCATTCTAGTTTTAGTTCTCGTGTGAGTCGGACGTGTCAATAGCCGGTGCTGACGAGTAATCTAAACGCTTTACTAATACGAATAATAAGTATCGATAATTATTCAAATAATATATAGACTAATAACTCGCGTTTTTGTTTCTATTTTTTAATTAAATGAGTGCGGACACGGGCGGTAAACCGCCCCCTGAACCTGATGGACCTCCCAATACCACCCTTAGTAGTCCAGATGTTGAAATGGAATCCCCTAGCAATTTTAAAGGTTTTAGTAAGGCTGAACTCAACCAAACTGTAAGTACTTCCGATCCTATTAAATCTAACGATGACAAACAAAAAGAAATTTTTAAGTATACCATAAATGACCGTGGACCGTTCCATATATATGTTGAAAATAAAGATAGCGATCTTAAAGGTAAACTTAATGCATTAAAAATTGGTGACATTATTCTTACAAAATTCCCAGAATTAGATAATAAAATAATTAGTATCGATACAATTGGCAGAAATAAATTAAGAATTAAATTTACGGATTCTAAAAACGCTAATTACCTTATCGACAAGAAAGACGATCCGGTTTTTGTTAAAAACAATTTGGATGTTTATATACCTAAATTTATTATTATTAGACAAGGTGTTATACGGGATGTCTCAACAGAATTCTCCGATGAATATCTTAAAAATAAAATTAAAAAATTCGAAATAAATTCTAATTTTGAGGTAGTAAACGTTTCTAGAATAAATAGAAAAACGGTTACCGATGATAAAATAAATTATGTTCCTACTAAATCGTGTGTAGTAAGCTTTAAAACACAAGTACTTCCAAAATACGTTACTATAAATAAAGTGTTGAAAGAAATTGAACCATATCAACAAAAAGTCCTGCTTTGTTTCAACTGTTTGCGATTTGGCCACCAGGGGAAGCATTGTAGGAGTAACCCCCGTTGTAACAATTGCCAGAAAGACCATAATACAAAAGAGTGTCAGGAAACAACATTAACCCCAAAATGTTTTAGTTGTATGGGAGACCACTTCACAACAAATCTTAAGTCATGTCCAGAATTCAAAAGACAGAAATTAATTAAAGAATGCATGACTAATAGTAATATTAATTACCATGATGCCAACAAACAAATTCCCCGCAAATCTTATGCAGACGTAACATCAAATAACATTATTAAAGATTCTCATCAACAAAATTTGTCTTCTTCTAATTACCCTCTTGTTAACCAAAGTTTAAATAGCTCTTCTGTTACTCGTCCATTCACATTTTCGGCCAATAGTAATCATAATAAATATACAGTCGTCAAATCTTCTAAAGGTAGCAAAAGGCAGAGACCAAATAGTCCTGTCTTGACACAGTCAGATCCAGAATACACATTTAACTTTAGACAATCAGGAACTAATATTCCAATTATAAATAGTCCTTCATATAAAAATAATTTAAATTCAAATTCTCACACGCTACAAACAGAGTCAAACTCTGATATTTTAGATATAATTTTTACTATTGTTACCGAACTTTTTAAAAATTTTAGGGAAACTAATAATCCCAATGTTACTAAACAAGACTTACAGCAAATATTAATTAGTAAACAATTATTAAACGTGCACAATATACCAACTACTTCGTCGTCTTCTCAGCTATAAATAAACTCAACATTTTACAGTGGAACTGCAGATCTGCAGTTGGCAATAAAGAAAACTTAGAATATCTCTTAAATACAACAGAAACTACCATAGCAGCTTTGTCAGAGACCTGGTTCAAACAGGAAAGGTTTTATAACTTCCAAGGTTATAATATTGTTCGGTCAGATCGTATGGATGGTTACGGTGGGGTAGCCATACTAGTAAAATCCAATAGATTATTTTCAGAAGTCGTAGTACAGAAACCAGCAAGAATGATGTGTACATGCATCGAAGTGAAACTTCTACCTAATAACAAAGCAGTGTACATATTGTCAATATACATTAAACCAAAGACTCGGATAGAAGTAAGAGAATGGATACAATTTTTCGAAAACTTACCACGACCTTTTATAATTGCTGGAGATTTCAACGCTCATCATCTTTCTTGGGGTTGTGAGTTTAATGATGTCTATGGTGTTTCTTTGCTCAATGCTATTAATCACTGCAATCTTGTGTATCTCAATGATGGTGCACCCACACTTGTTACGTCAGGTAGAAAAAGTGCCATTGATCTGTCTATTTGTACGCAAGACATAGTACATTTAATATCTTGGTCAGTCATACAGGATCCTCATGGATCCAATCACCTTCCTATATATATGAAGTTTAATAACTCTGACTCAGGCTTACAAACCTATGGTCCAGTTCACAACATATGGGTTCTTAAAAGAGCCAACTGGAATCTGTACACGACAACACTAGAGGAAATGAGCACCGCATGTAACTACAACAATTTCATAGACACGATAAACTCAGCTGCAAACATTTGTATCCCGAAAAGAACAATAATAAGAAATAAGTACTGGAAGCACAAACCAAAACAATGGTGGAATGAGACCTGCAACAACATTGCTCATAGGAGAAAAGAAGCTTTCAGATTATGGAAAGAAAACCCAAACATACAAAATTTACTTGAATTCAAACGAGTTGATGCCATCGCAAAAAAAACATTCAAAGAAACAAAAAGAATTCAGTGGAGGAAATATGTTGAGAGCCTAAATCAGACAACTCCCATCACTGAAGTATGGAAAAAGGTAAATAGTTTTAAGAATCGTAAGCAGCAGAATAAGTTACCTATTGATCTGGAAGCGAATTGAATAGAAGAATTCCATGCCACAATCTCACCAGACTGGGCAAAAGAATGCATAGAATACAATCAGTTATCTTTAAAAACTGTTCCCAGAAACAACTTGTACTTACTTGAACGTTTTGAGATGTGGGAATTAGAAAGATCGTTGAAACTATCTAATAATACTTCACCAGGCGAGGACAATATAACTTACTCCATGCTGTTTCACCTCCCATTTAAACATAAAAAGTCGCTGTTAGAAATCTATAATAGTATCTGGACTGGTGCAAGTCCTATTCCGGATAGCTGGAAGAACTATATAATATTACCTATTAAAAAGAAAGACAAACCGCTAGACCTCTCAAGTTCGTACAGACCTATATCCCTGGCATCTTGTATTCTTAAAACTCTGGAAAGAATAATAAAGAATCGATTAGAACAATGGCTAGAATTTGAACACATCCTACCAAACTCACAATATGGTTTCCGGAAATGTAGGTCCACTCTTGAAGCTATTACTGTTCTCGTTACAGATATACTGACAGGATATACAATAAAGAAACATACAGCTGCAGTTTTTATTGACCTTTCCTCGGCTTTTGATAACGTAAATTTAAACATTTTGTACCATAAGCTGACATCAATAGGAATACCTCATGAAATATGTTCATTTTTAATTTCACTATACTCCGATAGACGACTTTCACTAAAATTAAACCAAAATCTTCAAGGATCCCGAACATCGAATTTAGGACTCCCTCAAGGCAGCATACTCAGCCCGCTACTATTTATACTATATACAATGGACTTCGAAGTAAATTTGAATAACGTGAATATGATACAGTTTGCTGATGATATAGTTATCTACACCAACGGTACTACTATTTCAAATTGTCAGAACATTTTAAACACAAACCTATGGTCAGTTAAGCACTGGTTAGATTCAAACAACTTAATTCTTTCTGAAAAAAAATCTGAAGTGTGTATTTTTACTAAAAAAAGGGACATAACTCAAGTACCGTTACAACTGGGACCATATCTTCTTCCAATCAAAAATTGTGTTAAATACCTTGGACTCTATTTAGACAGAAAATTACTGTGGAAAGATACCATCCACCATGCAATAAAAAAAACCGAGAACGCTATGAATATTTTGAGAGCATTCTGCCATACCAAATGGGGAGCAGATCCAAATACCGCTTTACTGTTCTATAAAACAATGGTTAGAAGTATATTAGACTATGGCAGTCACCTATATGGAACAGCAGCACATACTCACCGAAACAAAATAGAGACCCAGAAAAACACAAGTTTGAGAATATGTCTTGGTTATCTTAAATCTACCCCAATAAATATTATAGAAGTCGAATCTGTAGAACCTCCACTATCTTTCAGAAGGCAGCTAATTAGTCATAAATTTATGGCTAAAGCCATATCCAAAGAAGCCAGCTATCTTCGTAACATTCACGACCTCACTGTCCTAGTACTCACCCATCCATATTGGCACTCAAAAGCTACTCCACTCCTAGTAAACAGCTATACCACACTGGCACAAATCTCTAACTCCCTGTCTATCAACAAAACTATACCTATCTACACCGAACCTCTCCATGTTTTCTTTTCAAAACATATAAAAACATAGTACCTGGACCCAAAAGAAAACTTTCTAGAAACCATTAATGGAAGATGGCCTGAACACCAATACATATATACTGACGGATCCAAGTTGAATGGAAAAGTAGGCTGTGCCTTTTATGACGCAAACTCTTCCCAATATTACAAGTTCAAGCTACCAGATGAGTGTTCCATATATACCGCCGAAACAATTGCCATAGCAAATGCATTTAGATACGTCCAGTCGAGAAACACACAGAATCATGTTATATTCACTGACAGTAAAAGTGCAGTTGACCGAATAACAAACTTGAAATCATCGAAAAACCTTACTAACATAGAGGCAGAAATGTTAAAACTGAACTTTGAAGCAACAAAACAAAGGAAAACAATAACTGTAGTGTGGATTAAAGGGCACTCAGGAATAAAGGGTAATGATGCAGTGGATACACTAGCCAAATCAGCCACTGACACAGGCTACCATCTAACCACCAATATTGTTCCATATACAGATCTTACCTCCAAGTTTACTTCACATTTAAAACAATTGTGGCAGCAAGAATATAATTCATCAGTCACAGGGCTTAACTATGTCGGCCACCAAAATAACATACCATTGAAAAGCTGGTTTCATGAATTAACCAAACGAAACTTCATTGTTACAATAAACAGAATAAGATCTAATCATGCTATGACTCCTTTGTACAAATATAAAATAGGACTGGATGAAACCCATATTGTCCATGCGGAGAAGTTGGTGATATGAACCATGTAATCCTAGAATGTTCAAGAAATAAGAAGAGCATTGAATCATTTTTCGAAGAAATGGTAAATCTCAAATTCTGTTTGCCAACCAGTCTAAATTGTATAATTTTTAGTAATAATATTAACTTATATCAATGTTTGTATAATCATTTAATTCGTTGCAAAATGAAATTGTAAAAAACTAACACCATTGTAAGCAATTCTGCGATACAAAATATTATTGTAAGTGTGTTCACGAAAAAATTAACATAAAAAAAAAATAATTAAAAAAAAAGTTAAAAAAAAAAGTAAAATAATGATAAACAAATAAAAAAAAAAACAAAAAAAAAACAATAAAAAAAAGGAAATAAAACTAAACAAAAGACTACATAAATAAAGCATTAAAAAAACAAAAATATAATTAAAAAAAAAATAAAAAAAATATACATATAAAAAAATGCACTAAACAGAAACACACACATTTTACTAACACAATAACATTTATCCTAGGGTGTGAGAATTTGAAAAATCAATTTATTTATATTGGATCAAAAAAAATGCTCCCTTTATATTTCATAAATAAAAAATAAGTCTGGCTAATTGGTTCATGCCAAAGCCAATTATAAAATAAAAAAAAAGAGGGATATTCTATACTAAAACGTAAATTACGTTTCATGGAAATAAGCCACTGCTAAACAAATATATGTCCGGCCAATTATGAAACTCTCCGAAAATAAAAATGTGTCATGAGCATGAATCACACTCGTTTCATTGGTAGGCGGACTTTGAGATTTGTTTAGCAGTGTTTTCTTTTCATGAAACATGTTTTTCGTTTCATGTTTCATGTTTTTCGTTTCATGTTTCTTTGGTGTGCGGCTTGGCTTAGAGATGGGATAACCAATATTTTATGCAGTCTATATTCATCAGAAACAGACAAATTTAGCAGAAGGGATTTTGATTTCTAAAGGGTTTGCTCACTACGGAGAGCAATGGATTGTATTCTCCCTCCGACCCTTGCTCCCTGGTATTTATATTCGTGAATTCTCGCATTTAAAATAATGTATTTATTTTACATAGCGATCGAAACTATATTATCGATCGCTATGTAAAATAAATACATTATTTTAAATGCGACAATTCACGCAGGGAGCAAGGGTCGAAGCGAGGGTACAATCCATTGCTCTCCATAATGAGCGCAACTTAACGCGACAATACTTTTAGTCTGGGCTGATTATCGGAGAATAGGCCATTTTTGGGAAAAGTTATTTACCAGCAATTTTATTGCTGGAATCGAATTACAAGATCCTATATATTAATAATATAGGTATGCAAAGTCCTCAGATAGTGTGCTACTTTTTTTATAAACAAAATGGCGCACGAAAATCGTGTTTTTTTCAATTATTGCTCTATAACTCCGAAGATTTTAACTTTACAACAAAAACACTCAAATAAAAATTCACCGTGATTAAATTCTGCATAGAGACGGGTTTTTCCCGATATGCTCCGACAAAAATTTTCCTCGGAAAATGCGGGTTTTCCCAACAAAATCTTTAATTTTCAAATAAAGTTTTAGATAAGTAATTATCTACCAATAATTAAATAATTTGGTGACTTAAAAGCCTTCTTGGTTTAGATTATAGTTTCAGAAGCTGGTGAAAATTAAACGAATATTTTAGCCACAATTCAATTGTAAATTAATAATTTATGGTCGCAATAATAACCAAAATAATTATAATACACTGATTAAACTTTGAAATCTTATAAAGATGAGATGCCTATTAAACATTTTGTCGACAAAATATAAATTTTTTTACTTTTTGCATAATCTTTAAATGTTTAAAAAACTAGTTATAGACAAATTAACGTTTCTTAGAAAGTTTTTATTATATTATAATTTTAAAAAATAGCTAAAATGCGCATTTCAAATATCTTGAAAATGAATGCTTTAAAACTTTTTTGCAACCATTTGCAAAAAAGAGCAAAGTAAACATACGATTACTACGGTGTTTATAATTTTTTTTAATTCTTTCAAAGCGTAGAAGTGAGTTTAAAGTACAAGCTAATTATTTACAAAAAATATCGATTATAAGTTTAATGGTTATATTTTAATTAAAGATTATAAATATATTTTTTTGTAATTTACACGCGCGAAAGTAGAATAATACAGTACTGTAGCTAAAATTTTCACTCGGAGCGACGACCGGCGGCCGCGCGACCTACACTTTTAATAAATAATGTATGCTGCGTGTCAGTCGCTTCGAGTGAACATTTTAGCTTCGTCTCTGTATCAGGCCTACTTTTGCGCTAAAAATTACAAAAAAAAGTATTTTTAATCTTTGATTAAAATATAAGCATTGCACTAATTTTTGACATTCTTTGTGAGTAATTAGATTGTACCATATACTCACTTTTAAGCTTTGAAACAATTAAAACAAATTATAAACAACGGAGATATCGTATATTTACTTTGCTGTTTCATAACTTTTCTGCAAATGGTTGGAAAATTTTTTTAAAGCATTCATTTTCAAGACCTATGAAATACGCATGTTAAGTATTTTTAAAATTAGAATATAATAAACAATTTCTGAGAAATGTTAATTTGTTTATAACAATTTTTTTTAAACATTTAAAGATTATGCAAAATATTAAATAGGCATCACACCTTTATAATCTTTCTAAGTTTGATCAATGTGTCATGATTATTTTGGTTGTTATTGCGACTGTAAATTGTTAATTAACAATTGAATTGTTGCTAAAGTATTCGTTTCATTTTCACTGGCTTCTGAATTTATAATCTATACCAAGAAAGCTTTTATTTCACCAAGCTATATAATTATTAATAAATAATTACTGGCCCAAAAAAATTATTTGAAAATTCGAGATTTTGTTGGGAAAACCCACATTTTCCGAGGAAAATTTTCGTCGGAGCAAATCGGGAAAAACATGCCTCTATGTAGAATTAAATTGGGGTGAATTTTTAATTGAGTGTTTTTGGTGTAAAGTTAAAATCTTCGGAGTTATAGAGCAATAATTGAAAAAAATACGATTTGTCGGCGCCATTTTGTTTATAAAAAAAGTAGCACATTATCTGCGGACTTTGCATACCTATATTAATAATATATAGAATCTTATAATTCGATTCCAGCAATAAAATTGCTGGTAAATAACCTTTCTTTGTACTTTACTAATTAGAAAAGCGTATTATAACTATTTTTTTTTTAAATTTAAAGATTATGCAAAAAAAAGAAAAAATTATATTTTGTCGATAAAATATTAAATAAGCATCTCATTTTTATAATCTTTATAAGTTTGATCAATGTATCATGATTATTTTGGTTATTATTGCGATTATAAATTGTTAATTACCAATTGAATTGTTGCTAAAGTATTCGTTTCATTTTCACTGGCTTCTGAATTTATAATCTATACCAAGAAAGCTTTTATTTCACCAAGATATATAATTATTAATAAATAATTACTGGCCCAAAAAAATTATTTGAAAATTCGAGATTTTGTTGGGAAAACCCACATTTTCCGAGGAAAATTTTCGTCGGAGCAAATCGGGAAAAACATGTCTCTATGTAGAAATAAATTGGGGTAAATTTTTATTTGAGTGTTTTTGTTGTAAAGTTAAAATCTTCGGAGTTATAGAGTAATAATTGAAAAAAATACGATTTTCGGGCGCCATTTTGTTTATAAAAAAAGTAGCACATTATCTGCGGACTTTGCATACCTATATTAATAATATATAGAATCTTATAATTCGATTCTAGCAATAAAATTGCTGGTAAATAACCTTTCTTTGTACTTTACTAATTAGAAAAGCGTATTATAACTATTTTTTTTTAAATTTAAAGATTATGAAAAAAAAAAAAGAAAAAATTATATTTTGTCGATAAAATATTAAATAAGCATCTCATTTTTATAATCTTTATAAATTTGATCAATGTATCATGATTATTTTGGTTATTATTGCGATCATAAATTGTTAATTAACAATTGAATTGTTGCTAAAGTATTCGTTTCATTTTCACTGGCTTCTGAATTTATAATCTATACCAAGAAAGCTTTTATTTCACCAAGCTATATAATTATTAATAAATAATTACTGGCCCAAAAAAATTATTTGAAAATTCGAGATTTTGTTGGGAAAACCCACATTTTCCGAGGAAAATTTTCGTCGGAGCAAATCGGGAAAAACATGCCTCTATGTAGAATTAAATTGGGGTGAATTTTTATTTGAGTGTTTTTGGTGTAAAGTTAAAATCTTCGGAGTTATAGAGCAATAATTGAAAAAATACGATTTGTCGGCGCCATTTTGTTTATAAAAAAAGTAGCACATTATCTGCGGACTTTGCATACCTATATTAATAATATATAGAATCTTATAATTCGATTCCAGCAATAAAATTGTTGGTAAATAACCTTTCTTTGTACTTTACTAATTAGACCAGCGTATTATAACTATTTTTTTTCAAAATTTAAAGATTATGCAAAAAAAAAAGAAAAATTTATATTTTGTCGATAAAATATTAAATAAGCATCTCATTTTTATAATCTTTATAAGTTTGATCAATGTATCATGATTATTTTGGTTATTATTGCGATCATAAATTGTTAATTAACAATTGAATTGTTGCTAAAATATTCATTTAATTTTCCCCGGCTTCTGGAATTACAATCTATACCAAGAAAGCTTTGATGTCACTAAGTTATTTAATTATTGATTAATAATTACTTACCTAAAACTTTATTTGAAAATTAGAGTTTTTGTTAGGAAAACACGCATTTTTCGAGGAAAATTTTCGTCGGAGCAAATCGTGAAAAACATATCTCTATGCAGAATTTAATTGCGGTGAATTTTTATTTGGGTGTTTTTGTTGTAAAGTTAAAATCTTCGGAGTTATAGAGCAATAATTGAAAAAAATACGATTTGTCGGCGCCATTTTGTTTATAAAAAAAGTAGCACACTATCTGCGGACTTTGCATACCTATATTATTAATATATAGGATCTTATAATTCGATTCCAGCAACAAAATTGCTGGTAAATAACTTTTCCATGAATTTTGCTAATTAGCTCAGAGTATTTAGAATTTATTCACACAATTTTCTAGACTTAGACGTAGGTACGGGTACGAGGTATTGAAACTGCTTTCTTGTGGCAGATTGTTATAACATTTCTCATGACTGATATGAGTATTCGCATTTTACGTTTTTCAACCATTTATGCTACACTTAGGACCTTCATATTTCACCCAGAAAAACTTTATGATACAGTAAAACAATACTGTAAATTTCATTAAGATCGGTTCAATAGATTTTGCAAAATAAATTTTGCAATCCAGCTTTCGCAAAAAAAATTCATTTTTTCAAAATGTTACAGGACTGAAAATAAAGCAGATTGCAAGTTGAAATTTTTTTTGCTTATAGAAGTGTACTGTGCCTTTCATTTGCAATTTTCAAAATTAAAATCGATTAATTACCACGGCGACAGAAAATTTTTGAAATAAACAATAATTTTTGGTGCTACGCGCAGGACAGCGGTGTTTGATTTACACAAGTAGATTTCCACCAAAATTTCTTCCAATCTTTATCTAATATATTATTTTCTTACTCTATATTTTGTTGTATTTTAATATTTTAATTCCACAAAAGTCAAACTAATTTTATTATTGTTTGTGAAATATTGTTTAAACAATTGCATATGTTTAAAAATAATAATTTTTTATTATTTAAGTTAAAATATATAAACAAAGAAAGTTTTTGCTAATAAAAGTGTTATTTCAAAGGATAGACTATATGCTTTTATTTTGCAATAAAAAAATTTATTTATTTATATCGAAATGTAATAAAAACTAAAATGTATCAATCATTATCAAAGGTCATTGGAATGCCCAACCAGAGCAAATAATCCGCTGTCCTGCGCGTAGCACCAATAATTAATGTTTATTTAAAAAAATTCCTGACGCCGCGCCGTGGTGTTAATCGATTTTAGTTTTGCAAAATTGCAAATGAAAGGTACAGTACACTTCTATACGCAAAAAATTTTTCAACTTGCTATCTGCTTTATTTTCAGTCTTGTAACATTTTGAAAAAATGAATTTTTTTTACGAAAGCTGGATTGCAAAATTTATTTTGCAAAATCTATTAAACCGATCTTAATGAAATTTACAGTATTGTTTTACTGTATCCTAAAGTTTTTCAGGGTGAAATATGAAGGTCCTAAGTATAGCATAAATGGTTGAAAAACGTAAAATGCGAATACTTGTTTTTGTATGTTTTTTTCACAATTATTGCTATTTTGCAACAAGGGTGACCATTTTTTAAATTTTTAACCAATTCTGTATTATAGGAAATTTAATTACGCAACTTTTATGTCAGTAAAACTTTTCTCGGAAATGAATACTTTTAAAGTTATAATCAAAAAACCAAGAAAAAAATTGAATTTTTCCTTAATTTTTTGACATTTTGATTATTTAAACAATGTTCCGGACCTTTTTGAGAGGGAAGATAACTCAAATATTATTATTTGATTTATTTTGAAGCAATTTCTGTAAAAAAATTTGAGTCACCTCTCAACGTCCAAATGTACTAATATTTTTACAGATGCGCCCTGGTCTATGAAGAGTTATAAAGTTAGAAAATTTTATCTCTTATAACTTGCAACGCAGCATAGTTTTTAGGTCTAAAAGAACTAAAAAATATAAAGGTCATCAATTGACTCACAAAAATGTCGTTACAGGTATTATAATTTTCAGTGTTTTATACTTTCCCATTTTTATGGTTTTGGTTTTTTAAATTAGGTACTTTCATAAATATGTAATCGTTGCCTTGAAAAACGCCCACTGCACTAATAGCACAGACATTAAAAGTCTGGTCTTGGTGTTGAAATATTTTATGAAAAACTCTACTTACAAATAAGTGCCTAGATAACACACATTTTATATACATAATATTTATCTCAACTTTACAGAAATTGATGAGGTCCAGTACTTAGTACAAAAATATTAATACGTATACTACATTTACATTCAAGATGCAGTAGAAATAAACAAACTAACAGTGGCGTAGCTGACAGGCCCGCAGGGCCCGCAAGGCGTAGGGGGGCCTTAAAGCCTTCAAGCTTAATAATATCTTTAAATTGGGGACCAAAACATATTTTACTAATAAGCATCAAAATGGGGAATTTGGAAGGAAATCATGAAGCGGGTAATTGACGTAACTCTTACTGTTTTCGGGTGCGATTTAGCGTTTCGTACTTTCGTGGACATGTTGGTAGTTTAGATGAAATTGAATCCCAAAAAGGTAATTTTTTGTCGACGGTTCTTTTACTAGCTAAATATGATCCTGTTTTAGCTAAATTAATCGATAAAAACAATAACTAAAAAAAACACATCACTTGGGCCCCCAAATACAAAACGAAGTTATAAATTTGCTGGCTCAAGAAACCGAAAACGAATTGATTAATTTAAAAAAAATTGGTTTTATTCAATAATAGGGATGTTCACTAATTTTTAAATATAGTTAAATTCAATAGATTACAAGGTATATAAAAACGTAACAATCATAAAACTGTTTAAAAATGTATATTTTTTAAGATAAATGAGTTCATAATGTTGATTTTCTTGGAGGCTAGAAAAACGGTACCCTGCAGCGAGGCTACGGTCTGTGACGTCAGCAGTCGTAACGTCTTTCATCGACGACTAGTTTTGTATACTTATTTACTCAGTGTATTTGAATGTGCGCAGTTTTTAATAAAGCCAAATAAGTGGTGTTTTGTTCCTGGGTGTGTAAATATATCAAAAAACAGTTCTGACAAGATTTTTATTATCGTTCCAGCCAATTTAAAACAGAAAAAGAAATGGTTTGTTGCAGCTAGAACTCAAAATAACTAACTTAAAGAACTAACTTAATAAAATAAACATTATAGAAGTTTTTCAGAGACTTTGGCCCTTGTTAATAATGTAATTGTTCTTTCTGCATTTACATTTTTCAAAAATACTTATTAGTTTTCTCAGGATTCCAAAAGAATGAATGAATTTAAATAGCATTGGACCAAGATTTTGCACCTACCCCCTTAAAGAGTAAATGAAAAAGTTTCGGGACCTCAAATTTGTATTCCTTAAACTGGGATATTCCTAAAAACGGGATTCTAATAATACATACAGTAAAAGTAAACCTTGAAATAACTACATGTGGATGGAGGTATGACTTTATATTATATTAAAATCATTAATAATTTAGTGAAAAGATTGGTTGAAATGAAAATGTATAATACCCAAGTTCAAAAATATTTTTTACCTTGGAACAGTTGTTAACTCGAAATACGAAACAACGGAAATAAGATCTAGATTTGAAAAGGACATAGCAACATTTAACAACATGCATGAGAAATATTTTCACCCATTGCGACATAATATCTCTCCCACTAAAAATGCGGCTGCTAAAATGTTATTATTTCCGGTCTTGCTATATGGCGCAGAGGCCTGGACAATAATGGAAACATTAATGAAAAAGCTAGAGGCATTCGAGATGTGGGTGTACCCACGCATCCTCAAAATATCCTGGGCGACCCACACCAACGTAAAATAGAGAGCAAACGCGGACCCGGAAGAAAAGACACTCATGACTTAAAAACTTACGCCGATGATTTGGACAAAAATCGATCGAGTTATTCAGAAACGCCTCAAATGAAATTAAAATTGCCATGATGATAGCCAACGTCCACAACGGACAAGGCACATGAAGAAGAATAAAAATATTTTTAATACACCTAACAAAGGTAAAGTAATAACCAGCCAATGCATGTATACAATATGCATGCGTACAATGCATGCATACAACTTTCTCTATTTTTTTTTGTGGAGTATTAAGCATTTATTTTTTTAGCTTAAAGAAGACATGGAAAATTATATGGAATATACACTCAGTAAAGCTATGGTAGATTTATTTTTTACAGGATGCCAATAAATCATACACCATTGTTACATCTACACTACAGTCGGTAGTTTATACGAATCGGCTTTCTGAAAACCTTCTTCTATTTTATTTGTTTATTTTTGTAAAACCCAAAATATGTCCTTACAAACAGTCTATCCACTTTAAACTAAACAAATTCACTATAAAACTCCACTTTAACCCTGATAAAACAAGAAGAGAACAAAATAAAATGACCTGAAATGTCAAACAGGTAAACAGTAACACTATGAGAATGGCGCGCGCTTGGGGTATGCAACTAGTGACGTCAGGCCAATAGAGAAGCGTTCTTGAAATTTAAAATAATGCTAGATTTCTAATAAAGATTTTTTATAGAAAGGCTTTTTCAATTTTGTTTAAATTTTGGACAATTATTCCTAGGGTGTTTCTTAATCGTTTTACATGTTTGAAATGACTTTTTAATTTTTTGTGAACATCCCCATTCTTGATACCACTCAAGATATTTCGAAACACGATCAGCTTAATTTTATTTTCTGGTACGTAACGCGATGAAAATAATTTATCTTCTAAAGCAGAAGTTGTTGAAAGTTTTTTTGGATTTATTCGCATGTTAGACCAAAGTGCAAAAGGTATTGTAAATGAAATTTTAAAATTTATACAATCAAAGCACCTTTCCGTACACAACCTGATCCTAAATAGTGTTGAATGATGCCGTTGCTGGTGTACATGAGTTGGTTTTTTTAGGATATAATTATTAAAAGATTATGTTTTTTTAGTGCAAGTATTAAAAGATAGGATGTACTATTACTATGTACTATAATGACTGGATCCATCGCGTTTGCCAACACTTAAAAGGTTATGTGAAACCTGGTGGTCATCCAGACATGATGCTGTTATGGCTTTGCGTCGAGCTTTCCGACAAGTAATGAAATCTTTAACGAAAATTTCATTGCTATCTAAAAAACGATAAAAAATTATAAGTTAATACATTATTAGAGAATATGAATAATTTTGAATTTGTCGTTAACATTACTATTTAATCTAAAATACTTAACTTTATTAATCTAACATCTACACTTTTGCAATCTGAAACGGCAGAGTTAACGGTCGCCCTTCAACTTTTTGAAAAAAACTCTTTGATCTTCTAGAAATGAGAAATTCGTTTTCCGAAATTTTAGCAAAAGAAGCAGGAATAGCAGAATAGTGGGATATTATGTATGTATACACCGTTCTTAGGCGTCAACGCCCTTCGGTAGGGATCTATGGAGGAGTATCACCAAGCCGGAAGCCCTTATCCCTTCCCGTACCGCTCCTCCATAGGCCGATCAGACGCCAGTTTATTCCAGACCAAGCCGTAGACTCTATTGAGTTTTATACTACGTTGGCCTTTTATAAATTTCATGACCTAGCTGAGGCTCGAACCA
Source organism: Diabrotica virgifera virgifera (assembly GCF_917563875.1). NCBI lineage: Eukaryota > Metazoa > Arthropoda > Insecta > Coleoptera > Chrysomelidae > Diabrotica > Diabrotica virgifera. The sequence goes on from NC_065446.1 coordinate 29,240,090, forward strand.
GCGACCGCAAATCGCAAATCCACTAAACTTGTCAATCGACTGAGCCCCAGCTAACTGGACCGTCAAGACCGACGTGGGGTTTTATACCGGTATTTAAAAATAAACGGATAAAATTATAACGCTCTGAGCTTCGCTAGTGTCGCTCCTGGCGGATTACTAATTCAACTTTCACCGGTAATTTTTAAATTTATTATTTAATTGTTATCGCTTAATATTTACAACGGTAAAATGTAATTAAATTATAATAGATTTTTTTTAAGATTTTGCTAATCATTTTGACGTTCTATTGATGAAATATTAATTTCTTAGCTCGGATACTTTCACAATTATCGTGTAGATGGCGCTAAGAATAATTTATAATTACATATTACGGAACATTAAAAAACGTAAATTCAGTATTTAAAACGTAAGTATATTTAAGGTAAAAATATATACCACAGCTTTGACCAACTAATATTTTTTATAATTAATGTTTTTAATTTTATTTTAAATTAATCACTTTGACATTTATGTCAAATTTCCGGTAAACGTTTACAAACTTGCCACTACTGGCGCTCGCGAATTTATAAATATCCCCTCTACGTACAAGCTCACAGCGTATAAAATAATTTTACGATGAGCTCAGCTGCGACGAAAAAATAACTTTTAGAAAAAAAATTTTCTAGTTATTGTGTTCAATGTAAATTTAGATATAATATTGCAATAAAACAACTTACTAATAGCGTTGACTGATAAATTTACTGGTACTGATAAATTTACTCCGTATTTATCAATCAACGCTAATAGGTTTGTCGGATTAAGATATACCTATGTATAAAAGGTTTCCATGTCTATTCCCAAAAAGTCTATTAACACTAATAGGTCTGGATCCCGCGTATGAAAAAAAAGTTGATTAATAGCAAGCTGAAAATTTGTTAATAGCTTAAGGGTGTCTAGTCGGATAAACTTTGATATATTGGAACACTGTAACAGGGGCAGTTTTAATTGTGGAACAGGTTAAAAATTTGGAACGGTCAGAACACGAAAATGGCACATTCATTTTGTCCGACAGAACAGACATAAACTCTCCGAATACAGATTAAACTCTCATGCAAAAATCAGACTGCTATTTATCACCTGTCATAATTCCTGTCATTTGACATATTCTACATGTTCCACTCATTAAAACGCCAAGTTGGTGATAAATAGCAGTCTGATTTTTGCATCAGAATTTAATCTCTGTTCGGAGAGTTTAAGTCTGTTCTGTCGGACAAAATACATGTGCCGTTTTCGTGGTCTGACTGTTCCAAATTTTTAACCTGTTCCACAGTTAAAACTTCCCCTGTTCCAGTGTTCCCATATATCAATGTTTGTCCGACTAGACACCCTTAAGCTAATAACAAATTTTCAGCTTGCTATTAATCAACTTTTTTTTCATACGCGGGATCCAGACCTATAACTAATGAAGACTTATTAAAGAAATGCCAAATATTGTCATTTACACATATTTTAGTAATTATACTGTTATTAGTTGTTGTCGTTATGTTTATAATACGGGCGCCCACAAAAATTGTCGCGGGGGGCCCGCAATCTTCAGCTACGCCACTGCAAACTAAGACACGTTAAATGCTACTAGGAGCACTCCCGAATCGTAATTTACAATGTATAAACTTTGGAAATCATGATTTGGGATTTACAATGTATATACATTGTAAATTATGATTCGGGAGTGCTCCTATAGTAGCATTTAATGTATCTTGGTTTGTTTATTGCTACTGCATCTTGATTTTAAATTTAGTATAGGTATTATTTTTTTGTTTCTTTAAAAAATAATATCCATCCATCCATCCAATGGCACTACAGCCCAAATCGAGCCTTGGCCTCCTTCAATAAGCTTCCCCAATCATTTCGATTTACCGCTGTTCTTTTCCATGAACGCGTTCCCAGGAAGTTCCTGGCATCCTCATCGACTTCGTCTTCCCATCTCTTTTTAGGTCTTCCAACAGGTCTTCTTCCCTGCATTCTTGCATTCAGCAATTTTCTGGGGATTCTATTCTCATGCATGCGGACCACGTGCCCTGCCCACCGTAATCTCTGCAGTTTAGTGTGTTGTGCTAGAGTTGGTTCGCTATATTGCTCGTATATTTCTCTATTATACCTAATTCGCCAGTTGTTATTTTCCCTTATTGGGCCCAGTATCCTACGTAATACTTTTCTTTCAAACACATCTAATGCATTGGCAGATTTCTGTGTCACCACCCATGTTTCGCAGCCATAACTTACTATGGGCCTGATTATTGTTTTATATACCCGGAGTTTTGTTTTCCGGTGTACGTTTCGCGATTTGAATATGTGGCCCATCGCGAAATAGGCTTTATTTGCCAGCACAAGCCTTCTATTTATTTCCGGTTCTTCTTCATTGCTTGCCACCAGATCCATTCCTAGGTACGTGAATCTATTCACATGTTCTATATCGTCAATAAAGTGTTGTTGCGCCGGTCTATTTGATCTGGTTTGTATGAGTAGTTTTGTTTTATTTGTGTTTGTTAACACAATTTTGTGTTTGTGTGTATTAAAAAATAATATATTATTAAGTAATAAAAAATTGTCAATAGCCAAGATATTTATGTTAGTTTAATATTTATAAATTTATCGTTCTGTGAATATAATTATGTTTGTCAACATAGGTGGAACAAATGTGAAGACGAAGGGTAACCTAACCTATTTATATAAAATTTTGTATATTTTTTTGTTTTGTTTGTTGACCTTGATTTGGAACTTTTAGCCACATAATTACATATAAATTAGTATTTATTCATACATGTTTGTATAGGGAGGACACTTTTAAATTGCATAATACTGGCTATTATAATCTTACAGGATTGCATATAAGTAGTTAAAAAAGCAGTGCAAAGTCGTTACTAGGGGGTTTTTAGTGTCGTTGAATACGAATATCATGTCGGCGATGGTTTCCGAGGCATCTGGTGCCCAGTAATAAAGGATTTTTTATTAAATTTCCGTAATACTCTGGAAACAAGTCCTCTCCTGGGGACCAAGAGCCTTAGATATTATTGCCAGCATGATATTTTTGTTTAGCGATCCCAACTCCCACGTAACGACTACTGATTTTGGTATCGAAACTTAGGAACGAGGCTCCTCCTGGGCACCTAGTGCCTCGGACACCATCTTCTAGCTAGATGATATTCCATGAATCCATCTATTCCATATATCCAGCCATGAATTTCTTAAAATGCTTCTGTGACACCACATCTCGAAGGCCTCTAGTTTTTTTAAAGAATTTTCAGATAATGTCCAAGTCTTTACTTGGTATAACAACATAGAAACTACATAGCATCTGATAATAGAGATTTTGGTATCAAGTGGTAAATCGCGTCTACTAAAAACACACTTCATTGTTACGAACACTGATCTTGCTTTTCTTATGTGTTGTTTTATTTCAGTAAGTACAGTGGTTTCATTGGCTGTTTATGTTGGTACCAAGGTATGTGTAGCTGTTCACCCTGTCAGTTGGTTGTTGGTTCACCATATTCGTGTCAAATTCGTTTTCGATCCCAAAAACTTTCTAAATATTGTTCTGAAGCTATTTCCTTGTGGCATTTTTGTAATAAACTGTTCTAAATGGGAAATAAGCCACAATTTAACTAATAAAATGATTTTATTAACGTTTCGACGCCCAATTCGGATGTCGTTGTCAAAATACAAAATATTGCTAAATTAAAGAAAAATGTTGTTGCTTAGTAAAAAATTCTTCTAATAATTTATTTAATCTGACTCATTTATATCGGCAATTCAGACATATATGATACATTTTAAAGTAGAAGACTTTAAAATGATATTGCCAATATTTATGAGTTGCGTTCCTGGGACGACTTTACTGAAAGATAGTTCATTCGATTACATGAAATCAACCCCAACTGAAGAATATCCGTCACAAAAAAGCGTAGCATGTGATCTGTCTTTAAAAAGACAACCAAATGCAACGGTGACAGTAAAATTTTCGCGTTAGAGATTCCATAGTATAAAAACTTTCTAGTAGCGAGTTTGCAGTGATTTTATATCAAATTTCTACAAAACACCAAGAGACGATGACCGCCCTTGACACTAGGTGTCTGGGAGACCATTGTCGTCATGATCATAGTGATCAGCGACCCTAAAAATTCCCGTGTAGTGAATTTATCTCCTGAGCAAGTTAATCGAATGCAACAAGTTTTATTTAGATTCATCCAACTGCAAAAAATTGATAGGTTTATTGCTTCATTCCTCACCTATATAGTGTCCCACAGTGGATCTAAATTACGTATTATCGGAAGTTTTATCGTTGCTCCTTAAAAGTTAATAAAACAATATGAAACATTTTTTTTAAGAATCGCTTTTATTTAGTTATTAGTGACTAAAAGTTAAAATATAAAAAAATCAACTAAAAAGCAAAAAATAAAAAAAATCAAACTCAACGGATTATTCGAAAAAAAAAACATTCGAAAGACGCGCCCACGCTTTTCTTTAACGAATGTGTTAGATTTTTTCATTTTTTTAACGAACGTTTTTTTCGAATAATCCGTCGAGTTTGATTTTTTTTTTATTTTTTGCTTTTTAGTTGATTTTTTTATATGTTAACTTTTAGTCACTCATAACTAAATAAAAGCGTTTCTTAAAAAATTTTTTTCATATTTTATTGTTTACTTTTTAGTCTTACACTTTACAAACATTAAAATATATCGTCATGTTTAAAAAAAGAATGTAGGTATATGACAGACACCTTTTTTGCGTTTATTTTAACTTTTGATACATACATTGTACATTTTCTGTAATTTGTTCATACATTTCTTAAATCAAAATCATTATTTACGACTATTACAGTTTTCGCAGTATTTCCATCTCTTGTAATACTTTACTATTGCACGGTGTAGACGCTGTTAATTTCTCGCAATGCAGTTCTTCGATGCGCAAGCCGTCTAAAGGTACGTTTCCATACAAGGGTAAACCTCGCTCGGTGTAGTAGCTCGGTGATCGCCGCTTGGCGCGTACACTCTTCGTTTCAAATGGTTTGCAGTTTATATGTAAGGGAGCGCATGCTCTATCCATTTGAGCAGCTACACCGAGCGGGGTTCACCCTTGTATGGATACGTACCTTAATGATCGCACTCGGCTCAATGAAACGTAAGTTTTGCAGGCTCAATGCAGGCTTTTAAGCCTGTCCTTACGTAAACACTTTCGGGCCCAAGTTCACGACAGCGCAGCGTAGTCAACAGTCGAACCTTGCGTTTTATGGATAGTCGAAGCCCACGACAATACTAAGGGCAGCAGGGCCCCCGCAAGGCTGAGCGGCGCCCGCGTGCGGCATATATTTTAGCGCCTTTAAATCTACTATATCCACTTATGAAACAAATCTATAATTATTTATTTTTTACTTGTAATAAAACAGCAGAAATTGCAAGAACTCAAATTTTATTTTTCTTGTAACTGATTTGCTGATGATGGCAAAAAAACAAATAAAACATTAATACATTAGTTAAGAGCGTAGGCGCAAAATTCCGGGCCAATGCTTTTTAAATGTATTCATTTTTTTTAATCCTGAGAAAACTAATATATGTTTATTTTAATAAGTTACACGGGCGAAAAAAAGATAAAATTTAGTATTACTTTTAATTTTAAATATCTCATAAAAAAACTTTTTGTTTATTCTAGTGAACTTTCGGCCCTTGGTAATAATGTAATTTTTCATTATGCGTTTAAATTTGTCTGCGTAAAACATATTTATTAGTTTTCTCAGGATTCGAAAAAAATGATTACATTGGTCCGAAATTTTGGACCTACGCTCTTAAATCCAGAAAGCGATAGCTTAAATCTAAATTGAATTAAATTGGTGTTTTTCTATATTTGACTGCAGCAAATTCTTTTATGTTATCTTTAAAGTCAATTTTATTGACGAGCTCTGGCTATACAGCTAATATTGCCAAACCAGATAATCTTTCCTCTACCACAGTAGTACTCAAATAATTTTTAATAACTTTAATTTTGAAAATGATCTCTCACCATCAGAAGCAACAGACACAGTTAAAATGAGGAGAATTCTTAATGAAAAAGTGATATTTGGTAGAGATGTAGTATGTAGTTACATATTTTCAAATATACCTATATGAATTATTATTAAGAGGAAACAGTAGCGATCAACACGTAGCAAAAACGCGTTCCAAGATTGCGGCTGTAATTGTGAATATTTTTTCGAGATATTTGGCACACATATTCGTAATATAATAAAGAATGGCGGTACAGAGAAATTATTATACCGCCATTATATTACGAATACGTGTGCCAAATATCTCGAAAAAATGTTCAAAATTACAGCCGCAATCTTGGAACGCGTTTTCGCTACCTGTTGATCGCTACTGTTTCACCTTAAGAGTTTTTAGTAGTAAGTATGTACATTTTTTACAGTTTAATGGATCAGTTAGATTTTGTTGAAGAGCAAGACAGTTTTTTTAAAATATCATCGTCATTTAATGTAATAATAGGTTTGTTCTAGCAAACAGTCAAACTAGTCAGAAACCGTCAGCAAACAGTTGGTCAGTGAGAGAACATAATACAGTCACCAGTGCTATCCCCTCTACTCGCGCTGGTCGACTATTCGCTGATGGTTTCAAACCGTTTGAAACTGATACTAGAACAAACCTAATATCACTAAAAAACCAAAAAAATGACCATAACCAAACATCATATTATCAAATCTACTATTTAACGAACTTAGGACTTGATCTATTATTCTAATAAGTACTGTCTAATTTCTATGTTAAAGGTATAATTTAGCTGCTATATTTCTAAGATTCTCACAAATAAATATATGAAATTTATATGTCTTTATAGCTTCTATCCTACTCGACTATCTTGTATCACTTAGCCGATGGTCTCAAATACACGCTGTACGCAGCCTACGGCGTCTATTGGATACCTCTGGCTAAGTCGGTGGTCACTTCAATTCACCCCGTAATATGAATTTGTTTTAGAATTACTCTTTTTTAACTATTTTCGGTTGTAGGATAGTTTTTGTCCTTTAAAGTTTATTAAAAGTAACGAAAAAGAACAATTTTCCTACGGCGCGGGCGTGACGTGGTACGCAGCCTACAGAGTCTGGAGACCACAGCCTTGGGGGTTTTAGATTTAACTCAGGAACATGTAGTTTTATAATATCCCATCTTTTTGTGGATGAAGAGAAAAATACGTAAAGTACTATATTTGCTATACTACATAGTATAGTACTATTGTACTATATTAAACAAGTTTACTATTTTATTGGACACTTTAGCAGCATCATTCATTATTAAATTTAAGGTATGTGCAGAACTTGGAACAAAAAAAAGCTCGAAGAATATCCTATCGTTATCATACACGCATATTGGCACGGTATCATACCCTTGATCTCTCATGTGTTTTATATTTAAATTTTGTAATAGTTCAACTACAAAATTAAATACCCCTTCCCCTGCAGTGTCAAATATTATTCTAGAAGCTAAAAAACTCTCTTGTATTTGAACTTTATTTAGAATTATCGTTTAATACAACATAACACAAAAATTAGGCTTATTTGCTTTGTACGACTTGAATCTGGGGTACAGTCCATAATTACTGATTTTAAAATTACTTTACATAATCAAAGAAAATGATCAGAAGCTAACAATGTTCGATTGTTTTAGTAGTTTTATGTGGACCAAGAATCATTATTGGTCAACATACAATTCCTAAAAAAATCGGATATTGATAGCTTCTGCTCATTTTCTTTGATTATGTAAAACAATTTTAAAATCAGTTAGGCCACTCTGGCTCTCATGGCCTCAAATGTGCAAGACTTTTTCCATTTTTATATTGTGCAGAGTACATAATATATTGGTTGTTTGAAGGATTTTGTAAAACCACAAATATACCTATGTGCATGAAAATGAATATTATCTGTAGATAGCAATCATTTATGTATATAGAGTCTTATCCATTTACTTAAACTATATTTTACAAATAAAAAAGATCAATATCAGGCGATTAGAAATTAAAAAAAAAATTGTTCAATCTAAAATTTTTTGTGAAAAAGCTTATTTGACCGGCCTCAAGAGGCCGCAGCCTCTCGGTGATTGCACCGATTCATTTATATGGCCAGCACGCCACTGTTTATTAACACCAAATATAAAATAAGATTTTAATTATGGTATGGGAGCAAAGTATGCTAAATGTACAGTCACTCGAGCGTTATGGGGACCTATTGGGTTGTGAAGAGTAGGTCCAAAAACCAAAAAAAAGTTAAGGAAAGTTTTCCAAAGTAAGAAATCCAAATCTGTAATAAAAAAAGAGGCTCCCATTTAAGATTTTAAAGTAACCCCCACCCCACATCCGTGGGGGGTCGTGTTTGGTGCCTTTACCCCCCACCCCTCTCCGTGGGAAGTCGTGTTTGGTATCATTCGATAGATTTTTGAAAAATATTGAGCACGTATTTTTTAGTTTTTCGATCTGTCATTCATTTCGCGAAATATTCGCTTTTTTCTTGTGAAACTTTGGGACTCACCCATTTCCTTACGCTCAAATCGTCAGATTTTTGAAATATACACTGTTTTGCAGTTACTTAAATTACCTTATCTTAATCTGACGATTTTGAGTTTTTCTAAGGATAGATTTTTTTTCGGCCCCCCCTTAACGAACTCCCCTGCATTAAGAGCCAATATATGGTAGAGTTACATTTTCAGGGTACAAGGGTTCTCCCCATAATAATCTGACGCGCTCGAGTAACTGCAAAAATCCCCGCTTGGGCTCCCCTACCATTATTTTTTCAGTAATTACACAATACTCGATTTCTGAGATTTCTCTAGGAGTCTTTGAAAAAGTTAAAATTAAGATTGTATAAAAAAATAATTTCTTATTTACCAAACCTTCGGTTTGGCGCCCTTTCGGGGTTGCGCCCGCGTGCGTCGCACGCCCGGTTACGGGGGCCCTGAAGGGCAGCATTCGTCCCTCTGCGGTGCCATAACTTTTTTTCGCTGAAATCTGGATAGAAACTGGATAAATTTGAAACTTTGTTGTTTATATATGAAGCATAACGTAAACAAATAACGTAAAAAGTGAAATTATGTATAGTTCATATAATTAGTTACAATCTGTAAAAATTTCAAGTTTCTACATTGTAAAAAACAAGAGAATTTAAGCATTTTCCATTAAAATCGTTTTTTATTTAAACAATTCATAAACATAAAAAAATTTGATCGACTATTCGTGTATTGTTCCTGCGAATGCATATGTCCGCAAAATTTCATTCATTTCCATTGAAGAAAAGGCAGTCAAATTAACGTCTAAAGATTTGACGCAAACGATTGAACTAAATAAAAGCGTTTAAAAATATTACTAACCAAATAATCATTGTACACACCTGTATAATATTTGTAGATAAGATACTATTTTGCAGTTTTTTAAATTATTATGTGTACGCCTCTGGCACGCAAACTTTACTGGCCACCAAAACACAACATTATTCAAGCGACAAAAATCGATAGTTCTGACATAATTTCGCAAACAACCGCACACATCTTTATTCCCATATATACCGCTCCTAAAAACACATCAAACCGCTTTCGTACAATTTATATAAAACAAGGTTTAATTTAAAAATTTGATCTGACCTAGACCTCTGTTTAGATTAACTACCTACGTTTAATAATAGTAATAATGGCTCGTTTAAAGGAATATGGACAGTTCGAGTTCGAGCAGCGAATCTGGTGATACAGGTGGTGGTGAAATCAAAAATGAAAACAAACCCGAACGAAAAGAGAAGAAACAAGCCAGCATGAAGGAAATTGCTATTAGTTTTGCTAAGAAGGTAAGTCGTTTCAAATTAACTGTTATAGTGCTAAGTAGGTGACTTCTGTGCAGTGACGTAACACATTTTTAATTTGTACAAGAGGTAAACATTGTACGAGTTGTTTGTTTTGTTATACTGTTGAAATGAGTATTCGTCTTGAAAACTTTTTTTTATACAATCTTGATTGTATAGAACACATACGAAAATTTTTCTGTTTGACTGGTCCATTAGAATACATAAAATATGGAATAATCCAAGGATAATACTAAAGGTGATAAATTTGACCTATGTTGTCTGTCCGTCTATCCGTCCGACCGCGAATATAACTTCTCCGTCGTTATACCAGGTAGAATGACAAATTAGGCGTCGAATGAAAACTTATAATCCAAGAATGGTACTAAAGGTGAGAAATTTGACCTAGGACTTTTGGTTTTAGAAAAGCAACCAGAAGTATTGTTTTAAAGTCACCGAAATTGTTTTATAAGTTAATATATTAAATAAAACTAGTAATTACTGTAATTAGTTTACTGTTTATACAAGATACAAGATGGACATGATACAAGTGAAGTTAGCCGAATGTTCGTCTTCTTTTTACATAATATCTAAAACTAAACCTACATTTCAAACACCTCCACCTTAAAGATTAAGTCTTCGTGGTGGCCTAATATTACGGCCAAATTTAGAGCGGTTGTAGGTGGATGTACTATCAGACATATCTATATTATGGTTGTTATTGACTGAGCAACCAGGAGTCTGATACTCATCATTTAATACATTAACAGGTGGAGTATCTACATGATCAGGTGATATTTTATTACTTGGTGATTTTAATTTTAGCTCTAGTGATTCTAAGGGATATAACTCAGGTTCGAAGTCTTGGGATCTGATTTAGTTTTTGACAATTTTAATTGTGATGTGTTACGTCTTACAATTTTGTTGTTGTCTTCCCTTCGTATCCAGTACGATCTTGGTTCTTTAGCCTTCTCTACAACAACTCCTTTGGACCATATTTTATTCTTGCTGGTTTTAATTACAACTTTGTCCCCTTTCCTGTATTCAAATGGTTTCCTGCGGCAGATTTTATCATAATTTGATTTAATTTTCTGCTTTTGCTTACACAACAATTCGTAGATACCCTTTTGTATTTTAGGTTCTAAGTTTGCCTTGGTATTTGGGATTTTAAATTTCGACATTGGAGGATTTGTGCTGGTGATGCATTTAAATTTATTACAGGAGAGTTGTTATATTCCATAAGTAATTCTCTGAAATCATTATTTTCTTCTAAACTTTTCCTCAAAATCTGTTTTGACATGCTTACAGCTTTCTCAGCTAACCCATTGCTTTGGTGGTAGTAAGGTGAACAAGTTTGCACTGTAATATCATTTTCTCTCTAGTATTTGTTGCATTCATTGGAGATAAAGGGTATATTGTCTGCTATTATGTGTTGTGGGTATCCAAATCTAATAAAAATGTCTTGGAATGCATTTATAATAGTTTTTGAAGTGTTATCTTTTATTAATATAAGTTCAATCCAGTGTGAGAAATGATCAATAACTACTAAATAACTTTTCCCAGCGAATTCTAAAATATCAGTTCCAATTTTGTTAAATCTAAGTGTAGGAACTTGAGTGTGGTAGGAGAGGTTATTTGTAATTGGCCGGCATATATTTTTCACAAATTCGACATGATTTGGTAAACGAAACTATATCATTTGTTAGATTAGGCCAATAAAATAATTTCCTTGTTCGATTGATGATTGATATTGATACTGATACCTATAATATATGACCTTTGTGTAATAATTTAATCATATCTAGTTTTAAACTTTGCGGAACTATTATTTTATTATCCAGAAAAACAATACCTGCCTCAACGTATATGCTGTTTCTAAGTGGATAGTATGGTTTACAGTCTTTATGAATAACTAAGAAAATTGGGTTTCATACGCAGTAGCTTAAACTGTCAATTCCTAATGTTGTATTTTAGTTGTTGTAAGTATGTTCAACTTTCAATTTGCAATGTATATAAATTTTGCAATTAATTGTTTTTGTCTTTGGTTTTATATCTTATTTACTGTATATTGACGATTTATCTAATTTTATTGAATTGTAGTTGTTATTTGTTATTTCTTGTTGATATTATTTTTCTTTTGACTGTATGTAAGCTTTGTCCATAAAATTGTAAAAATTTTCAGTGACAATAAAGCATATTTCTATTCTATTCTATTCTATGTATTTGGTTCTCCTTGGGCCAACCCTTATAATAATAATCATGGATTTTCATTAGAGTCTTATCCTTGTTGGTTTCAATGGTAAATGCATCCCTCTTTTCGACACTCATTGGTAGGTGGGTTGTTACAGAGCCTACCATCTCAAACATTTCTGGATCAACGCTTTCTGTATTTTTTAAACTTGCTCGTGAAAGCATGTTTGCGAAGTGTATATTCTTCCCAGGTACATAGTATACATTTAATGAATATTTTAATGGTTTTATTCTAAGTCTTTGTAACCTGACAGACCCTATATTATGAATGGGTTTCTTCATTATAGATATAATGGGTTTATGGTCAGTTTGAACATCTACATTGAATTTATAAATAAAATCATGAAATTTCTGAGCTCCGTAATATATAGCTAAAAATTCCTTTTCGGTTTGACTATAATTGACTTCATGCATGATTGTTCATAGTTCGAGAACTGCATGCAACTAATTTTAGAATTTTGTCATATTCCTGAAACATTCAACAACCTAGCCCATCCTTAGTAAGAGGCATCGCATTGTAACACTATTTTCTTCTCTGGATCAAATGGGGTGAGACCTGGAGATTTGCTAATTATATGTTTTAGTTTGTCAAACGCTTCTTGGTGTTTGGCTAGCCCCTGAAATTCACAGTTTGCTTTTAGTAGTTCACCTAAAGGGTTCATATACTCCGACATATTTTTCATGTAACGCCTTACATAGTTGAAAGACCCTAATACTCTTTGTAATTCAACTTTATTTGTAGGGGTAGGTAATCTGCATAGTGATTCAACTCTATTCGGATCAATTTCCATGCCGTTTGCCGAAAACATCTGTTCCATAAATTTAACCTGACTTTGACAGTATTGAATTTTGTTTCTATGAACATAATTTCCTCCCATACATTTGTTTGACTTTTAGAATTACTAAAGTTAACATTTCCTACAAAATATCACTTACACTGCTATTGTCTTCATCCTCATCTTCAACATTTCTTATATTTCTTATCTTGCATGCGACACCAAAGTGGTTTTGTAGTCCACACCTTTTACATTTTTTGCCAAATGCTGGACACTCTCTGACTCTATGGGTGGTCTGACATCTCTTACATTTAAACTCATTTTTCTTTTGTTTGTGGTCATGGTCACACTTCGGTTTATAATTTTGGGATTCCTTTGTTGACCACTTTTGATTATTATGTCCATATTTGTTGACAAAATTTACCTGGGTTGAGTCCTCTTGGAATATTAGACTCTGTGATTTACTTTGTTCACTTGTACGGCAGAAAGTTATAGCTTTATCAAGTGTCAGTTGGTCTATTCGCAGTAGCGATTCTCTTGTTACAGGATCTTTGATACTCATTACTATTTTGTCACGTAATGCTTTGTCCTCGTTGGATTCATTCTTTTAGATAATATTGTAGTTGCAACTCTTGATTAAATGTCTGCACTCAAGAAGTGTTCGAATGTTTCCCCTTCTTGTTGTGCTCTTTTCAGAAATTTATATCTTTCGAAGCACTCGTTTATACGTGGATTTACATACTTTTCAATAAGACTGCGTACATAGTTGTATTTATTAGCTTCTGTGTCAGGAACATCGAAAGTCGTCATGATTCTTGCTGAATTGGTTCCAATAATATTTCTCAAAATTGATAGTTTGACATCATCTGCGACCTCATTTTGGCCTGTAGCCACCAAATAATCGTCAAAACTTACTTTCCAGAACTTCCATTCTGAAGCCGCATTCGGTCCTTGGAGATCGAAATCTGGTGGCACCTTCACGTCCATTGCCATGTTCATACTTAATTTTTGTATTAGCTGTTGGGTATTTTAATTGTATCTTTATTTCCTTGACTGCGTCATGTTTTATAAGTTAATATATTAAATAAAACTAGTAATTACTGTAATTAGTTTACTGTCTATACAAGATACAAGATGGACATGATACAAGTGAAGTTAGCCGAATGTTCGTCTTCTTTTTACATAATATCTAAAGCTAAACCTACATTTCAAACAGAAATAGTATAAGCGATATATAATTCGACGTGCCTTAGCAAGATGAGAAAAAATGTAAAATTTTGGTTTTAATATCATTTCCGGTTAAAAAGTTCTAACCAGAAGTGCTGTTATAGTTGCAGAAATAGTACATGTAACACATCAATCAAAGCGTATTGAAAAGTTGAGTTTGAATCTTTAGTTCCAGTTTTGAAATAATTTCTGTTTAAACAATGCTAACCAAGAGTTTAGTAAAGATGACACAAAATTAGTAAAATCGTATATCAATCGACGCAAAGTTACACGAAGAGTTCAAATATCGGCTTCCAGTTCTAGTTTGGATTACTTGGGGTGAAAACCTAGGACTTACGAAGTCCAATTACTTGTTTTTATGTATGAGTAGACACCACTATCCACACATTAGATATTTTTGGTACCAAATGTGTATTTCGTTATTTATATAATATAATATTTATTTCTTTATTTATTTATTTATTTAAAACACTCGAATATTTTATTGACGTATTAAAGTTTAACCCATAAAATAGAGACAAATCATTACGAGAAAAACGGGGATTAAACATTAAATTTTTTATCAACGATACATCGCTTTTGTTTTTCATTAAACATTTTTGGCATTTTTACAAAGGTACAATAATAGCACAAACTGAAAAAAACTGTTCTATTTCCAAATTAGAAATAGGGCCACAGCACAAGTTATTCAAATAAGAATAGATCAAGTGATGACTAAGTATCAAGGCAAAATACATTGTAGACAATTAATTATCAGTGAATCATTATAATACGGGTTTGCAATTTTTTTTATAGATACATCGCACACCTAGTTCAATAGTGCCACAAGTGCAAAACACAATATTCTCGAGAAATGAGCAAAACGTTCTGTAGCAAACGCGTTATAGACCAGGGCGCATCTGTAAAAATATTAGTACATTTGGACGTTGAGAGGTGACTCAAATTTTTTTGCAGAAATTGCTTGAAAATAACTCAAATAATAATATTTGAGTTATCCTCCCTCTCAAAAAGGTCCGGAACATTGTTTAAATAATCAAAATGTCAAAAATTCGATTTTTTTCTTCGTTTTTTGATTATAACTTTAAATTTAGAATTGGTTAAAAATTTTAAAAATAGTCACCCTTGTTGCAAAATAGCAATAATTGCGAAAAAACCGTACAAAAACAAGTATTCGCATTTTACGTTTTTCAACCATTTATACTACACTTAGGACCTTCATATTTCATTCACAGAAACTTTATGAAACAGTAAAACAATACTGTAAATTTAATTAAGATTGGTTAAATAGATTTTGCAAAATAAATTTTGCAATCCAGCTTTCGCAAAAAAAATTCATTTTTTCAAAATGTTACAGGACTGAAAATAAAGCAGATAGCAAGTTGAAATTTTTGTTGCTTATAGAAGTGTACGTACCTTTCATTTGCAATTTGCAAAACTAAAATCGATTAACTACCACGGCGTCAGGAATTTTTTTAAATAAACATTAATTATTGGTGCTACGCGCAGGACAGCGGATAGTTTGCTCTGATTGGGCATTCCAATGACCTTTGATAATGATTGATACATTTTAATTTTTATTATATTTCGATATAAATAAATAAATTTGTTTATTGCAAAATAAAAACACATCCTCTATCCTTTGAAATAACACTTTTTTTAGCAAAAACTTTCTTTGTTGATATATTTTAACTTAGAAAATAAAATTTTATTATTTTTAAACATATGCAATTGTTTAAACAATATTTCACAAACAATAATAAAATTAGTTTGATTTTTGTGGAATTAAAATATTAAAGTACAACAAAATATAGAGTAAGAAAATAATATATTAGATAAAGATTGGAAGAAATTTTGGTGGAAATCAACTTGTGTGAATTCTACACCGCTGTCCTGCGCGTAGCAACAAAAATTAATGTTTATTTAAAAAATTTCCTGACGCCGTGGTAATTAATCGATTTTAATTTTGCAAATTGCAAAGGAAAGGTACAGTACACTTCTATAAGCAAAAAAAAATCAACTTGCTATCTGCTTTATTTTCAGTCCTGCAACATTTTAAAAAAATGAATTTTTTTTGCGAAAGCTGGATTGCAAAATTTATTTTGCAAAATCTGTTAAACCGATCTTAATGAAATTTATAGTGCTATTTTACTATATCATAAAGTTTTTCTGGGTAAAATATGAAGGTCCTAAGTGTAGCATAAATGGTTGAAAAACGTAAAATGCGAACACTTGTTTTTGTATGTTTTTTTTTCGCAATTATTGCTATTTTGCAACAAGGGTGACTATTTTTTAAATTTTCAACCAATTCTATATTGTAGGAAATTTAATTACGCAACTTTTATGTCAGTACAACTTTTCTCAGAAATGAATAGTTTTAAAGTTATAATCAAAAAACCAATAAAAAATCGAATTTTTCCTTTCATATTTTGACATTTTGATTATTTAAACAATGTTCCGGACCATTTTGAGTGGGAGGATAACTTAGATATTATTATTTGAGCTATTTTCAAGCAATTTCTGCAAAAAAATTTGAGTCACCTCTCAACGTCCATCTCAAAACAGATCCGCCCTGGACTATTATGCCCTGTAAATAATTTATTTTGAGAATGACTGGCTTCTAAATTACAATTTAGGTAGCATATTATACAGTTATTCGCTGGATCTTATTACAATTTATTAAAAATAAAACGTTATTATGATTTTGATAGTTATGGCGATATTGCATTGTGAAGAAAGTCATTTATAAAACGATACCTAGGAGATACGGCGGCAATATAATGAAAAAAGCAATTGATTTTTGCAGTTGTGGCTGTATTGAATTACATCGGTTGTATTGTGGCAGTGTATATTATCGCCACATCTCCCAGTTATGGCCATATTGCATTTTCAAAACCTCCAAAAACCCTACAGTGAAATACCGAAGTAACTTACTTTATACTTATCCAAAACAATATTTTAGTTCAGGCTGTATTGAATTAGATGGGCCATTATATAGGCAATATTTTACAGCCTTAACCCAAAATTCGAATTTTTTGCAGTTGTGGCACAATTGAACTAGGTGTGCGACATACAAGAAACACAATGAAAGCATGCCAGCCAAGTCACATTGTTTTTATAGCATATTTTCGTCATAAAACTATTGGATTTGGATTTGTGGACTCTGATTAATGTATTAATCAGGGTTATATTAGTCCCTGTGGACTATTCTTATTATTAGAAGCAACGAGAAATCTAAAAGATTAATCTAAAAGATTTCTTAGGTTGGAATCAAATTCTGATGTTTACCTGTACCCGATTCTTCTACAATGTACAAGGAAAACGGGTTATAAATGAATTGATATGGGGAATCTACGATATGCATTCCACAACACGTAAATATCAATCGAATTTTGATTGTAGTACTCAATTCGTGAGTAATAACGAAGGTAAATCAAAGACAATAAAGATTTAATTTCGTTTCGGAGCACCATCTGTTTACGTACAGGGCTGCTTTATCCATTAGGCAATATAGGCAGTTGCCTAGGGCGGCAAATTATGAGGGGGCGGCAAAAATACTGTACAAAAAATATTTGTATATAAAAATTATGGATCTGGGTTCTGTCATTAAGAGTACTATGAAGCTCTTTCAAATTACTTTAAGGCAAAGGAAGCCAAAACTTGTGCCCAAATAAAACATATAAAGAAATAAGAAAGAGAAAAAGAAAAATTCAATTTGACGAGGGGGCCAATGATGAACTAAAGTTTTCAGCTAGGGATGATATGAAAATCAACACATTCTATATTATATTCGACACTCTGATAAGAGACCCGAATATAGACGTCTGGAATCTTATCGCCTTATTTATCAACGTTTCCATGTTATTAACAGATTTGCCAAAATTAAGCAATGGAGAAATTATTAAAGAAGCTGAAAATCTGATACAAAATAAAGACGACCAAGATACATCATTCATACATGAATGCATTCACTTAAAGGGTCATTTGGATATCACAATAAAATCACCAATTGACATACTTATTTAAAGAAGAGTAAGTCACTGAAGGTGGATATAAGCTATTACCTCCGATTTCGTTGAACCTCCATCGGTTTGCATGAAAATTGGTGAGTGGTTAGAGGATATCTCAAGGAACAAAGGTGACATGGTGTCAACTTGCGCTTTTACCCTGGGGGTGGATGCCACCTGCCACCCCTTCTCGGGGGTGAAAATTGTTTTATTAAAAATATCCCCAGAATTTGTTAGAGGGACAAATTATAAGCAAAATTTATTACATAAAGTTATTAAAATAAATCAAAACTTTTTCAGTTATTAAAGATAAAAGATTTAAATTTTTCGTGAGAAAAATGCATGTTTTTAACCGATTTTTCATAAATAACTCAAAAACTATAAGATTTTACAAAAAAGTTACTATTACCAAAATTGAAGCTAATAAAAAATTAAATAAACTCCTTACTGGAAAAACTTTTAATGTTAGCTAAAAGTGAGTTATAGGTAATTGAATGTATATTTTTTTCGGTGAGTACCCAAATATAAGTTTTCAAGCTTGAATAACGGGAAAATGATGCATTTTATAAGAAATAACGTTATTAAACATTTGCCAAAGTACTTATATCTATCAAATATCTATCAAATGAGCCCCCGAACAAATTGATAGCATGAAAATTTATGCACCAAAAATTTTTCAAAATTTATCTTTTAAATTTTTTTCAAAAGTTATTGTTTTTTTTTAATAACTCTGTTAATTTTTACCATATCAGGTTTGCCTGAAAACCATTTGAAAGTTAATTTTAATGGCTATTACACCACGTTGAATATAAGCTTTTAAACCCCTTACTTTTTTAAAAATAAAAGGTTAAATGGTCCCGGTTACATGGTTATCGCAGCAAATTTTAAGCTTTAAACGTTTCTATCTCGGTTATTTTTTACCCTACAGAAATAGTAAAAAGGTAAAATATTTGATACACAAGAAATTAAAATTTGGTTGTTACATATATCACTTTTTACGTATATTGAGTATTTTTGGAGTTATTATCAAAAGAAAATGAAAATTACGATAATTTTGATTTTTTAAATTAGATTTTTTTTCAAAAATATGCATTATAAATCGGTCAAATTGGTTGAAATCACTACTTATGCTAATATGTATAAAGAATTTTTTTAAGGATTACTATAAATTTTAATTTTTGTGGAAATGGCGCATGTTTTATTTTTCACTTTTTTCTAAAAAGGGTTCTGTTATTTTCATCATAACTTGCTTAATTGTGATTCTATTAACTTCTATTGGAGCTCATTTTATAGGTACTCCGAAGTACTTTGACAAGTGCTTAACAGGTATATTTTATAAAACGCATCGTTTTCCCGTTATTTAAGTTGGAATACTTAGATTTAAGTACTGGTCGAAAAAAATATACATTCAGCATTCAGTTACCCATAACTCACTTTGAATTACCATTAGTTTAGTTCTTTAAGTAAGGAGTGTATTCAGCTTTTTATTATCTTCAATTTTGGTAATAACAACTTTTTTGTAAAACCTTATAGTTTTTTAGTTATACGTGAAAAACAGCTTTAAAACATGCATTTTTTTACGAAAAAATAAAATCTTTGATCTTTAATAACTCAAAAAGTATTGATTTATATTAATAACATTATATAACAAATTTTGCTTAGAATTTGTTTCTCTATCGATTTATGGTATTATTAAAAAAATAATTTTCTTACTTACCAATTTTCATGAAAATCGATGGAGTTTCAACGAAATCGGAGGTGAAAACCTTCAGTGACTGCACTACGTGGACTGAATGATATTTTCCCTAATTTTGACATTGCTTTGCACATTTATTTGTGCATCCCAGTTGCCAACGTGGTCGTTGACGTGGTCGCAACGTGGTTGCTGAAAGGTCATTTTCGAAAATGTCAAGAATTAAAAATAATTTCCCATCAAATAACGCAAGAACGTGTTAACAATTTGTCGATTTTGTCAAGAAAAAAATTTTTTTTTTGAAAAGTCCTTTTATGAAAAGAAGTCTCTGATGTGATCGAACTGGAATGATAGTTTTTTCTGTTATAGGTATACAGACATCGTAGTTTAAATCCATTTTTAGTGTATTCTTATTTAAATCAAAATTTCTGCAATTTTTTTGTCAAAAATGGTACATGTTTGAAGGGCGGCTAATAGAGAATTGCCTAGGGCGTCAATTGACCTAAACGCGGCTCTGTTTACGTACGTTTCGATATCTTGATCCCTGAGCAGTCTGAGGCGCTCGATCAGCAAATCTAGAGAGAGGAGATTCGATCGAGGTTCGAGCCCCGGCCGGTGAAAAAGCTAACGTCGTAGTCTAACATTCTAAAGAATTCACGGCTTAGTCTGGAATAAGCTGGGGTCTGATCGGCCTATGCGGGAGCGGTACGGCAAGGGATAAGGGCTTGCAATGTGGAAAAATGTTTAACAATATTTGAGCCCATCAGAATCAAAACCTGCTAAATCCTAAATCTTTCGTTCTGCTAAATCCAAATTTAAGTACAAATTTCTGAAGATGTAAGGGGCATGCAGAAAAGGGACAAATTAGTGTGCAATTTTATGACATTTATTGATGCTCCTTTGATTGAAAATGCTGGATACTTTTTGGAAAATTGACATTTTTAATGTTTTTTTAGCCTCATGACAAAATTTAAAAACATGGATCTAGCATGTTTTGATTCTAAAGGCATCATTAATTTCATTTAACTCATTAACGCTAATGATTTTTTTTAATTTCAAAATTTTACTCCTTAATATTGTTCTGAATATTTATGAAATATTTATGAAATTATTTTATATCTTTGCATTTTGAATTTTGACCCGTTCTATAAATAGATCACAGGGTATTAGTGTTATCATAATTGCAAGTACGTATGAATAATGTCATAAAAATGCTTTTTTTCAAAATAACTTAAAAATTATTAGTGATACCAAAAATTTCAAAGAGTAAAAAAATGTAGGTTTTGCTTTTCTGAATAATTTGGATTTTTTGCTTTTCAGTAAGACAAAAATCGGTTAAGATATGACTGTTTAACATTTGCATACACTCGTGACTAGTGACTCGTTCAAGCCCTTTCAACAAAACCCCTTTCAAAAGTGAGCACTTTGAACTGATGAAACTTACAGATCAAATAAATAATACATACGCGAGTAAACCAACTTTCGAAGCGGTAACTATTAATTTCATTTGGGTGCTAATTAGGGGGTGATTTTTAAAACCAAAAACCAACTTTATTTTGAGCGTAACTTGCTTACTTTTGATGCAGGAAAATTTAAAACAAAAGTAAAGATTTGTTAAACACTTTAAAAGGTTGTGATGAGTTTTGTCCAAAAAGTGCTTAGTTTTTGGATATTTCACATTGAAATATTCGATTTGGAATTTAACAAACATGAACCTATTTTTCATTAGCTACAACTCTGCTTCTACTTGGTCTAGTCTGGTCACAATATACCGTTTTTTTAAATTTTTTATAAGCTATATTTTTTCTAAGAATGTTTATTTAAGAGAACGCTTTTCTAGAATTTCTAGAATAGAAGAGAATTTCTAAGAAAATGCTTAATTTTGAGTTATTTGCGAAAAACCGTCTAAAATCGTGTTTTATTTTTTTATTGAAAAATGAACATATTCACTCGCAAATAACTCGGAAAGTATTAACTTAGTGAAAAAAATATAGAACAAAAGTTGCTTAAAATTAGTCAGTTGATCCATTTCCGGACTTATTTTGAACATATATTCTTTCACCTTCAGGGCAAAAGCACACATCGGCACAATATCATTTTTTTTTTCTTTGATATGTTAGCTATGTGCTGTGTGTATGCCAAATTTCATGTCAATCCAAGCAGTTCTTTAAAAGGACACTGCACACATGTTATGGAAAATATAATGTCACTCAAATTCAATAAAATGTATATAAATAGATTCGTTTCAAATTAACGGTCAATTCTTATCATTGCGCCAACTCTGTATTTTCAATAATAAGAATATAAATTGATATAAATAAATTTGAAATCAAATGGGTACGTACATAAGTTAGAGAGAGAAAAAATATTTTAAAATACCCAAATTATCGGTACTCCATAAATCAGCGGATTAGTTTCACTAAAGCCTCGGTTTCCTCGAAAGCGGCACCGACAAACTGAGAACGTAGCAGTGGTTTCCAAGGATGCGTTGGAAGCCACCGCTTGCTGAGTTTGCACATTCCATTGGCGCAGTGAAGAACCTTGAATTTTTCACCGTAATCTGACGTAATTCATCGCAGTGTTACTGTCACAGTTTGTCGGTGCCGCTTTCGAGGAAACCCAGGCTTAATCCGCTTAGGCCCAGCGGGGTTTAAGCTGTTTTGAATAGCACCCAGAGCAATAGTGATTGTAACTGACACATTTATGGACTCCAAAAACGTGATTTCGATAAACTTTAATTGCAATTTGCGCCGTAATTAATCATAATTAAGAATTGACGCAATGATAAGAATTGACCGTTAATTTAAAACGAATCTATTCATATAAATTTTATTGAATTTGAGTGACATATTTTCTATAAGATGTGTGCGGAGGTTTTGCAATATTTTACCGTTATGCCGGCCTCTCACAGTACTGCGGCGTCGTTCAATTTTGTCGAATTCGACTAATTGTCAAAAATTCTGATCGTGTGTGACCATGCATCCAACAAAATCGTACAATTTGACCACAGAGAGACGCTGCAATTGATATCATCGATGATCTTGTCGAACGACACCTCAGTACCGTGAGTTGCCGGCTTTAGAGAATGGACCGTTGACAATTATTTACAAACCTTGTAGTATAATTAACCAATTTATAGTATAGTGGAAGTTATTTAAATTAGTATATCTCTCAAACTGATGCTATTAAATTGTTGATTTTTGGTCTCTGTAATATAATATTTAGAAAACATGTCATGAGTAAATATTAATTACATAGCGATAACGATAATTGACAATTTACGTTTTACTGCACATTGCTCGAAAGTTAAGAGATATTTAAAACACATTGTTTAGTTGAATAAGAGTTGGCATAGTTACAAATGGATATTTTCATTTTATGTTCTATTTTTTGCGTGTGAATTGTTTATAATAACATTTCGATACGGAAATTAATTACTTTTTTTATCGTATACAATTAAATTCAAACTTATTTTTGAATGCACCTGTTATAAAATGATTTATTGTAGATATATGTGGCTGATCTAGAAATATATCTTGGTGGGAGGGTGACTAAATGGGAGGGGAAAGAATAAAAAAGGTAAACCCAAACTACATAAAAAATACATAAATTCGAAAAACGAAAGATACCGCAGTACAAATGTTAACGCAGATAGAAAAATCTAAACCATATTACCATCCGCATAAACAAAAAATAATGCATTGGAAAATCAAGGAATATTGAAGATCCCTTATGAGGATTGCGACAAATCATATGTCGGCCAGGCCAGTTTATTGTACCTATGTCCTGTGTTTATGACATGTGCTAGGGATGACTTCTTCTCTTTTCTTTCCATGACATTTCTTATGTTTTTCTCGTCTAACCTGTATTCTTGTTTCCTTGGTTTCCTCGAAAGCGGCACCGACAAACTGCGACCGAACGTCTGCGGTCCCTCTGGTGAGTTCCGATCCCACAAGGATAGAAACTATTTTAATTTATTAATTTGTAATAAATGAAAAATTTTCTACCCAGGGTATGCAAATTTTGAACAGTCATATCTTAACCAATTTTTGTCTTCCAAATAAAAGCAAAAATCTGAAATATTCAGAAAAACAAAACCTACATTTTTTTACTCTTTAAGTTATTGTTATCACTAATAATTTTTAAGTTATTTTGAAAAGAAAGACATTTTCTTTCAATATTTAAAAAACTTTGTTTTACTTTAAATCATAGTATTTTGAAATATAAGCACTGTGAATCGGTGAAACTTATAGATCATATAAATAATATATAAGTACAAACTAGGGGGTGATTTTCAAGATTTTTTTGCAAAAAAAGGAATCAACATTATTTTCAGCTTTACTTGCTTAATTTTGATACCAGAAACGCTTTAACAAACCAAAATAAAGCTTTTTTATCTACTCTATGTCATATTATGTATGTTTTTAGTTTGTGAAAACTGTCATTATAGATAGCAGTGCGTAAAGGGTTTAAAGTGTGCGTGAAGTAACAATGTATTTTAAATGGGATTCATTTTTTCGCACACTTTCAATGGGTTTTTTGGCACACTTTCATATAATCAAATATCTTTAACTTTGGCGTTGTCATGATGATGACAATATGAACAATGACTTACAACAAAATGTTTGACAGTTTTGTGGTTTGAAAGTAGTTAGGATTTTTAAATGTCAAAGTTCTAAAAATTGTAGAATAGAAATGAATTCCAGTGACGAAGAGTTACAGTTTTTTTATTTGTTTATCGTAGATAAAATATTGTATGAAACTGTGCGTGAAGTACTTTTTGCGAACTTACGTGATGTATAGCACTCGCTCCGTTGTCGCTCGTGCTCTAAAAATCGCGTGCGTTCGCAAAAAGCATACTTCACGAACTGTTTCATAAATAACTATTAACACTTTAAGAGCCAACAGTAGCAATCAACAGGTAGCAACAAACGCGTTCCAAGATTGCGGCTCTAATTTTGAATATTTTGTCGAGATATTTGGCACACATATTCGTAATATAATAAAGAATGGAAAGTACGCAGCCCAATTTCAGAAATATGGTAGTATGTGGAAATTACTCTATAACTAAATAAAATATTGAAAAAAGGAGCCTGTACCGCCATTAAGAAAGACAAAACAATACACTTTCTTCAAATAAACTTTTTTATCCCGTGCCTAGATTTTGTGTCACATTGGAACTTCTTAAAATCGACTTTTTTATAACAAGAAATCGAACGTCACTGACTTGGCAACATTTCGCGCCTATGTGTATAAAAATTATTGTGTTTGACAGTATAAACGTCACTGTCAGTGTCGAATTACCGACGCACTGTTGCCTCACTTTTGAAAGTTCGCAGAACTTTCGCAATCTTGGACCGCGTTTGTTGCTACCTGTTGATCGCTACTGTGTGTTCTTAAAAAAGTTGTGATGAGTTTTCAACGAAAAGTGCTTCATTTTTTGGTTATTTACGTTGAAATATTTGATTTGGAATTTGTCGAATAAGAATCTACTTTTCAGTAGCTCCAGCTCTGCTTATACTGGGTCTACATACTTCATAAATACACCATTTTTTTTTACTTTTATACACGCTATATTTTTCCTAGAATATTTTTTCGATAATATACTCAATTTTGTTATTTACGAAAAACCATCTAAAACCGTGTTTTTTTTGTGTTGAAAAATTGACATATTCACTCGCAAATAACTCAAAAAGGATTGGTTTAGTAAAAAAAGCTCTATAGAACAAAAGTTACTTATAATTAATCAGTTTATCCATTTTGCACTTATTTTGAATGTGTGTTTTTTCACCCCCGAAGGGGTGGCACTCATACCCAGGGCAAAATCACATATCGACACAATATCCCTTTTTCTCTTTGGCATATTAGCTATGGACTATTAATGAGAAGTTGTTGCCAAATGTCGGTTAAAAGACTTGTATACTAGATTGTCAGCTAGATTTGATGCTGTCACAGCAGTAGAAAATGTTATATAGGAAAAGTAACTACATACTTCCAAAACAACATAAATATCTGTAAATTTGTTTTAAGTAAATGGTCGCTATAAAGGGGCCTACTTCTTATGACCGCCTAGGGCCCCATGATGCCTTAAACCGTCACTTGTATATCCATAAATATTTGTGTCAATAGCAGACTTATTATAGACCTTAGTACCCATTATTTTATTTTACATTTACATTAATATACTTATTTTACAATTTTAACTATTTAGAATGGGAAATAAGCCACAATATTATTAAAAAATGATTTTTATTAACGTTTCGACGCCCAAATCGGGTGCCGTTGTCTTATTTTAGTATTATTAAATAGATAATAGTTTTCCTAAACTGATAGTATAACCAGAGTTTCCCATAGTGTAACCAAACTGATATTTCAAAGGTATTTTTAGACATAAAGATTATTTATATTTATTTTAATATTTTTACCCTGATTAAAGTTATCGTATTCAACTTCTACGTTTTGTTTGATAATTCGATTTGTAATGGATATTTTTGAGTACCTATATTTCTTTTTTCAGGGAGCACTCTTCTTTCTTGGATACTTAATATGTTACTTAAACTTTTCTCTAACACTGCCGATCCTTGCCATATGTACCTTAGTTTATTTCGAGACACAAACTTCACAAATAACCAGGAAAATATCGAGCAAGTCGAAGGCGAGTTCATATACAAAGAAGGATCTGTTAAAAGTGGTAGATGAATTGCCATCTTGGGTAAGTTGCTCTTCATAATTTATTTATTTTATAATATGTATAGTACCTAACAGAATTTGCTATATTGGAAAAACTACACTCAACCAAACTTATATGGAATCACTATGTATTTGAAACCTGCAGCTTTTGGAAGCTATAGGCAGAAGGGTTACTGACTCCTGTGTGCAAAAAAGGATTTTGGCGCCCCTTAAGGGATTTTGGTTCATGTTTATTTATTTATTTTTTTTAAAGTAGGTAGGTAGGTAAGTAGGTGCTTGAAATAAAGCAAAAAACTGAACTTGAGAAGTCATAATAAGTTTTAATGAGTTTTACCCCAAAAGTATTTCATTTTTTGGTTATTTTACGTTGAAATATTCGATTTGGATTTTGACGAATAAGAACGTATTTTCATGGGCCCCAATTTTTTTTGAAGCATTGTCCTTAAATGATTTTTAACTTCGTAAAAAATTGCTCGCCAAAAGCTACAGATACAGGCAATGTCAAAAGGATTCTTAGTGAAATGCTTACTTTTGGAAGGGTGTGGATTATATTGTTTTCAAATATTATACAGGGTGTCCCGAAAAGATTGGTCATAAATTATACCAAAGATTCTGGGGTTAAAAATAGGTTGATTGAACCTCATTTACCTATATACAAAAGTGCACACAAAAAAAAGTTACAGCCCTTTGAAGTTTCAAAATGAAAATCGATTTTTTTCATATATCGAAAACTCTTCAGGATTTTTTATTGAAAATGGACATGTAGCATTCTTATGGCAGTAACATAAATTAAAGTGAAATTTGTGCACACCATAAAAGTTTTATGGGGGTTTTGTTCCCTTAAGCCCCCCCCCAAACTTTTATGTACGTTCCAATTCAATTATTATTGTGGCACTATTAGTTGAACACACTGTTTTTAAAACTTTTTGCCTCTTAGTACTTTTTCGATAATCCAGTGTTTATCGAGATATTTTGAATATTTGTCGAATCCACCACATATTTGTACATATAATATATGGTACGATTATAGAGACCTATTAGGTAATAATCTGAAAATTTATTTATAATTTACATTTTTAGGTATATTTTGAAAAAGAAGCCACATCTCGATAAAGGGTGACTTATGAAAACAAGACTAAGAGGCAAAAAAGTTTTAAAATCACTGTGTTTAACTAATGGTACCACAATAATAGTTTAATTGGAACGTACACAAACATTTAGGGAGTTTAAAGGAACAAAACCCCCATAAAATTTGTATGTAAATATATTTAAAAAGAAGCCGCATCTCGATAAAAACTGGCTTATTGAAAAAATATTAAGAGGCAAAAAAGTTTTAAAAACGTTGTGTTTATTTAATGGTACCACAATAATGAATTAATTGGAACATACACAAAAGTTTGGAGGGGTTTAAGGGAACAAAATCCCCATAATATGTTTATGGGGTGGACAAATTACACTATAATTGTGTTTTAAGATGTTACTGCCATAAGAATGATACATGTCCATTTTCAATAAAAAATCTCTAATAGTTTTCGATATATTCAAAAAAATCGATTTTCATTTTGTAACTTCAAAGGGCTGTAACTTCTTTTATGAGCACATTTATACTAAGGTAAGTTAGGTTTAATTAAACTATTTTTGACCCCAAAATGTGTGGTATAATTTATGACCAATCTTTTCGGGACACCCTGTATATTGTAAAATACCTAAGGAGTCAGTATCATTAGGTAATAAAAATATCTTTAACGCTTTTTAAACAAATCATTGGAGTATATATATATATATATATATATATATATATATATATATATATATATATATATATATACATATATATATATATATATAGATTATAGTTTTGTTTTGGGGTTGCAGTCATTTATTTTTTAGGGGCAGGATAAGTAAAACTCTGTGTTATTACCTAGCTTTCGCAAAATATATTTGCTTCTTCAGGGTAAGCTGAAATGAGTATATTATAAATACAATGAAATTAAGTTAAAATACATTGTATAAAAAATAACAAAAAAGACTTACAACTTGAGGTTATTCCTAAACATTTTCACAAAACATAGTATATATATAATTCTTATTCTAATGTTATCCAAATAGCAATGTTTTAATTTTCAAAAATTCGATTTAATAATAATAACACAGAGTTTTACTTATCCTGCCCCTAAAAAATAAATGACTGCAACCCCAAAACAAAACTATAATCTACATAGTATCAGTCAATATTACCTAATTACTTTATATATATATATATATATATATATATATATACATATATATATATATATATATATATATATATATATATATATATATATATATATATATATTCTTATTATTATCCTGATCTGTCAGTCGTTCTTCAAGAAGAAAACAACGTTTTAAAAGATCACTGTCACTTAATTTAAATATGTTTCTTTTGTACTTATACCTCATCCTATTTAATTTCTCAACTTTTGTTTTAAAATGAATTTTTGTTTTTTTTTTACAATTTTTTTCAATTTTGGACCATTGGTTTTGGCGCCCCTAAAGGATTGTGCCCGTGTTCATTGCACTTTGCACATATGGTAGCGGGGGCCCTGGCTATAGGTGTAAATATTTTAGTTGAAACGATAAGAAGAAAAGTTGCCGTGCCCATGTGTCCAAGGACTATTATATATACAAGCTCTATATCAGGGGTCACCAATTAGCGGACCGCGGTCCGCATCCGGACCGTGAGCTAATTTTGTGCGGACCGTCAATAAATTCAGAATATACCTAGTGTTTGGCAATTTTGAAAATGTTTGGCCATGAAATTGTGTACTATGTTTGGCTCAACTAATGTGTGCGAAGCCGCTTTATCAAGAATGAACTTTATTAAAAATCGGTACTCACTCCAAACTTCAGAAAGGTTGTAGGTACATAAAAAAATGTAATTTTTCTCTCTGATAATTTAATTTTGTAAAGAGTTTTCCCCCTTATTGTTATACTTACACAAAGAAACCAGAAGAATCCACAAAGAAACCGAATCAGAACAGTCAGACACAGGCAGCATAAATCCGGACCCCGGAAGTGTCATAGGTTTTCGAAACGGACCCGCAGGGAAACTAATTGGTGACCCCTGCTCTATATATAGGAGGAAGTTACGGGATGCCGAGTTAACCACAACCAGGCAGCACAAGATTGATCACGTAAATTGGTGTCTAACACCAAAACTAACAAAAAGGAAAAAACATCATTATTTCATGGATAAAGGGACACGCAGGCATTAGGGGCAGAGCCGGCCCGTGGGTAATATTTCACCCGTGCGAATTACTATTTTGGCGCCCCCTCCCTCCCGCGGGGGCAATTCAAAAGTTCAACTTTATAGTAAAATCATGGTTGTAAAAGTAAGGTTGTAAGTATCATGTTTTATTTGAACTTAAGTTGACAAGTTATACAATTAGATTTTATTTACAAGTCCTGAATACAGTTTCGAAAATGGTTATAAAAATTTAATTACTATGGTTATTTATCAATGAAAAAATTGTTTTAAATTAATAAGAATTAAGCTTTAAAATGAATTAAACTTGAAAATAACAATGTTGAGCTTTGGACATAAACTGGTAGGCCTTGTAAGGCAATGAGACATGACATTGTGTTTTTATGTTATAGAAGTTGAACAAAGTTAACTTTTCTAGATTTTCTCTGGGAAAACTCATTTACAATTGCATTAACATCAATATTGCATCGAGCACTGCAAACTCAATTGAAATCAAAGCTAGTCACACCAATCTGTCTTGTGACATGGAAGACCTCAGATAATTTTTTACTATTTTCAACTTGGACTCCTTTCTCCATTCGCGACAGAGACTGGGAAAGTAAGAAGGATTCGCAGTGCTACTACACACAGGTTAGGAAAGTTATCCACAAATCCGTTTTCTGCTAAGTAGCTCAACATGTCAACTGGGCTTTGATTTTGCCTTTGTCTTCTTTTTCGACATTCTGAATCATGTTTTTGACAATTTTCAATTCAGAATATAGTTGAAGACTATCAATGTCACTGTGCTGGCCATTAGTGAGAGCAATGTGTGGGTCCTTGCAGCATGTTAATAAGGTTTTGTCAAAACTTGTGGTCTTTGAATGTAGAAACCCAAACAGCTGGTGATAGTTTTGAAGCTGCTCAAATCTGTCTCCTAGAGAAGAGATACACTGATCCCAGACCGCGTAGAAGAATTTAGTTTTGCACACGATCTCAGGATCAAGAACTGTTTCATCACTTGATTCATAAGAAATCATTTTCTTCTTTTTTCTCGGCCGCAGTTCAATTTCTTTAGGGAATGCTGGGTCAACTTCAATCATTTCGGCCACTTCCCTGCAATCGACAAATATTCTGTTGAATCTTGCATAACTCCTTGTTTCTTGAAAAAATTGCTTCGTTGAAGAAATCAAAGCAAGAGAATTTGCTATGTCCATGTTAACCTCTTGAAGTTTCTTGAGTATGAGTTTTATCTTAAACAAAATCGTATGCCACGTTACTAAGCAGCAGATGAATCGGAAATCTTTCAACTTTTTGAAAAAACCTGTAGCTGTATTTCTTGCATATCCGTCTAGCTTTTTTGGTCTTGACTACATTCAAAAAGCGCGTCATAGACTTCCCAAAGCTGATATGTCAGTGGCACAACCGCATTAATTCGACTCTCCCACCTAGTCTCACTCAAAGGTTTTAGGGTCAAGCTTGTTACGTGTTGTTTCAGAACATCCCTACGATGTGGTAATCCTGCGAAGAAATTGTAGACCTCCTGGATGATTCTGAACAAAGAAATTATTTGTCTATAAAAAATTAAAACTTATTAAGGCCTGAAATATTACTAATTCATTATAAATGAATGAATAATTGGTTTAAAAAATTGGCATAATTTAATAATTTATCGCACTTTAATTTTTTTTGGGATGAAAGGAAATTCACCCCAAACCCTTGGCGCCCTGTGCGGGCGCACGGCCCT
Organism: Diabrotica virgifera virgifera; assembly: GCF_917563875.1. Taxonomy (NCBI): domain Eukaryota; kingdom Metazoa; phylum Arthropoda; class Insecta; order Coleoptera; family Chrysomelidae; genus Diabrotica; species Diabrotica virgifera. The sequence goes on from NC_065446.1 coordinate 29,271,544, forward strand.
CGGGCCGGCTCTGATTAGGGGTAACGAAATAGTAGACAGGCTAGCCAAATCCGCTCTAGAAATAGGCGAAGAACTTCCCATGAACTTACTACCCATTTCGGATATTGATATTATTAGTAGACGACACCAAAAAAAAATTGGCAAAGGTATTATCGAAATACGAGAACTGGTAGTAATTACAAACAAATGCAGCCTGAAATTCCCATTAAAAGATGGTTTCATTCTGTATCAAATCGCCATTTCATAAGAGTTATAAATAGATTGAGATGTAATCATGCTCTTACCCCCCTTCATATGTACAGTTTGGGTCTCACAGAGTCACCTAACTGTGAGTGTGGAAAAGAAGGTGATCTACTACATATTCTCCTCGAATGTTCACATCAATCAGTAAATATAAACAAATATGATAATCTTAATATATTAAAAATTCCACTTCCCGTCTACCTGAACAATTTGATATTTTCTGAAGATATTAATATATTAAAAACAATTTACGAACATATCAAAAACTGTAAATATAGATTGTAGCAATAAAATTTACCCTGTATTTAAGAAATTTTGTTAAAACAAAGCAGGCATGTTTGTTAAAACAAAACAAACATGTTTGTTTTGTTGTTATTTTGTTTTAAACCCTGTAGATTTAAGTAATTATTGTATATTATAATTGAAAAAAGAAAAGAACAAAAAAAGAGAAAAGAAAAGAAAAAAAAAACAGAAAAATATAAAAAGCACCAAAAAAAAAAGAAAAAAAAACTAAGAAGATGTAAACCTCCGCGAGGATGAATCGGGTTTACGTCTTAGCGTAGTAAAAAAAACAATTTATAAAAAATAACAATAAAAAAATAATAAAAAAAAACAAATTAACAATATAAAAAAATGCAACAAAAAATACAAAAAAAAAATAAAAATTTACAAAAAAAAAATGAACAACCAAAACAGAGTATTATTTAGATAATAATTGTAGATAATAATGTTAGTTTGTTATGTAGTTAGAGTTAGAAATACAGAAAAAATTCCTCTGATTGAAAAATCAAGGGCCTAGCCGGGTAAGATGGTGAAAAGTGCCCCCAACTCAATTTAAATTCCATATAGGTCACTTTTTAGCACATATAGAGGAACTCACTTTCTGAAATTTTTAGCCCCCTAGGTGGTCACGTGACCCCCCTAGAGCCTAATTAGGCTTTTTATGTTTTTATTTTTTATCTCAGCCGCATCAAGAGCTAGGCCAAAAACTTTATTTAAAAAAGTTGTAAGTTTCAAAAAGATCTATATGAAAAAATTTTTTGTTAATTTTTTGGCGGGAAGTTCGAATTTTTAGAACAATTTTAAACTTTTAAATAACTCTGAAAAAAAAACTAAAACACTCGTTTTTACGAAAATCAATTATAATGTGTATTTTTGCACAATCTTTCACCCTGAATTTTTTCAAATTTTTAAAATTGGTGAAACGTACCTTTAAAAATAAAAAACCGCATTTTTTCGTTTTTTTTTTTCGTTTTTTTATACAATTTTATACATATTTTTCAGAAAAGGTAACACCTTCACTAGAATAGGTAAAAAAATGAAAAATAATTGGGGTTTGCTTAATAAAATTTTTTTGTAACGCCATCCATTTTCAAGATACAGGGCGTTGAAGAAAACAAAATTTTACACATTTTCTACGATTTTGCTGAAACTACTGGCAACATTGTAATAAAACTTGGCGGGTTTTAAGAGGTAGTTATTGTGCATTTTTTGACATACAATTAAGAATTTTATATTCATCATTGGCGCGCATACGGGTAATGGTCTGAACTTTTTAAAGAAAAAAAGATGGTACGCCACTGACATATTTCAAATTAACAATCATTTTTGAATTCCTCGTTCTATTTGTGACAAAAAATCTATCTTCCCATTTTTTCATACGACGCGCCGTTTTGTTGCAAAAAATAAAATATCTTAACGCTTCCAAAGTATTCGAATTAATTTTTATAATGGATGTACGAGTTTATGTATGTACACAGATGTAGAAACTACTAGAAGTTCGAATGCTTTGTAAGGATTAAGATCTTTTATTTTTTGAATAAAAATGGCGCGTAGTATGAAAAAATAAGAAGATAGATTTTTTGTCACAAATTGAACGAGGAATTCAAAAACGATTGTTAATTTGAAATATGTCAGTGGCGTACTATCTTTATTCTTTAAAAAGTTCAGACCATTACCCCTATGCGCGCCAATGATGAATATCAAATCCTTAATTTTATGTCAAAACATGCACAATAACTACATCTTAAAACCCGCCAAATTTTATTACAATGTTGCCAGTAGTTTCAGCAAAATCGTAAAAAATGTGTAAAATTTTGTTTTCTTCAACGCCCTGTATCTTGAAAATGGATGGCGTTACAAAAAAATTTTATAAATCAAACCCCAATTATTTTTCAGTTTTTTACCTATTCTAGTCACGGTGTTACCTTTTTTGAAAAATATGTATAAAATTGTATCAAAAACCAAAAAAAAAACCGAAAAAATGCGGTTTTTTATTTTTAAAGGTACGTTTCACCAATTTTAAAAATTTGAAAAAATTCAGGGTGAAAGATTGTGCAAAAATACACATTATAATTGATTTTAGTAAAAAACGAGTGTATTAGTTTTTTTTTCAGAGTTATTTAAAAGTTTAAAATTGTTCTAAAAATTCGAACTTCCCGCCAAAAAATTAACAAAAAATTTTTTCATATAGATCTTTTTGAAACTTACAACTTTTTTAAATAAAGTTTTTGGCTAGCTCTTGACGCGGCTGAGATAAAAAATAAAAACATAAAAAGCCTAATTAGGCTCTAGGGGGGTCACGTGACCACCTAGGGGGTAAAAATTTCAGAAAGTGAGTTCCTCTACATGTGCTAAAAAGTGACCTATATGGAATTTAAATTGAGTTGGGGGCACTTTTCACCATCTTACCCGGCTAGGCCCTTTGTTTGTTTTTAAAATAACAAAATGTCTGGCTAATTGGCTCGGCAAAGGCCATCAAATTCACTCAAAAAAAAAAACACCAAAACTGGAACATTGGAAATTGGAAAAGTGTGCTATTTTCAAATCAAAGTAGGATGTGTAAAATCAGGTGATTAACGAATTCGTGTACTTAGAGGAAGACAAGCAAGAACGGAAACTCTCAGATTTGTTCATAAAGATGCTCTTTCATAAAGAGGAAGGGTCGGTCATGTTCTGGGGAGGAATTATGATTGGGAAAAATTCCTTTAATTTTCATCCAACCAACTTTAACAGCTCGCACTGGCTCGCAGGTATGTTAATTTGGTTCTATAACCTGTAGTTATGGCTCCTGAGAGATGCGATGGAAGAAAATTTAATTTAGCATTAATTCCCTTAAAATAATAAAAATTGTAAGATGATTCCATATAACTTTGGTTGAGTGTATAATTACATGACAAGTTAATTATACCACTTTAGTTTTGCTTTGAATTGCATTGGTAAACATTATTTGCAATAATTATAATTATGAGTGCTAAAGTTAGCAATTTTCTATATTTTTTTCTCCAATATTAGTAATACAACATTGATTTGCTCTTAAATTTTTCTGATAAGAATGGCATTGCTATTTTCTCATTGCTGTAATAAGAAGCATGTAAGATGTAAATTCATGAGGTAAGTCATAATAAAAAGTGATGAAAGATACAATTAACTCTTTGCTAGTTTCTAAAATTGCTAAAGTACCCTAAATTGTTCTCCCGAAATGCAAGTTACTGAAAGGCCTGTGACGTCAAATTTTTTGACTTTGAGGTCAGTTATCTCGAAGATAGTTCGATATATATCGAAACGCCGTTTTCAGATTTGGATTCAGGAGGCAAAATTACATGAGAATCCATCGGTAGATCGGCTCCAAGTATTGCAGCAGCGGCAACGCACAAACGAACACACTTTGCGAATTTATAAACGAAAATAAAATTTTCGTTGAAAATAGAGCTTTAAAAATTGTTATGCAGGATATTCTATAAAATATATATTAGAAAAATATCCCAACATTTGTTCTTTTGCATTATATTTTAATACTTTTATATAGAGATTTCTGTTAATGTAATTTTTCTTTTAGGTTACCTTTCCTGATAGAGAACGTGCTGAGTGGCTGAATGAGGTAATTATTATTAACAATGTATATATAATATGAAAACAACATCTTTCTTAAGCTACGTCCGGTTCAGGTTCGAATTTAAAATATGTGTCAGTGGTGCATGTACTTATTAAGTTGTGATTATATTGGAGAGTTCCTTGATATCGGTCTTGTTATTGATACAATTTTGATCTTTCTTTATGTGAATCATCTCGAATATACATCTTTTGTTGTAGTTCCGTTCTTTTTCTAAAATATGTACATTTTCAAAATCTTCAAAAGTATGGTTATTTTCCATATAATGCTTAGCTAAGGCTGTAGTGTTTAATTTATTGCTTTGTACACTATGTTTGTGTACAACAACACTTATATGTAGATATTGGTGTGTTTGCCCAACATATGTTAATTTGCAGTCTTTACAATTTACTTTATAAACAACACTCCACTTTACTCAATTACTCCACACATCTTTAGTAAAATTAGGTTTAAATGGTGAAAAATATTTTCCGGATATGTCCCACATTAATGTCATATTTTGTCAACATTTTCTACATTTGTTCGGAGAATCCATTAATGTACATACCTATGGTATACGCTCTGAGCTTCGCTGGTGTCGCTCCTAGCGGATTAGTAATGCAACTTTCACCGGTAATTTTTAAATTTATTATTTAATTGTTATCGCTTAATATTTACAACGCAAAAAAAGTAATTAAATTGTAATCGATTTTTTTAAGATTTTGCTAATCATTTTGACGTTCTATTGATGAAATATTAATTTCTTACTTCGGATACTTTCACAATTATCGTGTAGATGGCGCTAAGATTAATAGATTAATTTATAATACATATTACGGAACATTAAAAAAACTTAAATTCAGTATTTAAAACGTAAGTATATTTAAGGTAAATATATATACCACAGCTTTGACCAACTAATATTTTTTATAATTAATGTTTTTATATTTAATTTTAAATTAATCATTTTGACATTTATGTCAAATTTCCAGTAAACGTTTACAGACTTGTCACTACTGGCGCTCGCGAATTTTTAAATATCCCCTCTACGTACGAGCTCACAGCGTATATACCTATATAGTATTTGTTTGAGTTGGTGACATTCATGTGACTTTAATGTTAATGTCAAGTTCTTATTTCGACGCATTCGCTATTTACTGCATCTAGTAAAATCTAGTACCTAATGCCTTCTTTTCTCAGTTTTTGTAGAGGCATTTTATGTCGATTGGAAATTTTAATCCTATCTAAGAAACTTGATTCTTTTTTTCTAAGAAAGGTGATTCTTAACTTACTGAAACATTTGACACAAGAAAATTTCAATCATTTTTAAACTCTTCGTCGCTGGTTTATGACGTTAGATACACTGGGAATTACAAACAGTGGCATGCAGTGTATGATATCAATACTTTTCTAAAAATGCATAGGTAGTTTAGACATGTGTATAGTCTAATACTGAATTCTACATTATCTTCTTATTCTGAATATCTATTATCTATATCATTAACTATTATATTATCTGGCGGATCCAGAATTTTTTTTTTGGGAGGTCATGGATTTTGATGGTGATTACTCTTCTCTGATGCAAGGTCACTTAGTGTTACCACCAATAGGATAAGTGGGTTTTCAAATATTTTTGGGGATCATGACCCCGTGACCCCCCTCTGGATCCGCCAGTGCTCAATATCTCAATATTTGGCGATTGGCAATCGCCAATGCTCAATATCTCAGATATCGCAATAACCGTTGTTTTGTATAATTAGTAGGTTATTACTATTATTAGTAGGTTGCTATTATTACTTTAAAACGTTTTTATATACTTCACTTGTTCTTTGTATGTTTGTCACTGTGCCAAGAAATATCTTGTAATCGATTTTAAACTTAAAAAATACTTTCCGACTAGCTACACATCTGAAATTTTTGAGAATAGCTGAGAACTCGATGGCAATACAATATTCAACAGCTTTTACATGGATGCATTTAGTTTTATTTTGAATTTTAAGCCATTTTAAATGAAAATAATGCATTGACATTTAGATCCCATTGTAAAGTACGTTATTAAGTTAATATAATATTAGCTGTATTAAGGTATATCACAATTATAGTTTCGAAAGATTTTTCATTAATTTGTTACCATTTTAAACATGTTCTTTGATTTATGTGAGTTTAAAACGGATTACAAAATTCTTTCATGACACAGGAATTGAAACAACAAAATACCTATTTAGGGCAGTCAATGAGGGTATTTGGCTCTGAATTCCATCCTACTACATCGATTTACTTGATATTTTCACAGTAAGTAGGGAATAGTTCAAGAAACAAAGTCTACCCTATGCCGATGTGCGCTTTTATCTTGGGGGTGGTTCCCACCCCTTCTCGGTGGTGAAAAATGTTTTGGTTAAAATAGCCACGGAAGAAGCTAGAGAACCTAATTTTGAGCAAAAACTGTTCTATAATTATTTTTTGAAAACTCAATACTTTTTGAGTTATTCGTGGTTGAAAATTGTCCATTTTCATTGAAAAATGACACCTTTTCGGACGGATTTTTGCGAATACCTTAAAAACTATGCATGTAACAAAAAAACTATATAAAATATTTCTGTAGGTTATAAAAAAACAAAGAGATTCGTTCCTTCATAAATCTTCTAGTTAAAATACAAAGAGGGATATGGTAGGTAAGAAGAATTTGGTTTTTTACTGCATGCTCAAATCGGTGTATACAACTTGAAATAACAGAGAAAATGTCGATTTTAGGTGTATAATGATACTAACTTTTGTAGTGCTTGAAAAGACCTTTAAAATGAGCAATACCAAATGTCGATTACATTCAAACTAAGCGAGATATTCTGCAAAAAAGTTGATGACTAATGTATTTTAAGAAAAAATGAGAAGTATATTTAACCCCTAATCCATCAGAATTTAAATACCTCGTTTTCCTTCTACAATACTTTTTATTATAGTATTATTTCGATGTTGACAAAGTTTTACTGGATTAAAATGAATGGTTTTTGAAAAAAATAAGATCAAATTATAGAGCGCATTTTTAAATTTTCTTAAAAATCTTCCTTTTCCTCCATGTAACTCGAAAAAGATAAGAGATACGAAAAAAAGATACCACACAAAAATGTGGGGCTCTTTCAGATAAAAATTTCTTTTTTATTTTTCGTTACTGTATCTCTTATCATTTTCAAGTTACATGAAGAAAAAGGAAGATTTTTAAGAAAATTTAAAAATGCGCTCTATAATTTGATCTTTTTTTTTTGAAGTTATACTTCTTTAGGCGCGATTGAGATTGAGGGTGAATTTATATTGATCTGCGCGCATGCGCACACCGACAGTATGGTATTAGTCGTTATACGGGCTCTGATTGGGTGTTGAAATGATCTGTCAATAATAAATAATTGTTCAATATAAATATAAACAAATGTATAATATATTAGTTTTATTGTTGTGAGGATAGAAACAAAAAAGTTTATAATTGTAGTGACTTTTAAATAGTTTTTAAAGCAACAGGTACGTAATAATTGTAAATGTATCTTAGGTACCTACCTATTTGAACCTACCAAAATACATAGTATGTAATACTTTTATTTACATAATTTGATTACCATCAAAATTTCTATCAATGTTCACCTAATATATTGTTTTCTTACTCTATGTTTTGTTGTATTTTTTCAATTCTAAATCATTTCAATTCAAAATCAAAATCCGTTTAGTTAGTCGATCTTCGCACATAATGACACTTTGTCTCCGTGGCGAAGCGTTTAATGAGAATGAACACCAATACAACGCCAATACCAACCGCGTTGGTTCGAATCCCAATAGAAACTTTTATTTTTTTATACATTTTATGATTGTAAGTATATTTATTATATAATTTTATTTTCAGAAAATACGTATTTAGTTAAAAAAATTCCGACAATTAATGTTCAGAAATCATTTGTGGCATTTTTAATGTGTTTGTGTGTGTTTTATTCTTTTATGATTTTAATTTTTGGCACTGTTTTAATAAAAATGTTTGAGAAGTAGTAAGTATAAATTAGTTTAATATTTAAATAAAATATAAATAAAAAGTATATTAATTTCATTTATAATCATATATTAGAAGTATAACATCTTACGTGCGTACAAAGTACACACACATTCTTTTTTTCAAAAACCATTCATTTTAATCCCGTCCAACTTTTTGAACATAGAAATAACACTATAATAAAAGGTATTTAGGAAGGAAAACGACGCATTTACATTTTGGTGGATGGGGGTTAAAATTACTTCTCATTTTTTCTTAAAATACATTAGTTATCAATTTTCCTTGTAGCATATCTCGCTTAGTTTTAATGTAATGGACCTTTAATATAGCTTATTTTAAAGGTCTTTTCAAGCACTATAAAAGGTATTAGTGGCATTATACACATAAAATCGACCGTTTCTCTGTTATATCAAGTTGAATACACCAATTTGAGAATGTACCAAAAAACAAACTATTTTTACCTACCATATCTCTTGTTGTATCTCTAGGAGATTTATGAAGATACGTGTCTTTTTGTTTTTTTTATAACCTACAAAAATGTTTAATATAGTTTTTTTAGTTAGATGCATAGTTTTTAAGGTATTCGCAAAAAACCGTTCGAAAAGGTATTATGTTTCAATGAAAATGGCCAATTTTCAACCACGTATATCTCTAAGAGTATCGAGTTTTCAAAATAAAATTATAGAACAGTTTTGCTTAGAATTAGGTTCTCTAGCGAATTCCGTGGTAATTTTAACCAAACAATTTTCCACCCCTAAGAAGGAGTGGGAACCACCCCCAAGATAAAAGCACACATCGGCATAGGGTAGACTTTGAATTAGAAGATAAGTAGAGGCTATTTCCAAAATTTCATTAAAATCCATGCAGTAGGATAGAAATCGGAGGTAATATCCTATTCTTGCTCCCATTGACTGGCGTAATTTTATAATTTTACGTTGTGTCCTATAAATAATAAAAACGTGGTATTACAAAAACTTGTTTTTTTATAAAAGTGTAATTATCTATTTTTTAGATTATTGGACAACTGTGGCCTAGCATCTCCCTATATGTGATAAAGCTGTGCAGAACAAAATTACAAGCGAAAATTAAAAAGAAATTCGATTCTTTCAGATTTGAAGATATCGATTTTGGAGTTTCGGTAGGCATTTAATCAAGTTTAAGATTAATAAAATATCATATACATACATACTTTTTAGCCTCCAAAGATTGATGGCGTAAAAGTTTACAATAAGACTATTACTAAGGATGCTATAATTATAGACTTCGACGTATAGTAAGTACTATAAACTGCTATTTTCTTATCACTTAGACGGACCTTCTGCATTCTCGGTCCGAAATGCAGAAGGTTCGATATGCCGATGAGATTACAATTTATGTGACACTGTTTACATTAATAGCCCAGTCGAGATACCATTTGACCTTGCATTAGGAGCTGCCCCAAATTTTATTTTTCTAATATTTAGGGAGAGTCAATAGTAGTATAAATTTAAAATCTCGACTGAATTTGACCGTTGCGTTAGCCGCCATCTTGATTTTAAACGAGAACAGTTTTTGCTCAATATTTCCGTCATTTTCAACTTTTCGACAAAAAATATAGAAAATGAAATTTTTGAAAATAAGATTTTATATAATTTCGTTTATTATAATTTTTTTCGTGCGGTCCATATTTTCCGAGTTATGGGGAAAACAGTGACAGTTAAAGCATAATTATTGAATTATCTCGTTTATTATTACTTTTACAACAAATTTTAACCTATACAAAAATGAAGAAAATTAAATTATGTACAATTTTGATCTCTTTCACTTTTTTGATAAAATCAATATTTAAGGTAGTACGTATGCGATAAAAGCGCGTGCGTAAGACCCGATTGATTTTAAAGCAATTGTTTTTGTTCAATATCTTCCCCATTTTCAACTTTTCGACAAAAAGGGTAAGGACTGAAATTGTTGCAATTACGATTTACTACAATTTTTCGAGAGAACCAGTGGCGGGTCTAAGAGGGGGGTGGGAAAATTCCCCCCAACGGGGTCCAAAATTAAAAAAAAAGTTGTTGAAATATTAAAATATGTTTGCTGACATGAAACTTAATTATCGACAGACAAATTCAACCAATAAAACCCGCTAAATAATAAAATTAAGTGAACTTAATGCATATAAGTTATTATTTATGTCTTTTATGTACTTAGTTTGGTTGGTGTTTCATTGGAAGTTTCAAAAATTTTATAAAATATTTTTGTTTATGTACAATTATGTCGTAAAGTTAATAATAAATGAGACAATTCAATAATTATGCTTCTCCTCCGCTTCCACTATTTTCCTCCTTAGCTCGGAGAATATTGATCGCATAAAAAAATTGTGGCAAAGAGATTGTAGGAAATTGCGTTTTCAACAATTTTATTTCCTACCGTTTTTGTCGAAAAGTTGAAAATGGCGGAGATATTAAGCAACAACAGTTCTCCTTTAAAATCAATATGGCGGCTAATGCAACCGAGGAATTCAGTCGAGATTTTAAATTTACACTATTATTGATCTCCCCTAAAGGATAGAATTATAAAATTTGGGGCAGCTAGGAAAAAAGATTCAATTCAGTAATTATGCTCCCCCACCACTTTTTACTATTTTCCCACTTAACTCGGAAAATATCAACCGCGTGAAAAAAATTGTTAAAAAGAAATTGTAGGAAATCATATTTGGAACAATTTAAGTTAAAAATGGCGTAGATATTGAACAAAAACAATTGCTACAAAATCAATCAGGTCTTACGTTCGTGCCATTGTCGCTTTAGCAAAAAAATTAAACAAACTAAAATTGTGTAGAATTCAATTCTCTCTATTTTTGTATAGGGACATTTTTGTCGTAAAACTAACAATAAACGAGATAATTCAACAATTATGCTCTATTTATATAGTATAACTGTCACTATTTTCCGCTATAACTCGAAAAATATCGATGGCACGAAAAAATGATAGAAAATTACATTTTCAACAATTTTGGTTGTTATAATTTTTTTCGAAAAGTTGAAAATGGCGGAGATATTGAGCAAAAACGGTTCTTGTTTAAAATCAAGATGGCGGCTAACGCAATGGCGGAATTCAGTCGAGATTTTAAATTTACACTACTATTGACCCCCCCTAAAGATTAAAAAAATAAAATTTGGGGCAGCTCCTAATGCAAGGTTAGGCCTGTTATTCGTCTAACCCGACTGGACTAAAGACAAATCCTGGAAAAAGAACGGATCCGGGTTTTTAGACTGGCGTTTTGCCTCTTCAAAGAGCCGTCTAAACGCCCGGATCGTATAAGTGTGAACGAGTCTGCCGACGAGACAGCACTAATGTGCTTCCCTTCTAACCCGCGGTTTCCACGAATTACCACGCGAACATCATTTTGACTTCTACGCTCGTGCAAAATGGACGTTGATGCTTGTACTTTGATACCGCTTATCGAAAATACAGCTGTCTTGTGGGACAAAACAGAAGAATATAAACATAAAGAAGAATGTGTGTGTACTTTGTACGCACGTAAGAAGTTATGTTTCTTGTATTCTATTATATGATTTCAACGAAATCAATATAAAAAAAAGACGTTTCACTCTAATGGCACATAGAATATCCCACCAGAATGAAAACAATGGGAACCTTCTCTGGTTACACCTCCGAGGCTTCTACAATTTGCAAGCCATACGGATGCTGAGACTAAGGAAGATGAGGGAATTCTACAATTTACAATTCACGTCCCATCTGCTCAGCGCGGTAAAGTTCCAACGAGAATAGTTATTGAAAATGGTTATTCATTTTTGAAATCAATATACTTTAAACAGTTTATTTATATTTTATTTAAATATTAAACTAATTTTAATACTTACTACTTTCCAAAAATTTTTATTAAAACAATACCAAAAATTAAAAAAATAAAAGAATAAAACACACGCAAACACATTGAAAAATGAAACAAAGAAATGATTTTTAAACAATAATTGTTAACAAAAATTTTAACTAAATACGTATTTTCTGAAAAAAAATATAATAAATATACTTAGGTACAATCATAAAATGTATATAAAAATAAAAATTGCATTGGCGATTGAACCTGCGTCAATCTGGTTGTTAGATTTTGAACTCACCGCACGCAGAATTTAGCTATCGAGACATATGAATGATGTGGGAAGATATAGCAACTAAACGTTTTAAACTTTATTGACAGTTGCTTATTTTCTTAGTTTAATCAAATAAGTTTGATTCTTGTGGAACTAAAATATTAAAATACAACAAAATATAGACTATAAAACAATATATTAGATGAATATTGGTAGAAATTTTGTTGGTAATCAAATTATGTAAATCAAAGCATTACCTACTAGCTAGGTAGGTACATTTTCCAAATAGGTATGTAATTTTTTATTTCAATACTGAAACATTTACAATAATTACGTACCTGTTGCTTTTAAAAACTATTTAAAAAGTCACTACAATTATAAACTTGCTTTTTGTCTCTGTCCTCACAATAACAAAAACTAATATACACACAATTTGTTTACCCATAACCATTGGCGTATTAATCAAATAACCGACATATTGAAAAATTGTTGACAGGTCATTGTAATTACCCAATCAGAGGACGTATAACGTTTAAGCTGCGCCCAGGACCAAGACTTCTGATGAATTCGCGCACATATAAATTTACTCCCAACGCGACTAAAGAAGTATAACTACAAAAACTTAACATTAGTATATAGCATGGCGCGAAATATGTATATATGTAATATTAAATCCAGAGTTTGAAGTAGATAGGCTATGTAGGCTATGTATGTTAGGCTTTGTATGTTAGGGGATCTGAGCGCATCCCCTAAATCACAACCCCCGGTCGTAAATGCTAAACGGCTTAACGTAGGATGACATGTTAGGTATCGTTGGAAAGCGGATGATGACACATACTGCATTCAACCCTATTTTTCATCCGCTTTTCAACGATACCTCACACGTCATCCTACGTTAAGCCGTTTGGCATTTACGACCGGGGGTTGAGATTTAGGGGAGGCGCTCATATGTACATAGCGTATCTACTGTCTGACCAACTTATAGAAAAAGAACGAAAAATAGGATGCACCCAATGTCTTTTTCGCGACGTCTTCTTCTTTGTCTTAAATACTACCACAGCACTGATCGGAGCCGACCGGTGCATGTTGCCGTCTTTCGTTTAAACAGATGGTACGTCTAAGTGAGAACACTCACGTCCGGCTGCCGTCTTCCGTTTAGACAGTCGGTCCCCTTCTAAGTGAGAACGGGCCCTAACTTGTTTGAATTACGGTACGCGCGCACTTGACGGAACCGGTCTGCAACGGAACGTACCGCTGCAGCCTACTAACTTGTGAGCTCAGTCAGTGGAGTTACATATTTCATGGAAGATTGATTCAAAAATTATAATTGTTAGTTTATTGTGCGAGAAAAGGGAAAAACAAAATAAACTTGCAAAAAGGAAGAGTAATAAAAGGATGCATGAAATTTGTAAAAAGCGAAGCACGGAAAGTAAATTTGTCATTTTATTTCCTGATTTAATCAATCATTAAGATAAACTTTTATCATTAAATTAGAATGAGTTACGAGAAATATGAGAAACTCTCAGTAAAAACTGATCGCACAAAACAAAATACAATATTTAGAGACTCTATTTCATCAGAATAATACTTAACAGTAACTTTTAGATAAGTATTTTATATTTTCCGGTTTGCTAGAGTTCAAAAATCCCCGCTGGTCCATTTAAACAAACAAACACAATAAATTGCCGGCCGGTTCGGTCAAATGTGCACGTACCTTTAATTATGCATAACACTGAGGAATAATTTTAAAAAATTCTGATGAGTTTGATTTGTGAGCTATTTTATAGATATTCAGGATGCTGGCTTCAAAACTATAATCAGTTTTTCAATACCACGTCAAGTTTTTTCTCTACCTCAAAATCTAGCCTAGATCATAGGAAGTACTATTGTTCCCCTAATGGCTGACACTAACCTACTACGATAGATGGGATCTGATCAGCAATAGCTGCATGATTTAGTACGAGATGTAGGGCTATCCAAAAATTGCTTAAAAAGGCCTATTTTCGATCAAGAAAAAATTCGTTTCTACAATAATAGAATAGTGGATTTGTGCATTATAGCTCAAAGAGGAGCTTTAAGTGTTTTCAATTCCGATAGACGATAGACCATATAAGTACGTTTGAGTGAAAAATATAAAGACATATAGAGAGTTATTGATCTGTTCCAATATCACATGCACCATAGTGTAAGAGCTAGTGAACCCTTCGACTAACGGTCGTCCTGTAAGGCTAGAAATTTGTCTAGTGATAATTCATAGCTCACCAAGGCTAAAAACCATGACCTGGCAGGCATCAGTGGTGCACGTATATCTACCAGGTGAATCGAAAAGTGCATAGTTTAGGGGTAAAATAAACTTTCTCCTGTAAGGTTCAAATTTAAGTATGTGTTTGAGTAAGTCATTTAGAAGAAATGTGTACAATGACAGGCGATTCTGAAGAGCATAAGACCTTGCCAGGCGAGGGGAAAGATTAGGGGTTTTTCCTAAAATTATGTTTTTTGCATCGAACAAATTTTTTTTTAGGTTTTTTGAATCATTCCAATCAGAAAAGGTCTTTCGTGATTTTTCTCCTAAGTTAATAGTTTTTGTTATATAAGCGATTGAAAATTTTGAAAATTGCGAAATCGGCCATTTTTAACCCTAAATCGGACATTTATCTAAAAATTTCAAAGTTGCCAAGGTAGGTAGATATTCTTTAATCATTTATTGATGAAATCCCAAAGAATCTTTTGCAATACAATATCGGAAACCCCTTTGTTTTTTAATTGATAACCAAGCGGGCGCGACACTGTAGTATAAGTGAGGACGTTTGAGTTAGAATAAATTCATTATCTCGAGAATGGGCAAATTTCAAGAGAAATCCTCAGACAGGTCGATTTTTATTTTTAAATTAGGACTTTTGGCATATATATAATACTAGTAACGTCATCCATCTGAGCGTGATGACGTAATCGGTAATTTTTTAAATGAGAGTAGGGATTGTGTGATAGCTCATTTGAAAGGTTATTTGATTCTCTATTCACTAATATAAACATTAACATAATTACTTATACAGGGTGTACAAAAAAAAATTTTTTTATTAAATTAATTTTGATTAAATTTGACAAACAGAAGAAAAATTTTTTTTGTACACCCTGTACAAATAATTATGTTAATGTTTATATTACTGAATAGAGAATTAAATAACCTTTCAAATGAGCTCCCACACAACACCTACTCTCATTTAAAAAAATCATCAGATCAGATCATCAATCACCAGATGGATGACGTCACTAGTATTATATATATGCCAAAAAGTCCTAATTTAAAAATAAAAATCGACCTGTCTGAGGATGTCTCTTGAAATTTGCCCATTCTCGAGATAATGAATTTATGCCAACTCAAACGTCCTCACTTATACTATAGAGTCGCGCCCGCTTGATTAGCCATTAAAAAACAAAGGGGTTTCCGATATTGCATTGCAAAAAACTCTTTGGGATTTCATCAGTCAATGTTTAAAGAATATCTACCTACCTTGGCAACTTTGAAATTTTTAGATAAATGTCCGATTTAGGGTTAAAAATGGCCGATTTCGCAATTTTCAAAATTTTCAATCGCTTATATAACAAAAACTATTAATTTAAGATAAAAATCACTAAAGACCTTTTCTGTTTGGAATGATTCAAAAAACCTAAAAAAAAATTGTTCGATGCAAAAAAAATAATTTTAGGAAAAACCCCTAATCTTTCCCCTCGCCTGGCAAGGTCTTATGCTCTTCAGAATCGCCTGTCATTGTACACATTTCTTCTAAATGACTTATTCAAACACATACTTAAATTTAAACCTTACAGGAGAAAGTTTATTTTACCCCTAAATTATGCACTTTTCGATTCACCTGGTAGATACACGTGCACTACTCATGCCTGCCAGGTTATGGTTTTTAGCCTTGGTGTGCTATGAATTATCACTAGACAAATTTCTAGCCTTACAGGACGACCGTTAGTCGGAGGGTTCACTAGCTCTTAGACTACCAATAGATCATTTGCGTCGATATATTCGAAAGAATATTAAAAAATTCCTCAGTCAGCTTTACACTTACAAATTATACTGCTTATGATGTAGTTAGTAAAAATCTCTTTTGAAACTTTTTGTCTTATGTTTTTAGCTACGATGGTGACTGTGATATCAAATTTTCCTTATCTGGACAACAAATTGGCTGTATTAAGGATTTTCAAGTAAACATTTTCTCCTAAACGTTGGTAAATACTTTTCTTACAATGGAAAATTTTAGGTTGGAGCCGAGTTGAGATTAGTATTAAAGCCTTTAATGGTGAAAATGCCGATTGTTGGTGGCATACAAATATTTTTCTTAAATACGCCTGACATTAATTTTGAATTGGAAGGAATCACTGGAATTCCAGGATTCAGGTAAGGCAAAAATGTTTTTTGTTATAAACTTTATATCTATGTTCCACGGGTTCTTTGGGTAACAATACTAATGGACTCAGTGGCGGATCTAGACATTTGCTTTGGGAGGGGAAATTTTCCTTATGGGGGTGGGGAACTTCCAATGAAACACCAACCAAGACAAAAAAGATAAACCAAACTACATAAAACACATAAATAATAACTTATATGCATTAAGTTCCCTTAATTTTCCTAACTAGCGTGTTTATTGGGTTTAATTCGTCTGTTTGTGGTTTAAGTTTCATATCAGATAATATATTCTTATCCCTCAACAATTTTTTTCTTTAATTTTGGACCTTGTTGGGGGGGGGGATTTTCCCTTTTTCCCTCCCCGTAGATCCGCCACTGAATCACTGATTGGACTTTGTTCCTGTGCATTCAAAACTTCATTAAGTTCCTGTATAAAGATTCTGTTAACTAGTTTTACGTTTCAACCAGTGGCGTAACCAGGGGGTATTGGGCGGTATTCCATACCCCCCGAAACACACCAGTAGTTGTAACCCCTCTTAGTATCATTCTGGTTACGCCGTTGGTTTCACCCCTGTTGAGCTGCCCCCCCCCCACGTGCAAAAATTAAAAAACAAATACCGCTGATTTATGAGCTATTTATGAGCTTTCAGATTCCGCAAATTAAAAATTTTGAGCTCGTTACACTGAGCAGGAACTTAATATTTTAGTGGGGGGCTGAGTCAACTACTTAAAAATAGGGATACTAAATGGATTTTTGCGGCAGAATTACGAGCTATTTATGAGCTCCTAAAATGATATAGTTTCTATTTTTGAGCTCATCCCCTTCACCCCCAAACAACCCTTTAATTGATTTTACTTAAGAAAAACGTGCTAAAAAAAATTTAATTATATCGTATCGCTGACATAATTCCTATAGCTTATATATTCTAAGAATAAACTAAATCATGCGCATTTCGATTATTGAGCTACAACCCCTTCGCAAGAAAACCCGTCTTCCCGGCTTAAGAGAGAGATGTACTTAAAATAAATTAAATTACTTAT
The DNA here is from genome assembly GCF_917563875.1 of Diabrotica virgifera virgifera. Taxonomy (NCBI): domain Eukaryota; kingdom Metazoa; phylum Arthropoda; class Insecta; order Coleoptera; family Chrysomelidae; genus Diabrotica; species Diabrotica virgifera. The sequence goes on from NC_065446.1 coordinate 29,289,234, forward strand.
TTGGCGACTACATATCGTTTAATAATTTATGAGCTCCCAAAATGCGCGCCATTAGGTCATTAAATTGCAATTTCTTTTGTGTAGTGCAGTCACTGAAGGTAAAAATCAGCTATTACTTTCAATTTCGGTGAACCTTCATAGATTTTCACGAAAATTGGTGAGTGGTTAGAGGATACCCCAAGAAACAAAGATGACGTGGTGCCAGCTTGCGCCTTTGCCCTGAGGGTGGATACCACCCCTTCTCGGCGGTCAAAATATTTTATTAAAAATAACTCCAAAATCGATTGAAGGATAAATTATAAGCAAAATTTGTTATATAAAGTTATTAAAATAAATTAATACTTTTTGAATTATTAAAGATCAAAGATTTTAATTTTTCGTGAAAAATGCATGCTTTAAAGCGGCTTTTCGTAAATCACTTAAAAAGTGCAAGTTTTTATAAAAAAAGTTATCATTACCAAAATTAAAGCTTTGAAAAACCTTTTATTATTAATTCAAAGTGACTTATAATAGTTAATTAAATGTTTTTTTTTTGGCGATAACTCAAATCTAATTATTCAAGCCTAATTTACAGGAAAACGATGCATTTTATAAAATATACTTAATTTGTCAAAGTACTCAGAAATATTTATTAAATGAGCACCGAAAGAAGTTGATATCATCCAAATTAAGCAAATGAGCATGAAAATAATAGGACCCTTTCATATTTTTAGAAAAAAGTGAAAAATAAATCGAACGCCATTTCCACAAAAATAAAAATCTTTAGTAATCTCTATAAGACTTTCTTTACTTTAGCATAAGTAATGACCTTAAACATTTTGACCGATTTAGAATGAATATTTTTAAAAAAATATATATTTGATTTAAAAAAATCAAAATTTTTTAAATTTTCGTGAATTATTTGCTTTTGATAATAACTTCAACAATACCCGATACACGTAAAAAATGATAGATAACGAAATTTGAGTTTTTTTATTAGCAAAGATTTTACTTGTCTTTTGATTTCTGTATGAATCAAAATGTCCAAGATAGAAACTTTTAAGCCTTAATTTTACTGGGAGAACAATGTAACTGGAGCCCTTTAACCTATTATCCTAAAAAATAAAGTATTTGAAAGATTAAATGTAATACAGTTTTATAGCTCTTGAAATTACCTTTCAAATAGTTGGATGTGCCTGATATCATAAAAATTAGCAGAGTTATTAAAAAATAATAACATTTTTTTGGAAATTTTTTTGGGGTATAAATTTTGATCATATTAACTTCTTCTGGAGCTCATTTGATAGGTATTTCTAAGTACTTTGACAAGTATTTAGTAAGTATTATATAATGCATCGCTTTCCAGTTATTTAAGATTGTATCCTTAGATTTGAATACCCGCAGAAAAAAATATACATTAAATTACCTATAACTTACTTTAAATTAACATTAAATGGTTTTTCAAGTAAGGAATTTATTGTATTTTTTATTAGCTTCAATTTTAGTAATGAAAATTCTTTTGTAAAAACTTACAGTTTTGTGAAAAATCGCTTTAAAGCATGCATTTTTTTTTGTCACAAAAATTTAAATATTTGATCTTTTTTTTATTATGGCTTTGGCAGTTTGCCATACAGCCATATTTGATCTTTAATAACTCAAAAAGTATTGATTTATTTTAATAACGTTATATAACAAATTTTGCTTAGAATTTGTCCCTCTATCGATTTGTGGGGTTATTTTTAATAAAGCAATTTTCACCCCCGAGAAGGGGTGATATCTACCCCAGGCTAAAACGCAAGTTGGTACCATGTTACTTTTGTTTTTTGAGGTATCCTCTATCCACTCACCAATTTTTATCAAAATGAATGGAGGTTCACCGAAATCGAAGATCATAGTTGATTTTCACCATCATTGACTGCACTATAGAAAGATAATTTCAATTCAATAATTGAAATGCGTGTATTTTGCGAGATCATAAATTATTAAACGATGTAGTCGCCACATAATTAATCTAATTCATTTTAAGTGAAATTATCTCTTAATCCGGGAAGAAGGGGTGGTTTTCTTGCGAAGGGGTTGTAGCTCAATAATCGAAATGCGCGTGATTTAAGAGTTTATTCTTAGAATATAATATAAGCTATACAAATTATATCCGCGATACGATATATTTTAATTTTTCTCAGTATGTTTCTCTTAAGTTAAACCAATTATGTTTGGGGATGAAGGGGATGAGCTCAAAAATAGAAACTATATCATTTCAAAAGCTCATAAATAGCTCGTAATTCTGCCGCAAAAATCGATTCAATATCCCTATTTTTAAGTAGTGGGAGGGGCTGACTCAGCCCCCTCCCCCACTAAAATATTAAATTCCTGCTCAGTGTAACAAGTTCAAAATTTTTAATTTGCGGAATATGAAAGCTCATAAATAGGTCATAAATCAGGGCTATTTGTTTTTTAATTTTTGCAAGTGGGGGGGGGGGCAGCTCAACAATTTTTTTCTTTAATTTTGGACTTTATTAGTGGGGAAAATTTACCCATTATCCCGCCACGTTGAGCCGCACTGATAACAGGTGATAATAACGCGTTGCATGGCACAAAACAAAACATATGCAAACCTCTGCAATGCACGGATGTAAATATTTGTGTATAGATTTTATTTACTTTGGAAATCCATGTCAGGACAGAATCTAAAAGATAACAGGATCCTGTTAAAAGTTTAACCATGAATAAAAATGGCTGAGTTGTGAGACAAAAAAATATATAGTTGTAATATTTCATATTTAACACATTAAACGCCACGTGAGTTGTATTTAACTCACGCCCTGTCAGGACCAGGCGTTCTGTGAGTTTGAACATTGAAAAGTGGAGCCTAAAGGCAAAAACAAAAAATTTTAATGTGGCGGTTTTAATATGTTAAAAATTTAACTATTTCATATATCATCGTTGTGACCCTGTTGAACACGAAACTTGCGTTGGGTTGTTATTGCTAATCTTTATTTACCATAAAAAAAGAAGATATTTAAAAGTTCAACTAAATCTATGTTGTGTAAAGGAAGAAATAAAGTAGCAAAATGTAAAATATGTCAAGTTTTGTAATATTTACTTGCTGATAATATTTAACCTCAAGAAAGAAAATATTTTTAACTAAATTAATTTATTATAAAAAACGTAAAATAGTGTATTTAAACTTGGTTCATTTTTATATTTACTATAAACATTCCTAGCAGAAATGAGGCCCCCCGTCACAATCCACCCAATAAGTGGTCACTTTTTTTACAGTATTTTTGTTGTAATTTTCCTCTTGCTTTAAAAGAGTGTGTTTCGAGCTTTATTTTCCAGATTTTATTTGGAAGGCGTTGAACATAAACATTTTCTTTTCAACTGCATCAAGCAGATTTTCAAAAAATTTTTCACAGAATTCAAAGTAGTTTTTTATACGAATTTACGATAATAATCTCTAATAGTATCTCTATTTTTCGATACAATTTTTTAGTTTGTATTTTTGGGGGGAATAAGCCACGATTTTAATTTACACAGAAAATACTAAATTTAAATTAAATAAAGTAAAATAAAATTTAATAAAATATTAAATAAAATTACATAAAACTATGAAAACGCTGTATGAAGTTTTTGAAGAGAAAGAGCTTGAAACTGGCATACAGGTCTCATTTAAGACTGTTTCTTTAATTTTTCGGTGTGCTTATTATGTCTTTATTTGTTTTAAAATAAAATAATTTTTATTTCAGCTACTTTATCCGGCAAAAAATAGAAGAACGAATTAAAAAGAAGTTAGTCTTTCCAAATAAGATTACCAAACGATTTTCAAAATCCGTCGAAGCTGCTGAACTTAAGTCACTTGAACCTGCTGTAAGTAATTTATGCCTATTTCTAGATCTAGGTCATAACTATAGTCCGTCCCACCTTGACTTTACAGTATAAGGAACATAGGCAATGCAGTCCTTATGAGAGTTTTAAGCGCGGTGATGACGATTTTATCAAAAAGAATTTGTATTCTAACATTAGAGAGATTAAATTAAAACTGTTGTTTTCACCCAATTTTGAAAAATGTGAAAACTTTGAATTATCCACGTCCGTCTGTCCGTCTGTCTGTCTTTATGTGTGTGATCACAACTCCTCCCTCATTATACTAGGTAGAATGACAAATGAGGTATCAAATGAAAGTTTATAATCCAAGGATGGTACTAAAGGTGATAAATTTGACCTAGGCTGTCTCTCCGTTTGTCCGTCCGACCGCGAATATAACTCCTCCGTCCTTATACCAGATAGAATGACAAATGATGTGTCAAATGAAAGCTTATAATCCAAGGATGGCACTAAAGGTGAGAAATTTGACCTAGGCTGTCTGTTCGTCTGTCCGTCCGACCGCGACAATAACTTCTCCGTCACTATACCAGGTAGAATGACAAATGAGGTGTCGAGTGAAAGCTTATAACCCAAGAATGGTATTAAAGATGAGAAATTTGACATCGGACTTCCGGTTTTAGAGTTGCAACAATGGCTCAAAACTAGTAAAATTGTATATCAATCGACGCAAAGTTACACGAAGAGTTGAAATATCGACTTGCAGTTCTACTTTCGATTACTTTGGGTAAAAATCTAGGACTTACGAAGTCCAATTACTTGTTTTAGAAAGGCAATCTACAATTTTAGGATTTATATGCGTTTAAGTATGGTCATATAAATAAATCCTAAAATTGTAGATTGTCTTTTTGAAACAGTTTTAATTTAATCTCTGTAATGTTCGATTACAAATTCTTTTTGATAAAATCGACATCACCGCGCCAAAAACTCTCATAAGGACTGCATTGCCTATGTTCCGTGTACTGTAAAGTCAAGGTGGGACGGACTATAGACCAAAACTGTATTCAGTACTATAAAAATTAGTTTTGAAAAATAATAAACACACGTTTTTTGGTATTTTATTTAGAAATGTATTTCTCGAGATATTAGACCTTTAATGTTTAATGGTCCGATTTATTTTGAGTACATGTACAACATAAATATTTTGTTAATAACATTATCTAATCGAATTTTATCTTGTTTGTTATTTCTGCGGCATTTAATCTTGACATTGACACAATATTATTAAATATTTTACTATTTTTGTTTTTGAACTACAATTCTTCCTATATTTTTAACAATTTTGAATTAAATAGTAACTGGAAAGGAACATTTTTATTAGATACATATTGAACCTACATTTCTTTAGAACCAAATATAAACAAAACAAATAAGCATTAATAAGTATTATTGTTAAAAATAAAAAGAATAATGTGTATGTGTACATTGTACGCACCTAAGAAGTTAACTTATGTTATATGATTTCAACGAAATAATTATACTTTAAACAGTTTATATGCATTTTATTACTTTCCAAAAAATTGTATTAAAACAATTCCAAAAATTAAAAAAACATAAAAGAAGGCAACAACATTAGGTGTTCCTAAAGCGGTCACCCGGTCACCCATCCAAAATATAACCGCAGTAAACACTGCTTGACCACGGTTATCGGACGACAACCCTGTACGTCAGTGTGCTACGGCCGTAAAATTGATATCAATATGAATTATTTTCAATTATTTTGACAGATACATGTTTTGATACAAATAATATTAAAATTGCTTTTTAATCTTCTTTTCATCATACTTTAATACTTATCGGATGACAAATCCAAAGACACAAAAATTATAATAAATATATTTAGTAAAAACACCAATATATTTTTTTCGCACTTTATTTGCACTGATATATACGTAACTTTGGAAGATTTGGCAACTAACTTCATACTGTCTCTGTGCGCGTAGTTCATACTGCCGTTTTTATAAAAAAATACTCTCATTTATTGACTTCTTGATAATTTGAACACCGATATGAAGATATAGTGATAAAAGTAGAGATCAAAAGAAATTGGCAAAATTGGTTTAATCTTTTTTTATGTTAGTTCACCCTTGCATGATTCTGGTACCACGATCTTTCTGATCTGAAGATTAAATAAAATTAAAATCAATGGGAAAATCCCAATAAATAAAATTCTCATCTTGTAATTGCATAATTCTACCAAGAATTATTTTAATTTTTATAAAATTCTTCTTTTGTACAGCTTCGGTCACTGATAGTTGTTTACACCTTCGTTTTTACATTTATTTTGATTTATTTGTTTACCTTTCATTTTGATTTTTTAATTTTAATTAACTTATTCTGGGTCCGCCACTAATATCACTGTATAACATCACCTTGACGTAAAAAATGCGTTTAACCAAGGCAACAATTAAAAAAATCGGCTACTAGATATGTAAGGCCATAAATCAGAAAGAAGAAAAAAAGTTAGAGATTTGGGAGAGGAAAATCTTGAGAAAAGTTTTTAGTGGTATCAAGGTGGCTAACGGAGAATGGCGCAGAAGAACAAACCAAGAGCTAATATAAGAGACCCAAAATAGCACAAAAATCGGGGCACAGAGAGTTAGATGGTTGGGACATGTGTCACAAATGGCACAAGAAAGAAACGTTCTGAGAGTTTTGTTAGCAGAAGAACAACGGAAGAAGAGAAGAGGGAGACCACGAAGGAAGTGGTTGGATGCCGTCCAGTCTCTTGTACCCAGTTGGGTACAAGAGACTGGAGAGAATAAGTGAAGGACCGGAAAAAGTGGAACCATTTAGTCAATACTATCGAAGCCTAGGGCTTCTAGGGCCTATTGTAGTGCTGTTATATATAGAAATGTAAGGGTGTAAACTATTCACTGATCGCAGCTGTACATAAATTATTATGCTGACTCACATAGAGATGATATTTTAGGGCGTTTTGAGGGTCCACGTTTTTGAAGCTAAAGACTTAGAAAGAAAGGATGTAACTGGAAAATCAGACCCCTATGTTGTCCTAACCGTTGGCGCACAAGAGTGCAAGACTCCTGTTATCAAACGAGAACTGAATCCAAAGTGGGACTACTGGTGTGAGGTAAATATTGAAATAATGTTTTTTATATATCTAAAGAGAAATGCGTTTTTTAGTTTGTTATTTTGGATCCATTGGGCCAGCATCTCCATTTTAAAATGTTTGATCAAGACGATTTAAACGAAGATGATTTTATGGGAAGGTAAAATATTTTTTATATAGGTAGTAATAAATACAAATATAATTCATTTACCTAAAATATATAGGATGTCTAAATTATGTAAATATTAAAGAACTTGTGAAGAATGGATCACCATCAATCAACCCATATTTGTCCATTGCTGAACATATGCTTCCTTCAGACATTTTCATCTTCTTCTGTTTTGCGCCTCTACTATCCAATTGGTTACAATTCAACACTCAGACAATTTTTTTGTCCACCTTCAGTCTTTCATTCTTGCAACATATCCCGACCATCTTCACGTTTGCCTTGTAATACGTTCGATAATATCTTCTACTCCGGTTCGTATACGTCTTTCTTAGTATATTTCTTAAGCTTGAGCTTTCCATTTTAGGTTGTACCATTCTCAATTTTTCCGCTGAGGTTTTCGTGAGAGTTAAGGTAGAATTCCGCACCAAGCGACCGAGACAAGAGACCGCGACAGGCGACAGATAGGTCGTGATAGACGATAGTTGGTCGCTGGTCTCGGTCGCTTGCTGCAGAACTGCCCTGATATAATTACATTGAGAGCAGTCGTGGGGAGACCTCGCCTATCTGTCGCCTGTAGTGGTCTCCTGTCTAAGTCGCTTGGTGCGGAATTCTACCTTTTTATGGTTTCGGCTCCGTAGGTGAGGACTGGTAGTGGTTGAAAGCTTTCCTTTTTAAATGGATTGGGATATTTGTTTAAAACACATCTCTTATTTTTTCGAATATAGCTTAACTCAAATATACGTAAATGGCTGTAGATCCAGAGTACGGATAGGTAACAAACTCTCAGAATCGTTCGAAATAAGCAGTGGCCAGAAACAAGGATATGCGCTGTCACCTCTCCTTTTTAATATACATAATCCTGGAGAAAGTAGTAAGAACAGCACAAATTAAAACAGAATTACTGACAGTAAATGGACCAAAATTACTACTAGCATACGCGGATGACATTGGCATTTTGGAAACACAGTCACCAATGTGAAGGAGACTCTCAATAAATTGGAGGTAGAGGCAAAGAAAACTGGTTTAAGGGTAAATGAAGAGAAAACCAAATACATATGCATCAACAGACAAAAAGGACGAGATAGAATAGGGCAAAATGTACAATCTTCTTCTTCTTCTTCAGCCTGTGTTCGTCCACTGCTGGACATAGGCCTCTTCCATTTGCTTCCATCGATTTCTACTCTTGGCAATTCTCATCCACTGTTTGCCCGCGACTTGTTTGATATCATCTGCCCACCTCTTCTGCGGTCTGCCTACTAATCGCCTGTTCTCTCTTGGTCTCCAGTTTGTTAGTCTCTGTGTTCATTTTTCGGGATTATCTCGGGCAACATGTCCGACCCATTGCCACTTGAGTCTTGCTATACGTTCTGCGACATCAGTAATCTTTGTTCTTTCACGAATGTCGATATTTCGAATTTTGTCTCTCAAACTAATCCCTAGCATGGCCCTCTCCATCGCTCTTTGAGTTGTACTGAGCTGATCTAAGGTTTTCTTTGTAAAGGCCATGGTCTCCAGTCCATATGTAGTTACAGGCAAGATACATTTGTCATAAACTCTACGTTTTAGACACATTGGTATATCTCTATTCTTCAAGATAAAGCTTAACTTGCCGAAAGCTACCCAAGACAATTGTATGCGTCTTTTTATTTCAGCTATTTGGTTTTCTTTGCCGATTTTAATGGTATGTCCAAGATATATATATATATATATATATATATATATATATATATATATATATATATATATATATATATATATATAGTGGTCTACATTTTCAAGACTGACGTTGTCAATAACAAGATTAGTTTGTACATTACTCATTATTTTTGTTTTCTGAAGATTCATTTTGAGACCTATTTTATTTGACTGTTGGTTTAGTTCCTTCATCATTTGCTCCAGTTCCTTGATATCTGTACTGAATAATACTATGTCGTCCGCAAACCTCAAATGACTCAAATGTACACTATCAATGTTTAGACCTTTTTCCTCCCAGTCGAGCTGTTTGAATACATTTTCCAATGCTAAGGTAAAAAGTTTTGGTGAAATAGTATCACCTCGTCTAATACCTTTACCAAGGCGTATTTTTTCGGTTTTTTGGTCTTCATTGATTTTGATGTGGAATGTGGCCTGTTCATAAATGTTTTTAATGAGTGTAGTGTACCGTGAGTCTATTCGAGCATCCCTGAGGGCTGACAAAAAGGACCAGGTTTCAATACTATCGAAAGCCTTGTGAAAGTCAATAAATGCCATATGTAAGGGTACATTATATTCTGTATTTTTTTCTACCAGTGTTCTGACAGTTTGTAAGTGATCGTTAGTACCAAACCCTTTTCGAAATCCCGCCTATTCAACCGGTTGATATAAATCAAGTTTTTGTGTTATGCGGTTGGTTATTATTCTTGTTAGCAATTTGTATAAATGTGACAACAAACTCATAGGCCTGTAGTTTTCAATATTAGTATTGTCTCCTTTCTTGTGTAAAAGTATTATTTCGGCGTTTTCCCACAGATTGGGTATTCTTTTCTCTATCAGACACCTATTCAGCAAGACTTCCACAACCTCTACAACGGTGTTGCCACCCATTTTTAACATTTCAGACGTTATATGATCCTCGCCAGGAGCTTTTTTATTCTTCATTTGCTGTAAGGCATGTCTAATTTCCGAAGAAGTTATTTTAGGGAGAGTTTCCGAGCCGACGTTTAGAATTGTTCTATGGTCTGTTCCGGGGTTCTGTATAGTGGATGTATAAAGATTCTTGTAGAACGTTTGTATTTCCTTCAGTATGTGAGTTTTTTCTGTCACCGTATTCCCCTGTTGGTTTTTGATTTTAGTTATCTTCGATTTTCCTTTAGTTAAATTTGATTTCAATACTCTCATGTTGCTATTGTCTTCGATGGTTTGCAATATTTGTTTTGTTTTATAATCCCGCAAGTTTGACCTTATGCTCTTTTTAACTTTATTGTTGATGGCCTTATATTCTGGTAATTCTTTAGATGTTCTTCTTCTTTCTTCCATTAAATCCAGTGTTGTTTGTTTAAGTTTCGTTTTTCTCGAATTTTTATTTTTACCACAGATCTTTTTTGTAGTTGATGTTATGTCATTCGTTAATTTTTGTGTTATTTCATTTATATCTTTCGTGTTGAATACTGGTAAAGGTCCTAGTTTCTTTTTTAGTTCACTTTGATATTCCTCTTGATTCATTTCGAGTGCTTCTATGTTTGGTAATTTATCCTGTGTTAATAATTTTCTTCTATTGAATTTCGTATTTACTTCTATTCGCACCCTAACTAATCGATGGTCACTACCAGTGTCGACAGAATTTAGTACAGTAACATCTTTAGCAATGTTTTTGAAGTTAGAGAGTATAAAGTCAATTTCATTCTTTACTTTGCCGTCTGGGCTGTGCCACGTCCATTTTCTCTGCATCTTTTTCTTGTAGAATGTGTTTAAGCAGAATAGCTTTTCTTTGCTGAGGAAGTTTGCGAGCATATCACCCCTGTGATTTCTACTTCCCAGTCCAAAATTTCCAATATATTCGTTGTCGTTGTTATTTTCGTTCTTTCCTATTTTAGCGTTGAAATCTCCCGTAATTATTACGTAATATGTTTTCTCTAGGTTTCTGGCTCTTGTAATGTCTTCATAAAGTTGTTCTACCTCTTCATCATCTGCAGAAGAAGTTGGCGCAAATGCTGTATCTACAATTTAGTTTTACAATACAAATGTACAATAGACCCATATAACTTTGAAAGAGTGGAGAGTTTTAAATACCTCGGAGCAAAAATCACTGCAAATAAGGATATCACGGAAGAGATTAAAGGGAGAATTCAGGCAGCAAACGGATAGGCTTAGGCTCTAAGAGCCTAACACGAGCATCAAAGATTAGAATATATAAAACAGTGATTAGACCAGTGCTCATGTATGGGTGTGAGACGTGGACCCTGACCAAAGCAATTGAAAGAAAACTTAGATGTTTTGAGGGAAAAATCCTCAGAAGAATCTTTGGACCTTATCACGACCCTAGTAGCAACCAATGCAGAATGAGAACAAATAGATTCCCTAATAACCGCCTTGCCAAACTGTTCTGGGAGGAAGCCCCCACAGGCAGAAGGCCCTTAGGACCCCCACGAATGCGATGGAGAGACAATATATGGTCAGATCTAAGAACAATGACCCAACTATCATGGACGACCGTTCGAGATGGAAGCGAGTTGTTCAGTCAGCCAAGACCCACCCCGGGGTTGTAGTGCTACCAGAAGAAGAAGAAGAAGAAGCTTAACTCAAAATTTTCTTCTGAATAATTCACCTGCTTGGATCTTAATGGTTAATCTTATTTCGTGACCCTAATACACATATCTTCTGATCATCTTTTCATCATTTTTGTTTTTCCATCTTTAACCCGGCACCTGCCACTTGGCTTTGCAAGGCGCCAACTGCCACGTGGGGTGCTCACAGCACCCCTTAAAAATTTTCTGTGATCTACTTGTTTAAAAAACAAAATAATGTGTTGAGTAACACAAGCATATAAATAAACATGTTTTATTAACTTATTAGCCACTAATATGTTATAAAAGTTAAAAAATAAAATAAAAAAGGTGTTATAAGCAAATTAGCAAGTACCAAGCCATAATAAATGAAGTCAAGTAAAATATCTAAAAAAATTAAGATTTAGTGAGTATAGAGTCTATATTAATAATTTAAATCAGTTATTTCAATAAAAAATGTAAATTTGACCTGTTTATCAAAAATACAAAAAAAGAATTTAAAACTTAAAGTGCCTGATGATGACACCCCAATTCGACTTTAGAGCTATAAGTTCAGAATAACACTAAATAACCACTTCAAACACTAACACATATATGCTATATAATATTATAGAAAGCTACTATGACGCACAGCTCGGTTACCAAACTTGAAATACCAAATATTTGATAAAAATGTGTTATGCTGGTAGCACCCCACGTGGCAGGTGCCGGGTTAAACCAACTCTCTGTGTTACTTGCTGTAGGTGTTGTAGTAAAACTCTGACTTCTCTTAAGTCGTCTGTTATAAGAACAATGCCATCGCCATATCGGAGATGATTTAGTATCGATGTGAATACCCTTTGAGTCCCACTCTAATCGTTTAAATGCGTACTCCATGACTGTTAATGAGTAGTTTTGGCGACAAAGTATCTGCCTGTCACACCCATCTGTCAATTTTTATCTTCTCAGTCATCCAATGAAGGGTGCTTTTAAGATAGCGACTGTTTCCACTGTGACAAATGCTTTGAGGAAGTCAACAAAAATAAGAACAAGTGGTCTATAACATTTAATAAACTTTTTGATTAAAATTCTGCACTACAGATGGTCGTTTGTTCCGTGGTCTGATCTAAATCCTGCTTGTTCTTCTGACTGATAGATGTCGAGTTTTACTTCTAATCTATTTTCCAGTTCTCGAGTAAAGAGCTTGAAGAACGTGTTTGTATTTTTTGTGTTTATATTTTTACTGTTTGCAGATGTAGATAAAATACAAAGACATTATTAGCTAGTTAACGTTGAAATCTGTAAAAGATATACGAATACACAGCTTTGTCCCGATCGCAGTTTTCTTGTATAAACCCTAAATCACTGACATTAATTCACATTACATGTACATGTACATGTACATACTATACAGTATTGGACATTTTTTTTCGGAACATAGGAACTTTCAATGCAATAAGTTAGATTCTTGATTTGCAATTAACCAGTGTAAATTTCAAGACAACGTCACGATGTTTCATATTTAATTCATTTATTCAATTATTATTTATAGTGTCAAAATTTGATAAATGTCATTAGTGTCAAAATTTTATAACAGTGGAGTAAACTTGCCTGCGATTGGACCAATTACAAACAAGCAATACAACGCGGTAAATTTAAATCATTCCTCTTGGTTAAAAAAACAAACCATAATAATATGGAACTATAACTTTTATATTTATTTTTTAGCGGCATTGCGGAAATTCATTCCGTAATTAAAGAAGGAGAAAATGACAAATGGTTTAATTTAGATAACGCTAAACATGGCAAAATTCATCTAAGATTTACTTGGTTAGGATTGTCTGCTGACAAAGGAGATCTTCATGCGGTAAGCTTACGTTCAATTATAAGGTTTATACCGTTAAGAAATTAAGAGGAGGTGTGTTTTCTGAAATATTCTGATTTTTAGGCCTCCCAAGAAATAAAATTATTAAAGGTAGCGGACATTAGTACAGCTCTTCTTACCATATATTTAGATACAGCACAAGAACTTCCGGTAAGTAGTAATTAACTTATTAGTTAAAACTGTAGGTCGCACTAAATAATATATTAACGGTGCATAACTGACCTTTTGTAAATAAATACAGCAATACAATAAAAATATATTCCAGCTACAAAAGAGCTGATATGGATATTACGTGGCGCGAAAATTTATTTTCATTTTGATGGTAAATAAAATTCTAGTTTTATTTTGAACGTTTTTTTCATATTTGCTAAATTTGAAGTAAAACTCGGCACAAAAGAGTAACTTTGAAACAGTTTGCATTTTGAGGCTCTTTTGTGGCGCGTTTTACTTCAAATTTAGCAAATATTATGGAAAATCTTTCAAAATAAAACTAGAATTTTATTTTTCATCAAAATGAAAATACATTTTCGCGCCACGTAATATTCATATCAGATCTTTTGTAGCTGGAATATTGTATGCGCCACTCATTTTTACGGCGTTTAGCGGTTTTTTATTCTTGTATCAGCAGTTTTTCAAAGTTTTTTATAAATTAAATGTATGAAGTTGAATGTAATGCTTCTCGATTACACGTTAAGCGTTATAAATGGTCTCATTTGTCGCATTCTCTCCCAAATGATCTAGTAGTTACGACACCAGATTTGTGATAAGACAATCTGAGTTCATATCCCAGCCATCCTAATAATTATGGCCGGCAAATGAACTCGGATAGCCCGATCAAACTTATCGTCGTAACCACTACAACTACATAAACCATTTCGGCGATAATGGTTAAATGGATTATACTTTTGGACCTCGATAACTTCTGAACGGCTTAACCGATTTTGATCATTGAACATGAGTTTGAAACCTATTGACAAGTAGTATCTGATGCAACCAAGGTCAAGTATAATAACTGAAGGTATTACAGGAATTATTGAGCTTGAAAAACCGGTTTTCCCATAAGAAATAGATTTGATCACACTTATGAAGCCTATAACTTAAAAATTCGAATTTTCCCAGATATGAGGTATACACCGTTAGACGCGTCTAGGGTCCTACTACAAACGCTCAATTATTGGCGCAATTCGTAGGTTAAAATTTTGAGTAATTGTCGAAAAACCAAAATTTTCAAAGTTTAATTTTTTAGTTTTTCGGCTATACTAAGCCGTGTGTAGGTATGATCTTGACCTATTAGGCACCATTTGAAAGCTTAACTCAACGCTATTGATTTGGTATATTTGTGGTTTTCCTGTCTTTCCTTGAACCTAAGATATATATATATATATATATATATATATATATATATATATATATATATATATATATATATATATATATATATATATATATATATATATAGACTTTAGTTTTTTATTGAGGTTGCAGTCATTTATTTCTAAGGGGCAGGGTAAGAGAAACTCTGTGTTATAATCAAGCTTTCGCAAAATTTATTTGCTTCGTCAGGATTAGCTAAAATTATTATATAGTTATAAATAAATACAACGAAATGAAAGAACATTACATAAAAATTAGTACAAAAACTTACAACGTGAGGCTTGTTCCTTAATTTGACATTTCTACAAAACATAAAATATCTAAAAAAATCTTTATCCTAATGGTTTTCAAGTTTCAATGTTTTAATTTTTACAATTCATGATAAAAAATATGATTTATTAATTTAGTTCTAAATTTGACCAATGCCAGAAAGACACTTAAATAATGTCAAAAAGACACTCGTAGGTATTTGTTTATTTGATTTTAAGTTGTTAAGAACTAGATTTTTGATTATTACTTGCTTGTGCATTTTAAAATTTTAGAAGTTATAGATGTATATACATATATATATATATATATATATATATATATATATATATATATATATATATATATATATATATATATATATATATATATATATATACGCGCAAAAAATATGCCATTTTGTATCTACCTAGCCCTATAGATGGCTTATGGGTGGTCAAAAGTCACAAACTACACCGGTTCTGAATCGGCCCTGACCCCTTCTTGAAACAGAAAAAAAATTCAGATCGGTCTAACTTTTCCACACACATACCTACATACATACGTCGGAAAAATGAAAGAATACCCATGAACGATCACATCAATCACTTATTATTTGCTGTCTTTTTCTATAACAAACGTTTGTTATTTATAGAAAAGGACAGCAAATACAAAATAAGTGATTGATGTGATCGTTCATGGGCATTCTTTAATTTTTCCGACTGTACATACTAGACCAGGGCGGATCTGTAAAAATATTAGTACATTTGGACGTTGAGAGGTGACTCAAATTTTTTTGCAGAAATTGCTTGAAAATAATTCAAATAATAATATTTGAGTTATCCTCCCTCTCAAAAAGGTCCGGAACATTGTTTAAATAATCAAAATGTCAAAAAATGAAGGAAAAGTTCGATTTTTTTCTTCGTTTTTTGATTATAACTTTAAAAGTATTAATTTCCGAGAAAAGTTGTACTGACATAAAAGTTGTATAATTAAATTTTCTACAATATAGAATTAGTTACAAATTTAAAAAATAGTCACCCTTGTTGCAAAATAGCAATAATCGCGAAAAAACTATACAAAAACAAGTATTCGCATTTTACATTTTTTCAACCATTTATGCTACACGTAGGACCTTCATATTTCACCCAGAAAAACTTTATGATACAGTAAAACAATACTGTAAATTCCATTAAGATCGGTTCAATAGATTTTGCAAAATAAATTTTGCAATCCAGCTTTTGCAAAGAAAATTCGTTTTTTCAAAATGTTACAGGACTGAAAATAAAGCAGATAGCAAGTTGAAAATTTTTTTGCGTATAGAAGTGTACTGTACCTTTTATTTGCAATTTGCAAAATTAAAATCGATTAACTGCCACGGCGTCAGGAATTTTTTTAAATAAACATTAATTATTGGTGCTACGCGCAGGACAGCGGATAGTTTGCTCTGATTGGGCATTTCAATGACCTTTGATAATGATTGATGCATTTTAATTTTTATTACATTTCGATATAAATAAATAAATTTGTTTATTGCAAAATAAAATCACATACTCTATCCTTTGAAATAACACTTTCTTTAGTAAAAACTTTCTTTGTTCATATATTTTAACTTAGAGAATAAAAGTTTATTATTTTTAAACATATGCAATTGTTTAAACAATATTTCACAAACAATAATAAAATTAGTTTGATTTTTGTGGAATTAAAATCTTAAAATACAGCAAAATATAGAGTAAGAAAATAATATATTAGATAAAGATTAGAAGAAATTTTGGTGGAAATCAACATGTATGAATCGAACACCGCTGTCCTGCGCGTAGCACCAAAAATTAATGTTTATTTAAAAAATTTCCTGACGCCGTGGTAATTATTCGATTTTAATTTTGCAAATTGAAAATGAAAGGTACAGTACACTTCTATAAGCAAAAAAAATTCAACTTACTATCTACTTTATTTTCAGTCCTGCAACATTTTTAAAAAATGAATTTTTTTGCGAAAACTGGATTGCAAAATTTATTTTGCAAAATCTATTAAACCGATCTTAATGAAATTTAAAGTGTTGTTTTACTATATCATAAAGTTTTTCTGAGTAAAATATGAAGGTCCTAAGTGTAGCATAAATGGTTGAAAAACGTAAAATGCGAATACTTGTTTTTGTATGGTTTTTTTCGCAAGTATTGCTATTTTGCAACAAGGGTGATTATTTTTTAAATTTGTAACCAATTCTGTATTGTAGGAAATTTAATTACGCAACTTTTATGACAGTACAACTTTTCTCAGAAATGAACAGTTTTAAAGTTATATTCAAAAAACCAATAAAAAATCGAATTTTTCCTTCATATTTTGACATTTTGATTATTTAAACAATGTTCCGGACCTTTTTGAGAGGGAGGATAACTCAAATATTATTATTTGATTTATTTTCAAGCAATTTCTGCAAAAAAATTTGAGTCACCTCTCAACGTCCATCTCAAAACAGATGAGCCCTGGACTATACATACATATCCACAAACATTTTCCTCTTTTTAAATAAAAATTGAGTCATACTTCTGATCTCGGTAACTTTTGAATGGTATAACCGATTTTCAAAATTAGACATGCGTTGGAAAGGTAATGATCAGTACTATCAGAAGCCGCAAAGGTGGGACTTAAATTTTTGAAATTTTTTGGAGTTTTGGGGACGAATAAGAAAAACATACCCCTAAATGGGAAGGGCCGTAAAATCCACACCGTTGGACCAAAATGGACAGTTGACATATGGATGGACGAGTCTTTTCCTAAGATTTAAGATGGGATTTGGCCCAATTTTCAATTCAGTCAGATTTAGAAAATCGAAAATTTCGTGTATATATAGTGTCGCATGTAGGTGTATTATGCGCTACTGGCGAGAACTGCCGTTCTCTGGTAATTTGTTTATATTTATTATATTTTTGGTATCATTTCAGAGAGTGAAGTCTAAGAAACCGGATCCATACGCTGTCTTGACAGTGGGCAAAAATCAACAAAAGAGTAAAGTAAAAAAACACACTTGTGACCCAATGTGGGAACAAGGATTTTCATTGTGTGTACCAAACCCTGACAACGACTCTCTTCACGTGTCAATTCTAGACAAAGAAAGTGACTCAAAATTAGGCCAACTAACCTACCACATTCAAGATTTGTTCCGAGCCCCTGATCTTCAACTTAGTAAAGAAGAATTTAAGTTGGTCAATTCTACTGGAAAGCTAATACTGTCTCTTCAACTAAGGGTGAGTAGGATTGCTTGCGAATGTAGATATTTGAGTAATATTAGGTTTGTTCTAGCAAACAGTCAAACTAGTCAGAAACCGTCAGCAAACAGTTGGTCAGTGAGAGAACATAATACAGTCACCAGTGCTATCCCCTCTACTCGCGCTGGTCCACTATTCGCTGATGGTTTCAAACGGTTTGAAACCATCAGCGAATAGTCGACCAGCGCGAGTAGAGGGGGTAGTAGCACTGGTGACTGTATTATGTTCTCTCACTGGCCAACTGTTTGCTGACGGTTTCTGACTAGTTTGACTGTTTGCTAGAACAAACCTATTATATACCTACACATAATTATTTTTAGATCTTAACACATGATAAATTTGAATGTGAGGATAGTGAATCTGATTCGGGGAATGAGGAAGATGATATTTCAAGAAAATCATCAGTGAGATCATCCTCCAGAATGCAAAGATCAAGTAATTATATCTTTTATTATTTTATGCTTGTAAGAAAAATAATAATACAGTGGAACCCCGATAAGTCGGCCTCCGATAACCCGGAAGTCCGGCTAACCCGGACAGATTTTCATCAGACAAAACAAACATTTTTCCACTTTGACTGAGTTTTTTACCAAGAAATAAACAATAGTGTATACAACTGTACGCAATTTAGATGTACTGTGCATATGTCTTTCATGTTTTTGCAATAATTATAATCGAGTTTATCTGTAATAGTCCATATGTGGTGAGACCTCTCCCGTCTGAAAAAATTTCTCATTCCGGTTTCTTTGTGGATTCCTATTTAAAAATGTCCCCTTTAAACAAATCTGAAGGGTGCCGGGCGGAATTTTTGGGCAGAAATTGTTTAAACAATTTTTTAAACAAATACAAAAGATCACGTTTTTTGCCCTGGAACATATATTTTTAGATTTTTTGGGTCATTCTAAACAAGAAAGGTATCTTGTAATTTTTCTTAAAAATTGATAGTTTTCGGGTTATAGGCGATTTACAATCTGAAAAATGCGAAAATAAGCATTGTCGAGGCTTAAAAACTCATATTTAAATTAGTATTTTTGAGGTTGCCAGATACTTAAATTGAAGATTAAACATTCAGCTTCAAGATTCTGAAGAGTGATCGCGTCTAACCTTAATTTATACCGTTGTTTTTTAATTGTTAAATATGCGTGTTTATCCGATTTTTTTGCCGGTGGGGAGCACTCTAATTCAAAAATCTCCTATTTTCCTAAGAAAAATATTTTTTCTAGATTCTTTGGGATATTCTAAATAAAATAAGTTTGTTGACATTTTTCTCAAAAGTTAATAGTTTTAAAGTTATAAGCGATTTAAAATCCGAAATATGCCAAAAAAACGCATTTTCGGATTTAAATCGCTTATAACTTTAAAACTGTTTAAAAATTTGAGAAAAATGTCAAGAAGCTTATTTTATTTAGAATATCCCAAAGAATCTAGAAAAAATATCTTTCGGGGGATAATTGGACATTTTTGAAATAGAGCGCGCTGCACCGGCTAAAAAATCATATGGACATGCATATTTAACAATTAAAAAACAAGGGTTTAAATTAAGGTTAGACGCAATCACTCTTCAGAATCTTGAAGCTGAATGTTTAAACTTAAATTTAAGTATCTGAGAACCTCAAAAATGCTAATTTAAATATGAGTTTTTAAGCCTCGAAAATGAGTATTTTCGCATTTTTCAGATTTTAAATCGCCTATAACTCGAAAACTATCAATTTTTAAGAAAAATTACAAGATACCTTTCTTATTTAGAATGACCCACAAAACTTAAAAATATATGTTCCGAAGCAAAAAAACGTTATCTTTTGTATTTGTTTAAAAAAATTGTTTAAACAATTTCTGCCTAAAAATTCCGCCCGGCACCCTTTAGATTTGTTTAAAGGGGACATTTTTGAATAGGAATCCACAAAGAAACCGAATCAGAAATTTTTCCAGACGGGAGCGGTCTCACCACATGGACTATAAGTATACCATATTTTATTAACTTTCAAATTCATATTGTATACCAGTCACCCTATGTGTGGACAATAGGTGCAAGTAAGGGTAGATAAGTTGGACTAAATATTTACTTTGTCAAATACTACTGACAGGAATTCCCAAATGATTGCCGGCATAAGCAATCTCCAACTTACTGACCAACAGCTTGGGATAGCAGGGTAAGTTGAAGGGCACCTTCTTATCCTAAAAATGGAAAATAATTTCTAAATGCGGACGAAACAGAAATCGGTTAACGGCATGGAGATGCATAAGGCAGCAGGAAACCAATCCTTAAAGAGCATCGCTAGTTAATCATCATGACTAACAAAAACATAACCAAGCACTCTACTGATCATGGAACTCGGAAAACAAGATGCGGCAGAGGAGGAAAATCAAAAGACTGCATGCCTCTCCGGTCGTCTAGATGCGAAAACCTTGCAAAGTACTTAGCGACTTGGAATGTAGCAAGTCTACATCAAGCTGGAAAGATACATAATGCCGTTAAAGAAATAAAAAGACTGAATGTGGACTTCCAATGGTCTGAATTATTTGGAAAATAATCATAAATGTACAACATTAATGAGTATTTCTTATAAAAAATTATTTTATTTCGGAATTTTTATTAAAAGTAAAAAATTGAGTATGGTTCAAGTGGAAATCTTTGGGACTGCGCATTTTATTAATGAAATTAGATATGTCTCAGACACTCCAGAAGCCGTTAACGATAACATGTTTTAACATCGCATTAATCATTGTAAATTAGTCGACGGATATTAGTACAGTGAAAATAATAAGACGAGAACTGGACGATAATGATTATAAAGAATAAATTTAAAGTTTTTTCTATTTTAATGACAAAAAAAGCAATCTCTTAGCAGAACCCAATTCAAAATTATTTTGCACATCATATTTGAAACATTATTTGGTTGAAAAATCTCATTTTTGTTGGCAAAAAATATATTAATTTGTCTGGACTAAATTACAGTTCTGTTTATCTTAAAAGGGATATGTTACTATCAACATTCACACAGTGCTGCCAAACTGAATTTTGTTATTTTGGGTGTAAATTTTCCCACCGATCACCGAGGGTACACTACAATGAACTGTACTGAAGCTGCATGGCTGCATGTCAGTGGTGTATTATTCTCTCACAATACCACATAAAGTTTACAGCTTCTATTTAAATGTTTTAATCTAGTAACCTTGTCTTTTTAGTATCTACCTCAAGTAATAGTACTCCTCCTCCAAAAACACCTACCCAACCAGAAACTCCAGTTTTTGAGCGTGAGGTTGAACCATTCGTGAGAAAAGAGAGTGTTAGAGCTTCACAGACGTCAGTCAGGAGTTCCAGTTTTAGAATGTAAGTGAAAAATAAGTAAACACAGGATGTTATACAGACTGTCTAGTTTTAAATTAGATATACGCACTATACATGGCAACACTGCTTCCCCGCTGCCCACCTAATGCGCTTGATTCGCGCCGATTCATTAAGTCATTCGTCATTCTACAGTGACGATGCAACTCATTCTCATAAGCAATGTTGCCGCTTTTTACCGTAACGTTTTAGCGCTTCCTTCATTGGGGTAAACTGTTTTAAAACCTAGTCTGAAACCGATTGCACTCTCAACTATATTGTTATATCATATCGGCAGCGTAAAAGCACGGGTATTCGTCCAAGAGGCGATTCGCCTGAAACTGGTTTTCAACTAGTTTTCAACTGTCATTTTATAATATTTGCGTCGTTTGCGCTGGACCTTAGTTATAGGTTTCCAGGTCTTCATTTGTTCTAATTCAATAGTTTCTGGTTATCCTATCAACCGCTGTAGGTACCATATATTTTTCTAAGTATTTTGCGTTCAAAGATCTCTATAATATGAAATAATTAGGAATGAAAAGCTTAAAAATCCGTAAATTGTAGCCATAAGTTTTCAGATCTAAACGAAATGTTTGTAACTAACAATGTAAAACAAAAATAAGAGTAGGACATTTGACAATAGAAGACAATAGTTATAAACACAGGAATCCGTCAAGGCGATTCACTGAGCCCTTTCATATTTAATTTAATAATGGACAATATAATAGAACACCTTCCCAGGATAGCTGGATTTAAGATGGGTAATACATTCTTTATTGTCGTTTGCTACGCTGACGATGCTGTCCTTATCGTCGATTCTGAAGACAATCTCCAAAGCCTACTGCATGCATTTAATACTAAAACTAAAGAACTAAAATATGCTCATCAACACCGAGAAGACTAAGCGCCTAGTAATTTCCAAAGAACCGATAAGACGAAAGTTAGAAATTTACTCCAAAACTGTGGAACAGGTGAATAACTTCAAATATCTTGGAGCGAAAATCTCTCAAAAGAGGTCAGAGAACAAACAATGAAAGCTGCTATAATTTAGGGATTCCTGAAAGAAATCGTATGGAAGAACAAAATATATATCTAAATACTGAAAGCAAAGTCAAAATATATAAGACAACAATAAGACCTATTATAACCTATGCGGCAGAAACAAGAACAGACACAAATAGAACGTTACAAATGATGAGAACAGTTGAAATAAGAACACTAAGAAGTATACAAGGCAAAACTCTACGTGACAGAATAAGAAGTGAAGACATCAGACAAAACTGTGGAATACAGGACATAGGAAGGTGGGTCAGACAGAGACGAAGATATTGGAATAAACATATAAAGAGAATAGAGGACAGCAGACACGTTAAAAGCGCAAAAACGATTAACCCAGTAGATAAAAGACCACAGGGTAGACCATCAAAACGATAGCGAGAATGCTGGACCTCATCGTCTGGGAAAGACTTGATAGCAATGAACAGGCAGTAGTCTACTAGCATAATCGATCATGCTAGAAAGAAGAAGAGGAACAAAATATTCCACCCAATGAAAGTAATAATGATTCGCAATTTAACACAACACCCAATAACATAATCATTTTAAGAAAACAAAATAGATTACATAGGTTCCAAGTACATACTGATCTGTTAATTCAAATCGTAATATACACAGTGAGTGTGTAATTTGGAATAAATTCAATATCTCAAATACTATTTGTTTTTTTTAAATTGCTTAGACCCGTCGATTAGTATTTTAAATTGCCATTTTTGACATAAAATAATAATGTATATAGGGTGTCCCAATTTAGAGATATGACGTCATCGTTGATTTTCTTAAATGGCAACACTGTCATTTTGATAGCTACCTATTTTGATAGGGTGTGTAAAGTTATACATATTGTCCTTTTCATGATCATTTTTCAGTGCGTAACAAATGATAGGAAAAAGGGCAAGTCCGTGATAATACACATTTATGACATTTATTCTAACATGACATTTTAGTTAAATCTGACAGTTGTCACATTTTATTTTCAATTTGGAATAAAAACAAATCAAATGTGTTTCTTGCATTTATAAAATGGTATTTTCTTTGATTTGTATAGTCTTATAAATTATACAGATTATATTTGTAATATTATTATCTAATTAAAAAAAAATATTTTTTTATTATGTCGCCATCTATCGACAACTAGAATAACTAGAATAAATGTTATAAAAATGTCACCGACGAAATGTAATCACCGACGTGCCTTTTTTTCTGTCACATACAATTTAATGCGTTAGAAAGAAATCGAAAAACTGACGCACTGAAAGATGATCATGAGAAATACTGTAACTGCAAAATTTTGTCCCAATTTAGAGATATGACGTCATCGTTGATTTTCTTAAATGGCAACACTGTCATTTTGATAGCTATTTTGATAGGGTGTGTAAAGTTATACATAAGAGCAAAGTTTTAAATTTTTATTCCCTACCATTTACAAGATAATAAAAAATAACAAAGTTATGAAAAACAAGTACCTAATCAAATTCATAATTGAATTTGATTATTTCAATTAAGCAAATGCTCATAATGTTGCCAATTGACTATTTGACAATAATTGTGGGCAACATTATGAGTATTTGATTAATTGAAATAATTAAATTCAATTATTATTTGATTACTTGTTTTTCATAACTTTGTTATTTTTGATTATCTTGTAAATGGTAGGGAATAAAAATTTGAAATTTTGCAGTTATGTATAACTTTACACACCCTATCAAAATAGCTATCAAAATGACAGTGTTGCCATTTAAGAAAATCAATGATGACGTCATATCTCTAAATTGGGACAAAATTTTGCAGTTATGTATAACTTTACACACCCTATCAAAATAGCTATGAAAGTGACATTGTTGCCATTTAAGAAAATCAACGATGACGTCATATGACACCCTATATACATTATTATTTTATGTCAAAAATAGCAATTTGAAATACTAATCGACGGGTCTGAGCATTTTTAAAAAAAAAAATTAGTATTTAAAATATTGAATTTAGTCCAAATTACAGACATAACACTTTGTTATTTTTTATTATCTTGTAAATGGTAGAGAATAAAAATTTTAAATTTTGCAGTTATGTATAACTTTACATAGCCTATCACAATAGCTATCAAAATGACAGTGTTGCCATTTAATAAAATCAACGATGACGTCATATCTCTAAATTGGGACACCCTGTATACATTATTATTGTATGCCAAAAAGGACAATTTGAAATACTAATTGACGGGTCTGAGCATTTTTCAAAAAAACGATTAGTATTTAGATATTGAATTTATTCCATATTACACACTCACTCTGTATAATACTCTTTTTTAGGAAACCAGAACTGGGGCAACTGGAAGTAACACTATTTTACAGCGCACCTAGACAAAAACTAATTGTGACTGTTCATAGACTTCAGTAAGTGTTTTAATTCTGAAATTGTAATTTTACTTTATGATCGGTACTTCTTTTTAGGAATCTACCTTTAAAGGATCCAAGTAATATTCCCGATCCCTATGTCAAAGTAAAATTAGCTGCTCCCGGAGCCCACAGAGTCAAGAACAAAACCAAAGTATGTATTTCGGTACATTTTTAGTATACTAAATTATTATCTTATTAAATACACACACTGGCAAAATTAAAGGAACACCTTAAAAATGGGTCATGTTTGATGTCTCGTATTTCCTAAACCAGTTGTCCGATTTAAGTGATTTTTTTAGTATGTTATAGGCTTATTATTTAAGAATATCGGTGCAATAATATTGTTGCTAGACAGATAAATGTCATTTTATACCGGGTGTAACAATCATACTGTGTTTTTTCCTTAAAGTTTGGAACACCCTGTGGAATATTCCAGCACATATAAAATATTGAAATTAAAACTCAATTGTAGCCATAGGCTTTCTTAACATTTTCTTTTTTGATTCATTTGCTTACGTTGGATAACAAAAAAGTTAGGTACTTTAACAACTAGTCATGTTCTTCATTAATACAGGGTGTTTCTAAATAAGTGCGACAGGGTAATTCTGCATGAAAAATTAATGACCGTTTGCTTTATAAACATATGTCCGCACATGCTTCGTTTCCGAGATACTGGATGTTGAATTTTTTATTACAAACTGACGATTTATTTATTGCTCTAAAGCCGGTTGAGATATGCAAAAGGAAATTTGGTAGGTTTTAAGAGGTAGTCATTACGCATTTTTTGGCATACAATTAAGAATTTTATATTGACCATTGGCGTACATACGGGTATAAACATTTTAGATATATCCCGTATGCACGCCAATGGTTAATATAAAATTCTTAATTGTATGTCAAAAAAATGCGCAAAAAAAACTTTCTCTTAAAACCTACCAGATTTCATTTACTTATCTCAACCGGTTTTAGAGCAATAAATAAATCGTCAGTTTGTAAGAAAAAATTTAACATCCCCTATCTCGCAAACGAAACGTTTGCAGACATAATATGGTTATAAAGCAAACCGTCATTAACTTTTCATGCAGAATTACCCCTTAAAGTTTGTCGGACTTATTTAAAAAAAAACACCCTGTATTGATGAATAATATGGCTAGTTGTTAAAGTACTTAACTTTTTTATTATCCAACATAAGCGAATGAATCAAAAAAGAAAATGTTAAGAAAGCCTAAGGCTACCATTTAGTTTTAATTTCAATATTTTATATATGCTAGAATATTCCACAGCGTGTTCCAAACTTTAAGGAAAAAACACAGTGTGATTGTTACACCCTGTATAAAATGACATTTACTTGTCTAGCAACAATATTATTACACCTATACTGCCGTCCTCGAATAAAATGCGGTATGTGCAGCCAACTTAAAACCGAGAAATCGGCTCTCAAAGTTTTCTCTCAGGACTCTATATGTTTTGACAACTTTTTAACGCAAATCATGTTCTAATGATAGTTGAACATTATTTAAAAATATATTCTTAAAAAAATAATGTTTTTATCAAAGCTGTAAATAAAAGTCATATACCGCGTTTTAATTGAGCAGCGGACATATTACTGGATCAGAAATAGTGCCGTATCTGCATTTTAATTACAAATAGGATTTTTTATAAGGAAGGATAGTTACCAAAAAAGAAAAATAAATAGCTTATAATTGTTTATTATATACGCAAAATACCTACATGTCATATATGTTCAAAATACGAGGTCGCAACACGAGTCTCGGTAAAAACGCGGTAAATGTGCTGTGCTCAATTCAAACGCGGCAAGTACAAGATACTCGCTAGCACATACCGCTTTTTAGTTGAGTACTCTGTAGATACCGCATTTTAATTAAGCAGCTATTGAAACTTAGCACATACGGCATATTCCAATTTGTTTATTTTGGTAGTAAATAAAATGATACGGCTTTCAGACATTGCAGAAGCATAAATAAGGTCACAAGGAAACCACATATAGCAAAAACTCAATTTTCAATTTTTTTTCAGATACCGCGTTTTAATTGAGGACGGCAGTATATTCTTAAGGTACTAGTACACTTTAGAAGACCAAAAATAAGCATTCTTTCAAAAAATTTTTCTTCAGAAACTTTATTAAAAATGAACATAAAACTTTTTGCATATTAATACCTAACTCTTAGAAAATACAAAAAATATGTATTTTTTCATTTATGCACGTACAATAATATTGTAGCGGGCGCCAAAGTCGAGGCCTCGAAAAAAAGTAGTTCCGATGGCGGACAGTTAATCTCAGGATTGGGATCTCTGAAACAAAAAAATCATACTGCATTTGAAAAAGGAAGGTTTCTTACGTGACAATTTACCACCGCTAGTGAAAAATTCCGCAAAACAAAGATTTTACAAAATCGCTCGTTTTCTTTCAGTTTTTCATGGTTAAAAAATATTTATTTTTTGGTTAAATTGTGGTAAATTGTCACGTATACCCTATTCCACGAACATACGCCTGTTTTGGATTATTTCGACAACGAATATTTTACTGTGCAAAATAAGAAGAACGAAAGTAAATTGCAAATTACATTGTTGTTTATTGGAATAATTATTAGCGCCATTTACTTTCGTACTTCTTAGGTTGCACAGTAAAATATTCGTTGTCGAAGTAATCTAAAACAGGCGTATGTTCGTGGAATGGCCCATAAGAAACCTTCCTTTTTCAAATGCAGTACGATTTTTTTGTTTCAGATATCCCAATCCTGAGATTAACTGTCCGCCATCATTTTTCGAAGCTTCGAATTTTGCGCCCTCTATAATATTAGTGTACGTGCATAAATGAAAAAAGGTATATTTTTTGTACTCTCTAAGCCAAGCCGCACACCAAAGGAACATGAAACGAAAAACATGAAACATGAAACGAAAAACATGTTTCATGAAACTAAAACACTGCTAAACAAATCTCAAAGTCCGCCTACCAATGAAACGAGTGTGATTCATGCTCATGACACATTTTTATTTTCGGAGAGTTTCATAAATGGCCGGACGTATATTTGTTTAGCAGTGGTTTATTTCCATGAAACGTAATTTACGTTTCATGTTTCTTTGATGTGCGGTGGGGCTAAGAGTTAGATATTAATATGTAGAAAGTTTTATGTTCATTATTAATAAAGGTTCTAGCAAAATGTACTAGTACCTTAAATAATAAGGCTACAACATACTAAAAAAATCACTCAAATCGGACAACTGGTTTAGGATATACGAGACATCAAACATGACCCATTTTTAAGGTGTTCCTTTAATTTTTAATTTTGCCGGTGTGAGTATATAACGACATAATTTATGGAAATAGAAAAATGGTTAAATACCAACTGTAAAGTGATAAAATAGGCGAGTGCATGCTACGGAGATAAAAGTGTGGCGGAAAGGAAAGCAAGTAGGACACCAGAAAGTAAAGTGGTGTAAGTTAAAGGATAAAGATTTGGCAGAAGTCTTCCAAGTGTGGAATGCTGGAAAAAAGGAAAGGTTTGAGGAAAAAGGTACGGTCAATGACTGGTAGGAAGCAAACAGCAAAGTCGTGTAACGAGGGGGAGAGGAAGTGCTAGGAAAAACATACGGTAAAAGGCTTCCTAGACACAAAGGAATTTGTGATGAAGCGAGGAACTGCAACAGAAGGTTGGGGAGAAGAGGTATGGCAGATCCAAAGAGAGGAAGATAAAGATACACTCACCGGCACAAAATTCCGCCACCCAAAATTTTTTATTAAGTTTGACAATTTATAACTGTATTATTTGTACTCCGATTTTCAAGATTCTTGCATCAGTTTGTAGGTACACGTATTGTTATCATTTAGTATTATTCCGGTAACAAAAAATTTTTGCTTAGATTTCATTATACCGGGGTGAATGAAAGCATTGTATTTTCTCCTAACTTTAAAAAATTCTGTGGAAATATTGGGGGGCTGACTTTGTTACATATGTACTCCTTTTGTATTATCCTTGAGATATCCCCAAGATTTTGTTTTTTGAATTATCCGAATATTCTTTTTCTTGTAATGGTATGGGAGCCCAAGCGGGGATTTTTGCAGTTACTCGAGCGCGTCAGATTAGCATATGGGGAGAAACCTGGTGCCCTGCAGATGTGCCTCTACCATATATTGGCTCTTAACACAGGGGAGTTCGTGAAGGGGGGCCCGAAAAAAATATATCCTTAAAAATACTCGAAATTGTCAGAAGATAAGGTAAGTTAAGTACAACCAAAACAGTGTATATTTCAAAAATCTGACGATTTGAGCGATTTGAGTAAGGAAATCGGCGAGTCAAAAAGTTTCACAAAAAAAGTGAATATTTCGCGAAATGAACGTCAGATCGAAAAACTAAAAACTACGTTTTCAATATTTTTCATAAATCCATCGAATGATACCAAACATTACCCCCACGGAGAGGGGTGGGGGGTAAATGTAAAATTTTAAATACAAATCCCGTGATATTTCGCAAAATTAACATCAGATCGAAAAACTGAAAAATACACTTATTCAGTATTTTTGAAAAATATATCGAATGATCCAAACAGGACCCCCCAAGTAGGTGGGGTGGGGGGTTACTTTAAAATCTTAAATAGGAGCTCCAAATTTTTATTGCAGATTTGGATTCTTTACGTAAAAATAAGCAACTTTTATTCGAAACATTTTTTCGAATTATGGATAGATGGCGCTATAATCGGAAAAAAATTATTGTTGGAAATTGAAAATTAAATTAAAAAATGGCAAGTACCCACTAAAATGGAAAATTTTACTTAACTTTTTTTGGTTTTAGGACCTAATAATCACAACCCAATAGGTCCCCACAGCGCTCGAGTGACTGAACATTTAGCATACTTTGCTCCCCTATCATAAAAGCTGTAAATAAAAACACTGCTTTGAAGATTTATTTAATTTAAAAAAATCAAACGCACTAAAATTAAGAACACAAAACAAAATTAACAACAAAACAAAACAATTCAATAGCGGTCATGTCCACCTCTCGCAGCAACAACTGCTCGCAATCTGTTTGGTATCGAATAAAGATGTGTTATCCTTGCCTGAAGAATAGCCCGATATTCCTCTACCAGGGCAATAACTGTACTAAATTTTCTGGAGGCCTAGGATGACGGCGAATAGCTATTTTTAATTCATCCCATACATGCTCAATGGGATTGATATCTGTACTGCATGCGGGCCAAACAAAATTTTAGTAATGCCTCCGGGATAATATGACAGGACTATGAAACATAATCACCTCTTCAATTTTTCCACAGAATTTGTTCAAGTTAGGAGAAAATACAACTCTTTCATTCATCCCCGTATAATGCCATGTAAGCAATTTTTTTTGTTAACGGAATATCAAACGATATCAATACATGTATAGAATAGAATAGAATAGAAATATGCTTTATTGTCACTGAAAATTTTTACAATTTTATGGACAAAGCTTACATACAGTCAAAAGAAAAACATAATATAAATAACAAATAACAACTACAATTTACTAAAATTAGATAAATCGTCAATAATGTACAGTATAAGATATAAAAGCCAAGACAAAAACAATTTATTGCAAAATATATATAAATTACAAATTGAACATACAACAAATAAAATAAAATAGGTACAACATAAGGAACTGACAAGTTTATGCTACTGCGCATGGAACCCAATTTTCTTAGTTATTCATTAAGAAATTCTTCTATTGAATAATATGGTCTTTTGGATAGATAGGCTTTTGCCATTTTTCGGAACTTAGGGAAAGATGTTGCAGATTTAAGTTGTAACGGAAGATGATTGTACAGTTTCTTTGCGGAATATAATATAGATTTCTTTACTAACTCAGTGGATGGAATCGGTAAATAAATATCAAAGATTGAATTTCTGGTGGAGTAAAGATGATTGGGCCTTGATGGAAAGACATGAAGGTGTTTACGAATTAAACAAACTGTTTCTAGAATATATAAAGATGGAAGTGTTAAAATTTCGTGATCTCTGAAGTAACTTCTGCAATGTGTAGATCTTCTGAGGCCAAACAAATATCTTATTGCTCTTTTTTGCAATCTAAAAATGACATCAAATTGAGCAGCTGTACTAGAACCCCAAAAAGGAAGACCATATCGAAGATGAGACTCGAACAACGAAAAATATGTTATTTTAGAAGATGCTAAATTGAGTTCCCTTGAGGCAGATCGTATTGCATAGCAAGCTGAGGCGAGTTTCTTACTTAACGAATCGATATGAAGTGACCATTTGAGGTTGCTGTCTAAAAAAATACCAAGAAATTTTACAGAATCAACGGTACTGATCTGGCTGTTATGAAGTGGCAAAGGTTGAAGAACTCCTTTATAGGATAATGCTACTGTTTTATTTACGTTAAAAGAGAGTAAATTAGAGTCAGACCAGGTCTTTATCGACAGTAGATCCGAAGTTATAGTTTCATGAAGAGATGCAATAGTTGAGTTGCTCCAAGTGATACTGGTATCATCAGCAAAAAGAAAAATTTTCCCATTGATTTTTAAATTAGTGATGTCATTTATAAAGATAAGGAACAGTATAGGACCCAATACTGAACCTTGTGGTACTCCACATACGATGTTTTTGAGACTAGAGTCAGTATCATTTGCTCTAACTAGTTGTTTCCGTACCTACAATGTACCTACAAACTGTTGCAAGAATCTTGAAAATCGGAGTACAAATAATAAAGTTATAAATTGTCAAACTTAATCAAAATTTTTTAGTGGCAGAATTTTGTGACGGTGAGTGTAGAACCAAAATTGCAAATTAGGCTTGACTATTAGGCTATTGTTATAATTTTTATAATTATTTTATATTAAATATTTAATTTTTAGGTTGTTATGGACAACTGTGATCCTGTATATGAAGAAACATTTGAATATCTCCTTTCCCATTCAGATCTTCCAAATCACAAACTAGTTTTTACAATCAAGAGCAAAAAGATGTTTAATTCGTATATTATGGGACAAGTGAGTATTTTAACTGTTACAGAAAATACACTGGGAAGAAAAAAATAACTTGAAATCTGAAAAAAGTCGTGTTTTTGTTCATACGAATTTGTAATTATTATCCGCACTTCCAGTTTTTTCTTCTCTTTTATCATCATTTATCAACATTCAGATTCGTACGTCAAAATTGGTTCTACAAGAGACTAGTAGATTGTCATTTTTGTTCGTAAATTAATTTTAGGACACCAGAGAAACGAGTTTAGTATTTGTACCACATTTCGGTCCTGTTGTATTTTCTGCTGAATGTCCCGTTTCGATGTTCCTTAACACTGTATATTAATTTTATATTTGGCACGCGAATATTCTTTAAAGTGTACAATCAATTAGTGTATCTATTTACAATTGTAAAAAATCCAGGTCCGGATTAAAAAATATTGGAAAAATATTCCGACACAAAAACAACACAATGTATATTAAATTTTTTTAAAATTGATTCTGCATTTAAAGAGGGGATGAAAAACTAAATTTAGTGGTATACTTTGAATTTTCGGCAAAATGATTTTTCTGGTAAAATTTTGAATTTGAATTCTGAAATTATGTGAATTGCGAGAGCTTGAAGCAGAAAAAAATTGAATTAAGACTTACAACTTGTTAACCACACTGTATATTTATTTTATATTTAACACACGAATATTTTTAAGGTGTCCAATCAGTTAATTTATTTACAATTATAAAAATCCAGGGCCGGGTAAAAAAATATTGAAAAAATGTTCCGACCCAAAAAACACCCTGTATATTATTTTTTAAAACGGATTTCGCATTTGAAAAGAGGACGAAAAACTAAAGATAGTGGTATACTTTAAATTTCTGGCAAAATGATTTTTCTGGTAAAATTTTGAATTTTAGTTCTGAAATTATGTGAATTGCGAGAGCTCTAAGTGGAAAAAAATTAAAATGCGACTTAATTTTAATTAATACTATTATTTAATCTAAATTGGTAAAATGTTAACAATTCAGTGTTTTTTTATTGTGTGTGACAAATAGTTTTTAGCGAATATTTATCTTTTATCGTTATTTTTCAGCAGATTTTTTCTGTTCTCTTTTTTTTTTATTTTTAAGATAGTTCATTGATAAAAGTTATGTATTTGTTGTGGAGTCTTTATTATTTATTCTCTAATTAAAGGTAAATATTTGTTATGAATTATTTGTAGCCATAATAAAAAAAAAACACTGAAATTTTAATATTTTATCAGTTTAGATTATTATTGTTATGATGGTATCAATTAAGTCACATTTTAATTTTTTTTACTTCGAGCTTTGCAATGCACATAATTTCAGAATTCAAATTCAAAATTTTACCAGAAAAATCATTTTTCCGAGAATTCAAAGTATACTACTAATTTAGTTTTTCATCACATTTTCAAATGCAAAATCCATTTAAAAAAAATTTAATGTACAGGGTGTTTTTTTGGGACGGAACATTTTTACAACATTTTTTAATCCGACTCTGGATTTTTTATAATCGGAAATAAATTAATTGATTGGAAACATTAAAGAATATTCGCGTGTTAAATATAAAATAAATGTACAGTGTGGTTAATAAGTTTTAAGTCGTATTTTATTTTTTATTCTACTTCAAGCTCTCGCAATTCACATAATTTCAGAATTCAAATTCAAAATTTTACCAGAAAATCACTTTGCCGCAAATTTAAAGTATACCATTAAATTTAGTTTTTCATCCTCTTTTCAAATGTACAATCCATTTGAAAAAAATTTAATGTACAGGGTGTTGTTTTTGGGTCGGAACATTTTTCCAATATTTTTAATCCGGACTTGAATTTTTTACAATTGTAAATAAATTAATTAATTGTGCATATTAAAGAATATTTGCGTGTCAAATATAAAATAAATGTAGTGTGGTTAAAAAGTTATGAACGAAATAAGAAAATGGCAAAATAGATGAAACACCCAGTATCATTATTATTAATGTAGTAAGACCCATTATGTATGGTATTTTTAAGACCGCCTAAGTGTCCCCTTTCTACAGTTAACGTATGTTTCTTTCCCAATGAAACACCCTGTATATTCGTTTCAAAATTACAATCATTTCATATCATTGCGCCAACACTGAATTTTGATTAATAACGGCGTAAATTGATATAAATAAATATAAAATCAAATGGGAACGTAAATGAGTTAAAGAGAGAAAAGAGATTATGTGAATATTCAGTTCATAAAACTTTAAGGCATAGGCTTATAGATAATAAAGTAGGTATAATTTGATCAGTCGTACAAAAGTATATAGTTCCTATAATTGGCTCATCTCACGCTGGGAAGTTCTTTTTAATAGCCACTAGACTAACAGTATTTATGAATGAGTTTTATTATGGAATCTTCAAAAATGTGATTTCGATAAACTTCAATTACAATTTTAATGAGTTGGCGCAATGATATGAAATGATCGTAATTTGTTATTCTAAGAATATATTCATGTGAATTTTATTGAATTTGAGTGACATTATATTTTCCATAAGATGTGTGCGGTGTCCTTTAAATACCTTCTCAAGTACACTATATTTGATGTCCTAAATGATATCTTGTTATTTTAGGTAATTATTAATTTAAATACCATCGAAAGTCTTGATGCACCATACCGAGAATTGCATGACTTGGCTCATGCGGAAGATTCAGACTAGCAGTGCCTAAAATGTGCTATTTGTTAAGTGTACTTGTATATTTGCTATATTTTTATGTAGATATATAATTTTTAGATATTGTATTTACAACATCCTTTAACGTCCTGTTACTAAATGAGTAAATAAAATTGTATATGGTTTGTTATTTTTTAATTTGTAACATGGGTCCTAATCATGAAATAAGTTCTTCCCATAGAGGTAGTATGTTAAACAATAGGTCTAAAAATGAACCTCAGTAAGACCAAATATATGACAAATTTAGTTCCCAGCGAACACCTAACCATCCAAAATCAAGTGGTCGAATTGACAGAAGAGTACATATTATATATCGGTCATGAAATCAGAATAAGCAAAGATAATCAGATCTGTAAATTTCAACGACGGATAACACTTGCTTGGGCGGCGTATGGTTCACTAAGAGACATCTTTAAGAGCAACATCCTGATAGTTATGAAACGGCAGACATTTAATCATACGGAGCAGAAACTCAAGCTCACAAAAACAACATCACTAAAAATGCGAGTGGCATAAAGGCGTATGGAAAGATCGACGCTAGGCGTGACAAAAAAAAAAAAGAATGTGTGTGTACTTTGTACGCACGTAAGAAGTTATACTTCTATTATATGATTTAAACGAAATTAATATACTTTTTATTTATATTTTATTTAAATATTAAACTAATTTATACTTACTACTTCTCAAACATTTTTATTGAAACAGTGCAAAAAATTAAAATAATAAAAGAATAAAACACACACAAACACATCAAAAATGCCACAAATGATTTCTGAATATTAATTGTCGGAAAATTTTTTAACTAAATACATATTTTCTGAAAATAAAATTATATACAACGTATATTCAAATGGGAAATAAGCCACAATTTTACTTAAAAATGATTTTATTAACGTTTCGACGCCCAAGTCGGGTGTCGTTGTCAAAATACAAAATAATACTAAATAAACAAAAATGTTGTTGCTTAGTAAAAAAATTCTTCTAATAATTTATTTAATCTGACTCATTTATATCGGCAATTCAGACACGTATTATACATTTTAAAGTAGTCGACTTTAAAATGATATTGCCAATATTGATGAGTTGCGTTCCTGGGACGACTTTACTAAAAGATAGTTCATTCGATTACATGAAATCAATCGCAACTCAAGAATATCCGCCACAAAAAATCATAGCATGTGATCTGTCTTTAAAAAGACAACCAAATGCAACGGTGGCACTGAAATTCTCGTGTTAGAGATTCCATAGTAAATCACGAGGGAAAACCAGGAAAAACCTCGTGATACTATCCCGACATCGTAAGTATTTGGGTTTACATTTAGTTTACTCTCAAAAAACTAATACCAAATTCTGACTTGATATTTTAAATTTTAAATAATACTAAAATACTAAATATGTACTAACTCGATATGTTACTGATTTACTAATTGTGGTATTTTCTTTCTATTGACTTCCTCCTTTAATATGGGTAACCACATCCTACTGCATTGTACCGAGGAATTTGCGACACAATTGGTTTCATTTAGCATAATTAGAGCCGCTTCTTTGATTTTTCTCTTTTTACTATCTGCTTCTTTTAGGACTATACTTGAATCTCTCCACTGAACTCTATGTTCATTATCCCATGCGTGTTGACATATTTGAGATCTATCAAATTCTCTATTTTTTATATAAGACTGATGTTCATTTACTCTAACGTCTAATGGTCTCGACGTTTCACCTATATAATTTCACCGTCAAGACCATTAGACGTTAGAGTAAATGAACATCAGTCTTATATAAAAAATAGAGAATTTGATAGATCTCAAATATGTCAACACGCATGGGATAATGAACATAGAGTTCAGTGGAGAGATTCAAGTATAGTCCTAAAAGAAGCAGATAGTAAAAAGAGAAAAATCAAAGAAGCGGCTCTAATTATGCTAAATGAAACCAATTGTGTCGCAAATTACTCGGTAGAATGCAGTAGGATGTGGTTACCCATATTAAAGGAGGAAGTCAATAGAAAGAAAATACCACAATTAGTAAATCAGTAACATATCGAGTTAGTACATATTTAGTATTTTAGTAGGTATTATTTAAAATTTAAAATATCAAGTCAGAATTTGGTGTTAGTTTTTTGAGAGTAAACTAAATGTAAACCCAAATACTTACGATGTCGGGATAGTATCACGAGGTTTTTCCTGGTTTTCCCTCGTGATTTACTATGGAATCTCTAACGCGAGAATTTCAGTGCCACCGTTGCATTTGGTTGTCTTTTTAAAGACAGATCACATGCTATGATTTTTTGTGGCGGATATTCTTGAGTTGGGATTGATTTCATGTAATCGAATGAACTATCTTTTAGTAAAGTCGTCCCAGGAACGCAACTCATCAATATTGGCAATATCATTTTAAAGTCGTCTACTTTAAAATATATAATACGTGTCTGAATTGCCGATATAAATGAGTCAGATTAAATAAATTATTAGAAGAATTTTTTTACTAAGCAACAACATTTTTGTTTATTTAGTATTATTTTGTATTTTGACAACGACACCCGACTTGGACGTCGAAACGTTAATAAAATCATTTTTAGGTAAAATTGTGGCTTATTTCCCATTTGAATATACTTGATTATAAAAATGCCACAAGAAAATAGCTTCAGAACAACATAATAAATATACTTACAATCATAAAATGTATAAAAAAAATAAAAGTTTTTATTGGGATTCGAACCAACTATCAGCGCGGTTGGTATATTGGGGTTCATTCGTCTTAAACGCTTCGTCACGGAGGCAATGTGTCATTATGTGCGAAGATCGACTAACTAAACGGATTAAGCTTTTGACATTTTTGAATTAAATTAAATTATTTTGATTTTGAAATGAAAAAATACAACAAAACATGAGTAAGAAAACAATATATTAGGTGAACATTGATAGAAATTTTGATGGTAATCAAATTATGTAAATAAAAGTATTACATACTATGTATTTTGGTAGGTTCAAATAGGTAGGTACCTATGATACATTTACAATTATTACGTACCTGTTGCTTTTAAAAACTATTTAAATGTCACTACAATTATAAACTTTTTTGTTTCTGTCCTCACAACAATAAAACTAATATATTATACATTTGTTTACCTTCATATTGAACAATTATTTATTATTGACAGATCATTTCAACACCCAATCAGAGCCCGTATAACAACTAATACCATACTGTCGGTGTGCGCATGCGCGCAGATCAATATAAATTCACCCTCAATCTCAATCGCGCCTAAAGAAGTATAACTTCAAAAAAAGACAAAATAAGGATCCAAGACCTGAGGAAAAGAACAGGCACCCCTGATGTCGTCGAACGCATAGCCAAGCTGAAATAGAATCGTACAGGTCACATAGCGAGAATAAAAGACTCTAGATGGACCAGAAAATTAATTGACTGGCGCCCAAGAGAAGATAAACGCAGCAGAGGACGACCACCAACTCGCTGGATGGATGACATTAAACGAATGTCCAAAAAATGGCAACAAGACGCACATAACCGTGGAGAGTTGCGAAAAAATAACCTATGTCCAGCAGTAGACAGAAGAGGATGCATGATGATGGCTACCATGACAGCAATCTTAACTTCGTTGGCATAATGATGATAGAGGTAGTAATAATAAACTAGATGTAGAATACGGGGAAAATATGTGAAGCCGATTTTTTAAAGTTTTAGTTTTTTCAGGATTCGAAAAAAATTAATGCATTTCCAAAGCATTGGCCCGAAATTTTGCGCCTGCACTCTTAAGTGTAAAACCCACAACCTACTTTAATTGCGATAGTCGAGGAAATGAAACTGAAAAAATAGCAAAACCTCGCAATTTTTTCGTCCAGCATCGATTTGTACAAAAATTTGGAATTAGGCTCATTTCATCCTCTAGTTCATTTTCTATATTGAGCCGCTATACGCTTTTGGGTTTTTAAGGGTGAAAACTACCCCTAATTGTAAAAAAATTATAAAATAACATTTAACACTTTAATGTTGTCAACATTTGGTTCTTATTAGTTACATAATGATTGTTTTATGCTTTAAGATATAATATCATAATATTTCAACCCTTACAACCACCCTTGTTAGAGCTATATATAAAAAATTGACTTATCCTAAAAGAATAATTTCGGCTTGCATCGATTTACATAAAAATTTGAGATTGGAATCATCTCACGCTGTACTTCATATTCTATATCATGCTCATGAGCGTTGATTATTTTTAGGGGCTTAAACTACCCCTTATTGTCAAAAATTATATACAAACATTGCAAACTTTAATATGGGTAAAATTTGGTTTTGATTGGTTAAATAATGATTGTTTTATGCTAAAGGATATATCATATTTCAACCCTTAATAACATTGCAATTTTTGTAAGTAGATAATTTAAAAGATCTATACAGAAAAAAAAGTACAATTAAAGAATTACAAAAACATTTATCTACACAAAAATACGAATTTACAAATATGTACAAATACAAATAGTCTTCTAGCCATCTTCCAGTATACGAACCAGTTCTGTGGTATTATATACATTGAAAATGCTCTTTAAGCGGATTATTCGAATTTTGAAAAAAACAAATTCGTTTTATAAACATAGCTCCTTTATTTTTGGCGATAAAAAGTTTTTTCAAAAATGATTTTGTAGGATTTTTGAGACTGTGTAAATTAAATTCCGTAAGCTCCCTTATTTTTTAATTGGGGTGGGTTTAAAGGGCTTGATAGGGGGGTGTTTGCTCGTAAATAGAGGTTTTAAACAGCTATATCTCACTAACTATTCACTGTAATGAAAATCTATGCACAAGGAAATTTTAGTTATTAAAAAATCTACAATTAAGTAGTCATTTTTTTCGTTTCTCCAGTATTTTCGGAGATATTTTGAAGAAAATGATGAAAAATACAATTTTTTTTAAACTCTAATTTTTCTAAAATTAAGCCTTTTAAGTAGGCCAAACTTCTTGGGTGTCTTATACATATTATATAAAAGGAATTACAGAAAGGTAAAGACCAATTTTTAATTAGGAGGGTAGTTAGGGGGTTGTTTTCACTGATTTTTTTCATAAAGAAAAGCAGATACCGACCTTTTTTTGATCATAAGTCACTCAACTTTTATGCTAGAAACTTTTTATTATTATTTTTTGAAAGGTCTAATTGTATCCTTGAAAAAAGATTATCTAAGTTTTCCTCGAAAAATGCAAAGTTTTCCCGTTATTTGGTTTTGAATATTTCAAATTATGCATTTTAAGGAAAAAGCTAACCTTTAACATGCCGTATCTCGGTTTGTATTGGTCGTAAAAATATTATAGAAAAAGAATTTGGTTTGTGTTACTAAAAGACAGAATTTCTATAGCTACAGTTTTTTTGATTAAATACATATTTTTCGAGATATTCTCAAAAAACCCTCTAAAAAAGTGGATTTTTTCGTCGAAAAACTGTTACTTTCAACCGCGAATAACTCGAAAAATATTAGTTTTATGAAGGAAGTGTAAAAAACATTTTTTTTTAGAATGACGTTTTACATCGATTTACATGGTTAAAATTTAATAACAAATTCCCACCCCCGAGATGGGGTGGCAACCACCCCCAAGGTTTTAGCGTACAGCGGCATGATACAGAAAATGATCCTTGGACTATTCCCTACCTTCTGTGAAAATTTCAAGTAAATCCATGCTGGACGAAAACATTGCGAGCCAAAATGCTTCATTTGCTGGCCTACAATTTTTCTCGGCCGCTCTAACAAATTATGTGGAGCCTGAATAAATAGAAAAGCGAGCGAGCCTTATAAATACATAGAAAAGGCTTGCCAAGTGCGTAATTGGCGAGTGATGTAATTAATATACAAAGTATTTAAAAAATATTTATTCATACAAAAAAATGCAAAGTGATGTGTCTAAAAACTCTTAATTCAATTATATTAAGACACTTCTTAACGATAATAACCTTAAAATTAAATTTACACTAAATAAAAGTGAGTTTGGTTCTAGTTTGGTTCACTTGCCAAACATTCAGTTCTTCATATTCTTCTATACAAGCGTCCACCTGATCAGGATTGTAACCTTTGCTAGCACATTTTTCCAATGCAGATGACACTGCAACAGTTTTTGTATCGCCTGCCAACTCGGTGATGAGTGCGTATATTTTGTCATTTATATTTGGTGGTCTAAAAATAAAAAATAATCACAATCAATAAAAAAATGTAACCTAGGGCCGGTTGTTCGAAAGCTAATCAAGAAGTTGATTATAATTAAGTCCCCTTAACAACCATCAAATAACAACAACCCTCATTCGTACGTCAATCAGTTGATTGTAATCAATTATGTTAATTATCATTATGATAATTAACATAGTTGTTTGATTAATTAATTATTAATTAACATAACAATTACATATTAACATAATTGATTAATAAATCTCACAATTGTAATCAATTATGTTTTCAGGAACCCAAACAATATTGGCATTGACAGTTGGTGACAGTAATTAAATATTTGATAATGATCAGTTGATTCCATTTTTGATTAGCGTTCGAACAACCGGCCCTTACACTAATAAACAATTAGCTATTTAAAAAAATTATTAAAATCCTTTAAAAAAGGTCTATATATTAGAAAGAACCCTTCTGGCTACATTACAGAACGTTTTCGAAATGGCAATTCCATCTTCAGTGCTGTGAACAAGGTATACATGGTTCAAGCCACTAAAAATATGTGGGAGAAAACACTTTAAATGTTATAAAATGGTTATTAAATTTTTTTATGCCAACATAGAACTCCCAGCTAGGGGATTACTGGCCTGGAGAGAATCTCTCGTAAACAGTCCTTAGGTAGCAACCAGTGGCGGCTTGTCAGGGTCGGCAGTGCCGACCCACACATTTATGGACACATTATAGATTTTTTTAAATATTTAATTTAATCAGAGTTGATGATATTCGTTTCTGTGAAATAAAAAAAATATCTGTGAGATAATACAGACTAAATTTTATTCATTGTTTTTAAAAGAATTCGATCGATCCCATACGTTAAGTAATCCCTGTGCGCTGTGCGTAAGAGACTTTTCAAAAATGATCCTATAGCCATGCACCCGATTACGATTGTGTGAATTCTTATTATAAAGCCCGGCTCGGCAAGGCGTCCCCAGATCGAAGATTTGCTTGTAATGAGAAGCTATGGAATATTAGCCGATAGGCAACCAATTATACATTTCCCGTACTATTTGAATGGCAAGTACGGCAGAAACCAATCTGCCGAGCGGTGATCTGCAAACGATAGCAAGGCACGTACAGCCACGTACATACCTTGCTATCGCGCCCGGGATAAAAT
Organism: Diabrotica virgifera virgifera; assembly: GCF_917563875.1. Lineage (NCBI taxonomy): Eukaryota > Metazoa > Arthropoda > Insecta > Coleoptera > Chrysomelidae > Diabrotica > Diabrotica virgifera. Next base: position 29,331,162 of record NC_065446.1, read on the forward strand.
TATGAAATAGGTAAGTAGGTAGTTTTACGTCGTTTAATGATTGATATTGTAATTTTTTTAAGTTGTTAGGAATTGCCATTTAGGTGACACGATGAATCGGAGGATTCGTTACATCAAGTTAATTATAGAGAACAAATAAAATTGTTTAACAAATTTTCTAATTTACTTTCTAACTCGAAGACATTTAGCGGCGTACCTAAAACAGCACAGAATGAAAGAATCAATTAGTAGTTACATTTTGATGCTTAGAAGTAGAAGAAACTACTGATAGAGGTAACATGTCATTCACAAGTATCAATTGTTCTTCGATACGCGTTACGTCTAATATTTATGAGAGGTTTTTAGGTTTTCAGACGTGAGTAGAAGCCATAAGACAGAATATATTTTTGGTGTTTTAAAGGACATATTAAAATTTTTTGATATCAAAAATAAATTGGTAAAGCAAATTTATGACGGCGCTGCCTTGATGTCCGGTGAATTGTATGGTCTCCAGGCAAAAGTTAAAACTATTACACCAGGCAAAACTATTATTTACTCACTGTTATAAGTCATTGACCTCTTTGACGATTCAAAATTTAAAAGTTACGCCAAAGAATTTTCAAAATATCTATTAGACAAGTTCATGAAAAATTATCCATCATTCTTTAATCAAATAAAATAAGAAAATGGATTAACAGGTTTATATGCTGATCCAAATATTTTCGGAAGGTGGGATAAGTTACAAAATATGTATAATTTTATATACTGCAATTCATTAGGTACAACAAACTGTACCCGAAATTAATAAATTATTGTGCTCAAATGTGGGCAAATTCTGCCTCAAATGAACGGGATCTCTGTTGTCTCAAAAGAGTCAAACCGTATTGTCGAAACACCATGAAACAAAAGAGAATGTCAAACTTATCTTAAATTTCAAATGTCAATAGAAAAAACTTTTAAAATCTCCTTAAAGCAATAATAAATTTTACAATGACGTTATAACCCATTTTGCTACTTCGAAACAACATAGACTAAATAGACTTAATTTATAAACAGGTTTAGGTTCTAAATTTATAGGAAAAAACAAAAAAAAAACAAAAAAAATAAAAAAGCAAAAACCAAAAATCTATGAAATTTAAGCCTTTTAATTAGATGGCATACCTCTCTGAGGAGACAAAACCTTGCCGACTCTGTCCCTAAAGACACGAGTCGCCACTGGTAGCAACTTAGGAGTTCTTATCTTTTTTAACTAGAATTGAAAATTTTAACTCATAGTAAAAGAAAATAAAAAACGGTCCGTTCTGTAGGCTCACAACGGGTTTTTTAAAATAATCTAAATACAAGAATCAATACATACCTGTGCCCTTTGTTTTGCAGAGTATGTTTCAAAGAATCTTTACTCATCTCTAAAAGCCTGATTGCTTCATTTACGTCATCTTTTTCTACAACATTTGATAGACGTAGGCGAGCTAAAGCTGTTGACAGACGCAAAATACCAAGAAGATTTCTAGCTGATGTGAACGTCATATCGGCAGAGTTGCGGGCTTCTTTTCTTAGATCCACATAAGCAGCTAAAATTTTATGTTTAATTAATTATTGTAAACGTTTGTATACAAAGCATTTCGATCAGAATGAAGAAACATTAAATAAGGATCAAATATGTTTAGCTATTTACTACTATTCCAACTAGTATTTTTTTTACTCCACAATAATCGGTTTTTCCGGTTGTTTTTTTTTTGTATCAGTTATAACCGGTTTTTTCTTTTAAAGTAATAACCGGTTAAAAACCGGATGTTACCTTTAAAAAATAATTATGAATTCTGAGAAAAAAGGAAATTTTTCGACCCCCGCCCGCGCGAGGGAGGAATTTTAAGCTGACCGAAACCAAAACTGATTTGGACTGGATTTCTATTTTCGATCACAATTGGTTAGTTCCAACTTCCAGTTCCTCCCTCCTATTGCAGTACGCAATGCACTCCGATGCCATTTATATATTGATTATACTTTTTCTCATGAGGATCTTTCAGTGCGTCACAGTTTTTCGATTTCTTTCTAACGCATTAAATTGTATGTGACAGAAAAAAACGCACGTCGGTGATTACATTTCGTCGGTGACATTTATAACATTTATTCTAGTTGTCAATAGATGGTGCTATAATCGAAAAAAAATTATTTACTAATTATATAATATATCTACGAATATTATCTGTACAATTTATAAGATTATACAAATCAAAGAAAATACCATTTTATAAATGCAATTAACTCAATTGATTTGTTTTTATGCCAAATTGCAAATAAAATGTGACAACTGTCAGATTTAACTAAAATGTCATGTTAGAATAAGGGCCGGTTGTTCGAACGCTAATCAACATTGATCACTATCAAATATTTAATTACTGTCACAACTGTCAATGTCAACTTTGGTTGGGTTGCTGAAAACATAGTTAATTATAATTATGAGATTAGTTAGTCAATTAACATAACCATTATTAACATAATTGATTAACTAATTTCATAATTGTCATCAATAATTATGTTTTCGGCAACCCAACCAAAGTTGACATTGACAGTTGTGACAGTAATTAAGTATTTGATAGTGATCAATGTTGATTAGCATTCGAACAACCGGTCCTTAATGTCATAAATGTGTATTATCACGGACTTAACTTTTTTTTCTATCATTTGTGACGCACTGAAAAATGCTCATGAGAAGAAGCATATCATGGTATCAATATATTCTTTCGGTAGTATCGATATCGATAACATCTATTCAAATGGAGTATCGGAAACTAAAGTGCCAGTTATATGTTACATTGTAAACTACTGGGTATTGGCTATTGATTAAAAAAACCGAACAGAGGTTTTTGGAATAACGGATTTTTTGACCGCCAACTGGTTTTTTGTCGGAAACAAAAATTACAATATATATGTCGGAAATTGCAATATATCGGACATATGATGAGAGGCGAAAGATACAACATCTTGAGAGTCATAATTCAAGAAAAAATACAGGGCAGGAGAAGCGTAGGAAGGAGATGCGTTTCATGGTTGAAGAACCTGAGCGAATGGTTTGGTGGCAGCTCTAGGCAACTCTTCGGAGCAGGTGCCTCGATGATCAGATTAACTATGATTGCCAACCATCGTCGCGGAGATGGCACGTAAAGAAGATGGTGTTTTGAGAAAATGAGAAAATTTGCTTATAGTGCACTCACTGAAGGTGGTTATGAACTATTACCTCCGATTTCATTAAACCTCCATAGATTTTTATGAAAATTGGTGAGTGCTTAGAGGATACCTCAAGGAACAAAGGTGAAATAGTGCCAACTTGCGCTTTTTGAATTTTAGGGGTGAAATCCACCTTTAATTTTTGTTATATATCTGAAAGTGCAGTCACTGAAGGTTTCTAGCTCCGATTTCGTTGAACCTCCATAGATTTTCATGAAAATTTGTGACTGATTAGAGGATACTTCAAGAAACATAAGTGATATGGTGCCAACTTGCGCTTTTTTGCATTTTAGGGGTGAAATACACCCTTTTTTAATGATAAAAATGCAGATTTCAGCGTTCTGGCGGAAGTAATCTCGTTTAATTGAATAAAATAAATATTTTTAACATTGATATGCATGATTTATATGTACTTTTAATTAATTTTTCAGCCCTTTTAGTAACCATCCCTGTAATCGAAAATCATGAAAAAATATTTTTGATTGAATATTTTTGCGGACAAACTAATAAAACTTCACGTAATATATTGTTGTTACAATTAATGTTTGGCAAGAAACCACAATAAGTCACAAATAAAAGCAGTTAGGTATAATGTGGAATACTTGGAATACAGGGAGTAAATATTGCTACGAAATTAACAAAAAAAATGTTGTCTTTTAAATTACTTCGCATAACACTGCAAAACCTTACATTTTAAGCAAGAAAATATCGAGAAAAATCCAAAAAATGTAAAAATATACAGGGTGTTCCATTAAAAAAAGATAAGTTTGTTTCAACCTTTCAATGCGGGTGGCCCTGTATATTAGGAAATATTCTGATTCTATCCATGCCCAAATTTCTTATAAATAATTTTTTTCGTATCTCTTACTACAAACGAGTAATTTGACTTCTCCGCACCCTTTATACATATAAAATCTCTGCTACAAAAATTTTTCCAAAAAAATGTTATTGGTTTTTTTAGAATAACTCCGTTAGTTTTTATGATATCAGATTATTCGACAATCAGTTTAAAGATAATTCCAAGGGCTATAACATTGTATTAAACTTAATCTTCTGTTTACATGTAACATTCTTCTGTAACATGATTATTTTTTAAAAGACAAAAGGTTAAAGAGCAGGTTATATGTTACATGGTACTCACACTAAAATTTAGGCTTTAAACGTTTCTATCTCGGTTATTTTTTATCATACTAAATTAAAAGATAACTAAAAGCTTTAACAAATGGAAAACTAAAATTTAGTTCTCTATCATTTCTTATGTATATCGACTATTTTTTTTTCAAAAATATGAATTCTAAACCAGTCAAAATTTTTGAGGTCATTACAAGTGTTAAAATAAAGAAAGTTGTATAAGGATTACTATAAATTTTAATTTTTGTTGAAATGACGTACGTTTTATTTTTCATTTTTTCCCAAAATTATCGAAAGGGTCCGCTTATTTTCATCATAACTTGCTTAATTTTATTGCCATTGACTTCTTCTATAGTTTTTTTAATAGCTATTTCTAAGTACTTTAAAAAATGTTTAGTAGCTATATTTACTAAAATGCATCGTTTTTCTGTTGTTTAAGCTTGAATACTTGGATTTGAGTACGCGCCGAAAAAAAAAATATACATTCAATATACACATTGTCACCATGTCACCTTTGTTTCTTGAGGTATCTTCTAACTACTCACCAATTTTCATAAAAATTGATGGAGGTTCAACAAAATAATCTGAGGTGAAAACCTTCAGTGAATGCACTATTAAATCTAAATAAAACTTACCAACAATAAAATCTGTCAACTCCTCGGGTATAGCAGGATCCTTCATTTTACACATAGATATGTACTTCCTCATAACTTTCATGTCTAATGCTGCGGTTTCCATTGGCGGTTGTTTGCTATGTTGGTGGACATACGTTATGTGCTTGGCAAGTTTTAGATCATTGTCACGGTCAGCTTTATCTTGAATAAGCCACAGCAAGTCAAAACGTGATAAAAGAGCGGCTGGCAACTGTATATTCTGTTCTAAAGTTCTCTTTGGATTATAGCGACCATAGGCAGGGTTAGCAGCAGCTAGGATTGATACACGAGCGTTTAATGTTGTCATAATGCCGGCCTAGAATAAAATATTGCTAAATAATTAACCAGTTTTTTACTAATAACTTACCATAGACAATCTACGCGCTGCAATCTAAACCTGTTCCCCAGTGCGACACAACGCTTGTAAACAGGATATGTATCTCTTTCTAATTGACAGGGTTTATCGACCACGTGACTTTCCCACTACCGCCGATTAGAAAGAGATGCATACCCTGTTTACAAACACTTTTCTCTGTCGCACTGGAGGAACAGTTTTAGATTGCAGTGCACTATAATTTTTTCTGACGGATATTCTAAGTTAAGGTTGATTTCACATGTAATCAAATTAACTATCTTTAAAAAAGTCGTCCCAGGAACGCAACTCATAAATATTGGCAATATCATTTTAAAGTCGTTTACTTATGTCTGAGTTGTCAACAAGAATGAGAATAAGAATTTTTTTACCAAGCAACATAAACAAAATTTGTTTAATTTATTAATATTTTGTATTTCGATAACGATTTCCGAAGTGGAGGTCGAAACGTCAATAAATTTAATTTTTTAACTTAACTGTGGCTTATTTCCCAAGTAAAATAGTAAATTACATAAGTTGCCACAAAGAAATAGCTTCAGAACAAAATTAAACAATGAAATATTAACTTTTTTTGTGTAATATAATGCTAAATAAAAAATTAACCCAGGATAGAACTCGGCTAGGAGCCATTCTGTTGAGCCTGGCTGAAGTAACCATCACTCGCTGGTGCCTGAAGTAACCATATCACGTGCTGGCGCGTGATCGGCAGTGAAAGGGTTAACTCTATCAATAGACTATAGGAAACAAATAAATATTTTGTTTACAGAAATACACTGGGGTGCAAAATTAACCGGACACCTTAAAAATGGGTCATTTTTGATGTCTCGAATTTCCTAAACCTGTTGTCTGATTTAAGTGATTTTTTTAATATATTATAGCCTTATTCTTAAGCAATATCGCTGTAATAGTATTGTTGCTAAACAGTTAAATTTTCATTGTATACAGGGTGTATCAATCAAACTGTGTTTTTTTGTCAAAGTTCGCATCACCCTGTAGAATATTCTAGCATCTATAAAATACTGAAATTAAAACCCAACTATAGCCTCAGGTTTTCTTAACATTATGTTTTTTAATTCATTCGCTTATGTTGGATAATAAAAAAGTTAGGTACTTTAACAACTAGCCATGTTTTTCATCAATACAGCGTGTTTTTAAATAATAATTGGCAAACTTTAAGGAGTAATTTTTGCATGAAAAAATAATGACGGTTTCCTGTATCAACGATATGTCTGCAAATGCTTCGTTTCCGAGATAGGGGGTATCGAAAGTTTTCTTACAAACTGACGATTTATTTATTGTTTAAAACCGGTTGAGGTATGCAAATGAAATTTGGTGGGTTTTAAGAAGTAGTTATTGCACATTTTTTGACATACAATTAAGAATTTAATATTCACCACTGGCGCGCATACGGGTAATATGAGGGCTTATATTACCCGTATGCGCGCCAATGGTGAATCTTAAATTCTATTTGCATATCTCAATTGGTTTTTAAGCAATAAATAAATCGTCAATTTGTAAGAAAAATTTCAACACCCTCTATCTCAGAAATGAAGCATTTGCGGACATAGGTTGATAAAGCAAACTGTCATTATTTTTTCATGTAGAATTGCCCCTTAAAGTTTGTCGCACTTATTTAGAAACACCCTGTATTGATAAAGAACATGGCTAAATGTTAAATTTCCTAACTTTTTTATGGTCCTACTTAAGCAAATGAATCAAAAAACAGAATGTTGAGGAAACATAAGGCTATAGTTAGGTTTTAATTTGAGTATTTTATAAATGCTAGAATATTCCACAGGATGATGCGAAGTTTGAGAAAAAACCACTTTCATTGGTACACCCAGTATGCAACGAAAATTTACCTGTTTAGCCACGATATTATTACAGCGATATTGATAAAGAATAAGGCTATAACATATTAAAAAATCACTTAAATCGGACAATAGGTTTAGAAAATTTGAGACATCAAAAATAACCCATTTTTAAAGTGTCCGGTTAATTTTGCACCCCAGTGTATAATATACATACTTTAGCAATACTGATTGTCTGTTGTTCCATAACTTCGTGAATAGCGGTTCTGTCCTCGTCAGCCATTTTATCAAATTCATCAATGCAACATACACCTTGATCGGCTAATACCAGAGCTCCTCCTTCTAACATCATTTCACCTGTCATCGGATCTTTCATTACAGAAGCTGTTAAACCTACACCAGATGAACCCCGTCCAGTTGTATACTGACCTATAAAATATATATTTAAACGTGATTTTGTTGCGATTTAAAAGACAATACAAGTTTAGTTATTTATTTATTTATTTAACCTCCTCTAATACACAAAACGATTGTCATTACATTAAGAGTGCTTACTACTGCTAAAAACTAATACCTATATTAAGAACTAACCCTAGATAGAATGACCGTTTTGGAGTGTAATTTTCAGGGGCAACTCCGAATTGCATGAAAATTTGAATTTAGGTTGTACTTACTCTTCGCTTCAAAGTTGAATTTGTGCCGTTGGTTGCATTTACTTGGGGGTGGCAGTCACCCCTTCTCGGGGGGTGAAAAACGAGTGTTTAAAATAAGCCCGGAAATGGATAAATTGACAGATTATAAGCAACTTTCGTTCTATAAAGTTTTTTACGTAAGTCAACACTAACTTTTCGAGTTATTCGCGATTGAAAATGTTGATTTTTCGATAAAAAAAACTACTTTTTAGACAGTTTTTCGCAAATAACTCAAAAAGTAAATATTTTATCGAAAAAAATATTCTTAGCAAAAGTGTAGCTTATAACAAAACGAAAAAAATTGTGTATCAGTAAAGTCTATACATTGAGCAAAAGCAAAGTTGTAGCTCATGAAAACTACGTTCTTATTCGTCTAATTCCAAATCGAATAATTGCGAAAAGCTTATTAAAATTTTTAAAGTATCTAAAAAAAGGTTTATACTTGTTTTTTACAAAAGTTTCTTGCATCAAAAATAAACGAGTTACACTGAAAAAAAAAGTATTTAGCACCTTAAATAAAATTAATCGTTACCACTTTATCATTTATTTTAACTGTATGTGTATTATTTATATGATCTGTAAGTTTAATTGGTTTAAAGTGCTTATCTTTAAAAAAATTTTGGTTTTATGGTAAAAAAAAACTTTCTAAAAATTTTTGAAAAATTTCCTTTTTTCAAAATAACTTAAAAAGTATTAGTGATAAGAGAAATCTTAAAGAGTAAAAAAATGTAGGTTTTGCTATTATAAATATGCTAGTTTCATTTTGTTTTTCCGTAAGAAAAAAATTGGTTAAGATATGGCTGTTCAAAATTTGCATTTGCACACTCGTGATTAGTGACTTAATCAAGCTTTGTCAACTATAACACTTTCAAAAATAAGCACTTTAAACCTGTGAGACTGACAGATCAAATAAAAAAAAATAAGTAAGTAAATTATTAGTAAGGCGGTAGCGATTAATTTCATTTGGGGAGCTAAACACGGGGAGATTTTCATGATTTTTTTACCAAAACAAAGAGGGCCAACTTTATTTAGAGTGTAACTCGCTTATTTTTAATGCTAGAAACTTTTATAAACAATTAAAATAAAGCTTTTTATAAACATGTTAAAAAAGTTTGAATGACTTTTTCCAGAAAAGTGCTTAATTTTTCGGTGATTTCACCTTGAAATATTCGATTTGGAATTAGACGAATAAGAACGTATTTTTCATGAGCTACAACTTTGTTTTTGCTTGATTGATAGACTTTACTGATACACCATTTTTTTCGGTTTTTTATAAGCTACACTTTTGGTGAGGATATTTTTTTCGATCAAATCTTTACTTTTTGAGTTATTTGCGAAAAACCGTCTGAAAACGTAGTTTTTTTGTCGAAAAATAAACATTTTCAATCGCAAATAACTCGAAAAGTATTAACTTACATAAAAAACTCTATAGAACAAAAGTTGCTTAAAATCAGTCAATTTATCCATTTCTGGTCTTATCCTGAACGTATGTTTTTCCACCCCCGAGAAGGGGTGACTGTCACCCCCAAGTAAAAGCAACCAACGACACAATTTCAACTTTGAAGTGGAGGGTAAGTAGAACCTAAATCCAAATTTTCATGCAATTCGGAGTTGCCCCTGAAAATTACACGGTATCGCCGTATTTCCCGTTCATTTACTGGGCTATATACATATATCTAATTAAAATTTTACAACAACTTTTGTAGACAAGAAATTTGATTCAAAAGCAACTTTTATTTGTTTCACAGAAGAATTTAAAAAATCTATATCACAGTTAAATATCATATGGTTACATTCTTCTAACATCTTGGTGGACAACACTGTGTAATCTTTACAGTAAAAAATAGATAGAGTTCAGAATTTCACATGCTTAGGACGCAACTTGTATTGACCTGTTCCTGTTCCTATCACAAATATATATGTTTGATCTACCTCTTTGATCTCAAAGAATATATATTAGGGTGGCCCTTAAAAATGAAATTTAACGATTGTTATCTCTCACCCCCTAAAATTGTTCCAATTATGGAGAAACTTAAAAATAAAATTTTTTATTGAAATCTGAAAATAGTTAAAGGTGGCCCTGAGACCCCATGCAATTGAAATTAGTCATGTACTACGAATTTCTGCCAATAATGTAAAAGATATTAATAATTAATCGCCTATCAGTTACAATTAAGCACAGGAATAAAGAATATTAAAATTGGTGAAGGTTAAATGGACTTAGACAACAATGATGATGCTAACGTGCGTTGGTGCGGCTGAGACTTCTGAAGGTGAAACCTTACCTAAAAGAGCACGAATCAAAATCATAACTTGTGAATTTTCGTCTTCTCTCGGTAGAACCCAGGTGTTGTACAAGACAGCCACATTTATTATTAGTGATGTAGTATCCAGTCTTGGTCAATATGTAAGCTCGTTAGTCATCAATCGCAACTATATTCAGCGCGAGAGAGAGAGAGAGATAACTCGATACAAGATTGCAACAAAATTAAAAAAAAAGACTTTTTAATTTCTGGACCTGTTATTGTTCATTTGGACGGTAAGCTAATGGAGGACTTAACTTCCAAGAAAAATGTGGATCGCCTTTCTGTTGTTGTGTCAAATGTCAATCGTGGATATGAACAGCTGCTGGGTGTTCCAAAATTACACAATGGAACGGGAATTGCCCAGGCAAATGCCATTTTGGAATGTTTGTAGAAATGGGGTATTGTTCATGAAGTCGCAGCTCTATGTTTCGATACTACTGCATGCGACTCAGTGCCGAAGTCGGGAACATGTACCATTCTTCAGCATAACTCCAGAAAGGACTTACTTTTTTTAGCCTGCCGCCACATTTCGGAACTTATAGCTGGATCTGTGTTTGATGAGGTAATGAGTAGTAAATCATCTAGCTTCCAAATAAGTATTTTCGAAAGATTCAAGACAGCTGTTCAATTATAGACAAAAGTACTTTTGAACTGGCTTCCAACTGGTTCGTTTCTATTATCCTGGAGCCATGCAGAGGCGAGATGGAAGTCGAAAGTTATCTATGCTATAAAGATGTGGTTGCTTCACAGCCAATTAATCACAGCTTCGGAGCCGAAGGGAATTGTAAATCAGCGCTCTTCGCAGTCAGCGTATACTTGAGGGACTAGATGATTTCGACTTAGGAAACAGCTCCTTAACGAAAGAAGTGCCATCGTAACGAGCCAAAAACTTCAAAAACACTTATGATATCTATCTGAACATCTCTTTCCGATGAGTCTTTTTGATTCCAGGATACTTCCAGAATCCAAAAGATTAATGATTGCAGCTATGGAGAATGAAGCTGCTGAACACCCTCTAAAACGTCCTACTGATATGAAATCTTGTGCATTTTTCAAGATCAAAGGTCTGGAGAAGTTTTTACTGTAAACTCCAAACAATTCTTCAACATGCTTGGACTCCCTGACGACTTTTTAAAAAGAGATCCGGTTCAATGGAAAGATGATGAAAGTTTCAAGGCAGCTTAAAAGATGGTGAAGAATTTCGTGACCACAAATGATAGGACAGAAAGAGGAGTTGCACTAATTGAAGACCTTAACAAAAACTCACTAATAAGGAAGAACAGTCTCTTGCAAGTAGTCGCGGAGCATCGAAAAATATTTCCGGGCTCTATAGAAAGCGAAATCTTGAAAACAAAACAACATAAGAAGTAGTAACTGTTATAAATTTTTAAAATTATTTTATATATCCCATTATTTTATTATGGCAATATACTAACATGAATAACGAATATACGAAACTTCCAGACCCGGGGCCACCTCTAAATATTCACTGATTTTCATGAAATTTCGCACGTTTAAGTTTGATGTATAATGGAACACTTTTGGGGGGTGAGAGGGTGAAATTTTAAAATTTAAATTTTCTCACATACAGGGTGGGGCATTAGTGTGACAAAGTCCAATTACTCATTTGTCGTAAGAGATACGAAAGAAAGTTATTTAGGTAAAAGTTGGGGCACACATAGTACCATAATCTAAAAATATTTTTAAATATACAGGGTCGTCCGTATTGACAGGGCGACACAAACTTATGTTTTTTTAATGGAACACCCTGTATATTTTTACATTTTCGGATTCTCCTCGATGTTTCCTTTCTTAAAATATATGGTTTTGTAATATTATACGAGGTAGTTTAAAAGTTAATTACGTTTTTTTGTTAATTTCTTAGCAAAATCTACACCCTGTAGAATTTTAGTGATAGATGAATCAAATTGTTATTTTATGTTCAAACGATTTTTAATATAGTCTACTATTGTTAAACATTAACAGTATAGCGAAATGTTTAATTTTAGTATACAGGGTGGGTCGAAACTCGGAATGAGTATTTTCTGAGTTTTCTTAAATGGAACACCTTATATTTAAGTATTGTAATGAAATGATATTTTATGATACTTTTTTATTTCTTAAGCATTCCCTATACCTGAGTGCTTTAATTTGTAAGTTATTCGTGATTCTTTAAGCCAAACATTAATTGTAAGAAAAAGTACGTGAAATTTTATTAGGTGGCTGTGAAAATATTTAATCAAAAATAATTTTTGGAAAAGAAAATACATCATAATCTAGTCTGATCCTTAATTTAGTACTATTGGATGAAATATCCAAATAAATTCGTAGTTAAGGTTGTTGGAGCGCAAAATATTAATAAAAACATACAATATTCTACCTAGTCGGCTATGACACTAAATTTCCTTTAAAATTTGACATTATACTATTTTTATAGATCCAGTTGCTTTGTTATCATTACTAATATGTATTTTTCTTATGAGAAACTGATTAATAAGATTTTGGTGCTAGTGGAATATAACAAAAATGTGCTACTAGCAATAAGAATTTTTCATCAGAAATTCCCTGATAGACGACAACTAAGAAGAGAAACGTTTAAAAATATACTAGAACGGTTTCAACGGACTGATCACTTAGATTATGATAAATCTGCTCGAATAAAAATTATTGTAAGTGAAGAAAACAGCAATTAAATGTAATCCTTAGTGTCACTGAGGATCTGCATATTAGTACAATCGTTCTTACAATCTAAGTATCTAGTCTGTTGAAACCGTTTTAGTATACTTTCAAAAGTTTCTCTTTTTGGTTGTCGTCTATCAGGGAATTGCTGATGATAAATTTTTATTGCAAGTAGCTCATTTTTGTTATACTCTCCTAGCACAAAGCCATTTTAATCCGTTCCTCATTAGAAAAATTAATATTAGTAATGGTATCAAATCAACTGGAACTATATAAATAGCATAATGTCAAATATTTAAGCAAATTTTGTGTCATAGCCAACTAGGCAGAATTTTGTATGTTTGATTCATATTTTAAGCACCAACAACCTTAACTACGAATCTATTTAGATATCTCATCCAATATTAATAAATAAGGATCAGGCTAGATTATTATGTATTTTTTTTCGAAAAATTACTTTTGATTGAATATTTTCACGGCTACCTAATGAAATTTTACATAATTTTTGTTGCAATTAATGTTTGCTTAAAGAATGACGAATAACTTACAAATTAAAGCACTTAGGTATAGGGAATGCTTAAGAAATAAAAAAGTACCATAAAATGTAACTTCATTACAATACTAAAATACAGGGTGTTCCATTTAAGAAAACTCAGAAAATACTCATTCCGAGTTTCGACCCACCCTGTATACTAAAATTAAAAATTTCGCTATACTATTAATGATTAACAGTAGTAGACTATACTAAAAATCGTTTGAATGTAAATAGAAAATTTGATGTCAAATCACTACAATTCTACAGGGTGTAGATTTTGCTACGAAATTAACAAAAAAACTTAATTAACTTTTAAACTACCTCGTATAATATTACAAAACCATATATTTTAAGAAAGGAAACATCGAGGAGAATTCAAAAATGTAAAAATATACAGGGTGTTCCATTTAAAAAAACATAAGTTTGTGTCACCCTGTCAATACGGACGCCCCTGTATATTTGAAAATATTTTTAAAATATGATACTATGTCTGCCCCAACTTTTACCTAAATAACTTTTTTTTCGTATCTCTTACGACAAACGAGTAATTGGACTTTGTCACACTAATGCCCCACCCTGTATGTTAAGGGCCACCCTAATATATATGTGTCTATCTAAGCCAAATTCTGAAACTTGACAAAGAAAAACGAAGGGTGGAAATCACTAGAAGAGCAATGACATGGGCAGGATTTGGAAAATTCAGTTAAATACTTAAGCACCACAGAATACCTCAACAGCAAAGTGTTCAACCATTGCATCCTTCCTATCACAACTTATGGTTGTCAAATCAGGACCCTAACCCATGCAAATATGAACAAACTAAACACAACCGAAATGGCAATGTCAGGAACTGAATTCATTAAACTTGTAAGTACAGCAGCGGCGAAGCGTCCATGTAACCACTGTTACCATTGGTAACAGTTACAAATCTTGCAAATAAATATTTTATGACTACTACGAAATAATTCCATTTATATTTTTTACCAACAGAAATACTTGTTAATAGTACCTAATTCAGTAAATAGCCAACTAGATGCACGAAAATATTGGCGAGATATGTGAATCCATGGCACGTTATCTATTATTATTATGCTGTTACCAATACTGGCACTGGTAAACGGTACGCAGGAGAAACCTCGCTATCGATCGGGACTAGCTCTGAAAATTTTGAAGGAGCGACGGGTCTAGAGACGGCGCGCGGGCACGCTGTGCATATCAGTAGTGTCACCATTTTGAAGATTGGTAACGTTGGTTTAGTACCTATTACAGATTACAGTGTGCGTGCATTTAAACATGGAAGAGTGTTGCTACGTATTGCGTAATTGATCAACTACTTGAAAAGTCATTCTACTTGTATATTTTTTTATATATTATTTTAAAGAAAAAAATGATATTGAAAATGGAACAATTAAAATATAAACAATAGTTTTCAAAATCTGTTCTTTTTCCTACTTGTTCATTTTTTTAAGTTAATTTTATGGTAGAATAATATGTTTAGTTTGTTTATTATTTATTGTTATACCTGTTATACCTGTTACAAAAACTTATATTTGGGCGGTTCAAAATATTTTTTTTAAATAAGATTTTTTTACATCTGGTTTTGGTAACACTTTAGAAAAACTCACGCGTCGCCACTGAAGTACAGGCAGTTCATTTTCATCTTCTCCAACTGCTAGTTTGACACAATTTTCGATGTTTGATAACAGTTTCCTCCATGACTTCACAATTGTTGAAGACTTTACAAACTCCCATGCAGATGCAATTTCGTAAATGGAGTTGAAAATAGTGAATGGCTTCCAAAACTCTTTTAAGTCATATCCTTCTTTAATTTTTGAGTGAACTGACTTTGTTTTGTAGTTCCTCTTCATAGACGCAATGATACTTTGATCCATAGGCTGAACTAACGCAGTCTTGTTTGGGGGCAAAAATTTGGCAAATATTTTTCCGTCAGCATGCAAATATGAACAAACTAAACACAACCGAAATGGCAATGTCAGGAACTGAATTCATTAAACTTGTAAGTACAGGCAGTTCATTTTCATCTTCTCCAACTGCTAGTTTGACACAATTTTCGATGTTTGATAACAGTTTCATCCATGACTTCACAATTGTTGAAGACTTTACAGACTCCCATGCAGATGCAATTTCGTAAATGGAGTTGAAAATAGTGAATGGCTTCCAAAACTTTTTAAGTCATATCCTTCTTTAATTTTTGAGTGAACTGACTTTGTTCTGTAGTTCCTCTTCATAGACGCAATGATACTTTGATCCATAGACTGAACTAACGCAGTCGTGTTTGGGGGCAAAAATTTGGCAAATATTTTTCCGTCAGCATGCAAATATGAACAAACTAAACACAACCGAAATGGCAATGTCAGGAACTGAATTCATTAAACTTGTAAGTACAGGCAGTTCATTTTCATCTTCTCCAACTGCTAGTTTGACACAATTTTCGATGTTTGATAACAGTTTCCTCCATGACTTCACAATTGTTGAAGACTTTACAAACTCCCATGCAGATGCAATTTCGTAAATGGAGTTGAAAATAGTGAATGGCTTCCAAAACTTTTTAAGTCATATCCTTCTTTAATTTTTGAGTGAACTGACTTTGTTCTGTAGTTCCTCTTCATAGACGCAATGATACTTTGATCCATAGACTGAACTAACGCAGTCGTGTTTGGGGGCAAAAATTTGGCAAATATTTTTCCGTCAGCATGCAAATATGAACAAACTAAACACAACCGAAATGGCAATGTCAGGAACTGAATTCATTAAACTTGTAAGTACAGGCAGTTCATTTTCATCTTCTCCAACTGCTAGTTTGACACAATTTTCGATGTTTGATAACAGTTTCCTCCATGACTTCACAATTGTTGAAGACTTTACAAACTCCCATGCAGATGCAATTTCGTAAATGGAGTTGAAAATAGTGAATGGCTTCCAAAACTCTTTTAAGTCATATCCTTCTTTAATTTTTGAGTGAACTGACTTTGTTTTGTAGTTCCTCTTCATAGACGCAATGATACTTTGATCCATAGGCTGAACTAACGCAGTCTTGTTTGGGGGCAAAAATTTGGCAAATATTTTTCCGTCAGCATGCAAATATGAACAAACTAAACACAACCGAAATGGCAATGTCAGGAACTGAATTCATTAAACTTGTAAGTACAGGCAGTTCATTTTCATCTTCTCCAACTGCTAGTTTGACACAATTTTCGATGTTTGATAACAGTTTCATCCATGACTTCACAATTGTTGAAGACTTTACAGACTCCCATGCAGATGCAATTTCGTAAATGGAGTTGAAAATAGTGAATGGCTTCCAAAACTTTTTAAGTCATATCCTTCTTTAATTTTTGAGTGAACTGACTTTGTTCTGTAGTTCCTCTTCATAGACGCAATGATACTTTGATCCATAGACTGAACTAACGCAGTCGTGTTTGGGGGCAAAAATTTGGCAAATATTTTTCCGTCAGCATGCAAATATGAACAAACTAAACACAACCGAAATGGCAATGTCAGGAACTGAATTCATTAAACTTGTAAGTACAGGCAGTTCATTTTCATCTTCTCCAACTGCTAGTTTGACACAATTTTCGATGTTTGATAACAGTTTCCTCCATGACTTCACAATTGTTGAAGACTTTACAGACTCCCATGCAGATGCAATTTCGTAAATGGAGTTGAAAATAGTGATATCCTTCTTTAATTTTTGAGTGAACTGACTTTGTTCTGTAGTTCCTCTTCATAGACGCAATGATACTTTGATCCATAGGCTGAACTAACGCAGTCGTGTTTGGGGGCAAAAATTTGGCAAATATTTTTCCGTCAGCATGCAAATATGAACAAACTAAACACAACCGAAATGGCAATGTCAGGAACTGAATTCATTAAACTTGTAAGTACAGGCAGTTCATTTTCATCTTCTCCAACTGCTAGTTTGACACAATTTTCGATGTTTGATAACAGTTTCCTCCATGACTTCGCAATTGTTGAAGACTTTACAGACTCCCATGCAGATGCAATTTCGTAAATGGAGTTGAAAATAGTGATATCCTTCTTTAATTTTTGAGTGAACTGACTTTGTTCTGTAGTTCCTCTTCATAGACGCAATGATACTTTGATCCATAGGCTGAACTAACGCAGTCGTGTTTGGGGGCAAAAATTTGGCAAATATTTTTCCGTCAGCAGACTTAAGCATATGTGTTTCAGGATGTGAGGGGGCGTTGTCAATTAAAAATACAGTATCTTGGGGCAAATTGTTTGCTTTTAAATGTTTTTGACTTCTGGTACAAATTTGACTTCGAATCGCTCTTGAAAAATATTTTTTTATCAATCCACCCTTTCCTTTGGTTTAAGTAATCAACAAGTAACTTTTCTGCTATAGTGCCCTTAAAAGATAAAGGTTTTTTGCCTTATCAATCATTGTCAACTTCAATTTGTGACTTCCTGTAGCGTGGCTGCAGGACACAATCGTGGTCCGTTTTTGCTGGATTTATGGCACCAGCTTTACCTTTACTTGGAGAAGCTAGGCACTTTAAGAAGAAGAACATTATTTATAAATAGGTAGTTTCCATTTAAAGAAATTCATTTAAGTTTAAAAATTCTGATATTACTGTTATAAACTCCAAAAACTTTAAATAAAAACCAATGGCTCTACTAACTAAACCAATGGTTTAGTTAAAATAGTATTAAACAATTAGTTAATGACTATAGAAACTTATAGAAATGAACATACTTCTTGGGGCCAGTCTATTGATATATCCCAACAATTGTGATTTGGCAACACCAGGATCTCCCATAAGACAAATATTAATATTTCCACGAATTTTCATTCCATCGGGCCTTTTATCAACACCACCAACCAAAAGAAGTAACAACGCCTTTTTAACATCCAAATGTCCATAAATTTCAGGAGCTAACGACATCGCCAATTTTGTGTAGAAATCATCTTCTGTAAGTGTTGCCAATTCCTCCGGTGTAAGAAGGTTGTCTGAATTTTCCATGTTCATCTTGTTTAACGAAATTATTTTCTAAAAAATACGTTTTTTAAACTAAATTACTTTTGAATAACAAATCTATTTTTCTTACATGAGCTTCCATGTAGGTATCTGATAACAGTCCACCCATTATCTGTTTGAAACCTTGCTTCAATAGTGGTAAGAAAACACCGGTAATAGCAACATGGTCACCAGGTAATGCTTGTCTTGTAACTTCCCCTCTACAAAATACTGTTAAAGTGCGTGGAATGTGACCCACTGGAACTTGATCACTCTAAAATAAAAAAATAGTAGCTAAAAAGTAAAATCAAAGTAAATTCCTTTCCAATCCTAATCACCAGTATAAACACAGGGTATTTAACATTGCTAATTGTCTTCTACTCAAGAATGGATTTTAGAAGTTGCTCTCAAAGGAGAAAACACCACCAATTAACTCATTCCTAAATGATGAGGGCGAGTATACCAATACAGGAAGAGACACAGCTGAAGAGTCCTTTAGGGTGCACTTCTCTGGGTTACAAATAGTTGAATCACCAATTGACTGGATATCAGCAGGCCACAAAGCTTTGCAGAGGTTGTCAAGAACTAACTGACAGACAGTCAATAACATTGTAAACTATGTACTCCATTAAAATGTTACATTTTTTAAGCCATACCTTGCATTTGTTAGAGGAGTCAATTTTATTTGCTTTAATGTGTAGGAGGGATCAGTAGAAGCTTAAGTTCAAGTTTTTGGGGTCGCCACCCTTGTCCCCCGGCCGCCATCTTGGAAATGGGGTGCAAAGGGGTTTCGCGCTATTGGCGAGGAACCGCAAAGTGGGCGACGCCTGGTGGCGCATTTGAAAAGCATCAACTCAAGGAAAACATTGACTTTGCCATTAACTTGTGTACATATTTGCGGTCAGTTTATGTTGTAATTAACAATAATTTCGACTTAAAAAAACTATTGCAGTGTTCCTCAGTATTCATTCCTATTATACTCTACGTAATGACCTAAATTAACCAATGCCAAATCACACATTTTGTTAATTTAACGTTTGTATTAAACGTAGTATTTTTTTAATGTTTAAGCGACTGCAAAATTAAATAAATGAATAAAATGTAGTATATATTCTGTACATAGAATGTACATTGTTATGAAAAATATCCCGACCACTTCGTAATTTCCAGAACACAATTATTATAAAATAAATTCACCTACTTAGTTTCCAGTTTTTATTTAATTAAAAATTGTTATCTGTCGGTGTAAAATAAACTGTAGTGCACCTATTAATTAAATTAAAAACAAAATTAGAAATCCTTAGATTAATAATTTTTAGAACGCTGTGTGATTATCGGGGGCCAGATTTTTTTATGAAAAAAAGGTAAAAACAAATCAGTAGTTAGCATCAAATTTTAATGAATGCATACAGATTAAACATAATTTTGAGTCGTCTTTAAGTTATAAGATGTTTTAGTTGCAAAACTTAGTGGTTACTTTGGCAAAACACTCCTGTAAATGATTTTAATTTAACGTTTTAGAACTGTGAATTCAAATGACAAAATGAATTGTTTTCCTAGCGTTGTCGTCCATCTTTGAAATTTTGAGCGCCCTCTGTTGGAATTTAATTTTGCGAATATCTCGTAAACTACAAACCCTACGGAAAATCTAATTAAACATAAAATGTAGAAAATTAAATTTTCTACAATTTTTTTTCTATTACTTTTTATTGTCAAGTGACTAACACAAAAGATAAACAAAAATATATAAACAACATTTTTAACAAGTTTCCTTTTGGAGGTTATAACTTTTTTTCAGCTCATTTTAAAATAAAATAACATTATAGCAATTTTGTAGAGGGTTTCTTAGCGAACAATTTCCAGTATAAAGTAGTTTAATTTTTTTTATTTATATAGGTTTTACAGCGCTCCAAACTTGAGCAGATTCTCGAGTGCTCATAGAGATACAATAAAAAAAAAGTTAGGCTTACTTTTCTATCTATACATATTTTTTATTCGTATAATTTATTATGATTTTAACATTCCTATGCTATTATTAATCTGTTTTTGACCTTTCTCCCCACTATAAAACTTATAACCCTAAGCATATACAGTAGACTCCCGTAAGTTCGGCCTCGGTTAGTTCGGTCTCCGCTTAGTCCGGCCGGCTCTCTGGGCATTAGTCACACACTTTGCACATCAAAAATCATTAGAAAAGAAAATTCAGAAAAAAATTACTGACTTTTTTTAAGTGTTTGAGAAGCCAAACCACCAATGTGCAATAATATTTTTAAATTTTATTAGGCTTAGAGTTGTGTAAGTATTGTTTTATGGTATTTTTGTAAAAGTTTATCTTTTCATATATGTTAAATATATGTCAGAGTATTCCTCTGTGTTGTCTTCTACTTAATGTACAAGTGTTTTGTTTTTGGTAGATCCATACAAACAATTAATGGGCATTTTTTAGATAAGCATCGGTTAGTTCGGCCACTTTTAAGTTCGGCCAAGGGTCCGGTCCCGAGGTGGCCGACTTACGGGAGTCTACTGTATAGAAAACGCCCAAGAAGTTGTTTGCCGGTTCAGAAGAAGAATGACGCAACCACAAAATGCAAAATTCTTATGAAGAGCAAAAAACGAATTTTTGATATCAAAATCATAAAGTATGATCAAAATTAGCCATTCACCACACCGTGGTCAGGATCTCGAGATACAAGCGTTTTTTGGGGTGTGCCGCTTGTCTATGAAGTAACATAACTTTTTTTCTATTGTATATTTTGACTTAAAATTTTCCCAAAACCTTCATGAATTATATTTTATTGTTGTGTTGGTTAAAATTATAAACTAAAAAATTTGTCACTCAACTTTTTTAAGTAAACATGAAACTAACGAAATATGATGACAAAATGTTTAAAAACTAACAACTCCTTTTTTAATGTGTTTAAACATTTTGGAAAAATTCCATGGTTATTTACATATTTCAAAGATGACACAGTAAAATTTTCAAAAGGAAATATTTACAGCGACCAAGGATACAGCGAGAAAAATTTGAAAAATCATCAAAACTGATTTTCGGCATTTTTGTATAAAATTTGATTTTTGAACATGTTCCACCAAATCTAGATAAAAATAAACTTCATATTCGGATTCAACGACCTCGAAAACATAAAAATAGATCAAAATTAGTCATTCACCTTAAATTTGATTTTCGTGGTCGGCATAACGATTGCTGCCGCTCGACTAATATATAGATAGAAAAGTATTTTTTTTATTGTATTCCTATGAGAATTCGAGAATCTGGTCAATATTGGAGCGCTGTAAAACCTAGATATTAAATAAAATTAAACAACTTTATAGTGAAAATTATTCATTGAAAAATCCTCTGCAAAATCGCTATGATGTTATTTTATTGTGAAATGAACGGAAAAAAAAGTTATAACCTCCAAAAGAAAACTTCTTACAAAATTTTCTCATATTTTTGTGTATAACTTTTTTGGTGGTCACTTGACGATAAAAAGTAATACATATAAAATTGTAGAAAATTTAATTTGCTACATTTTATGTATAATGGAATTTTCTGTACGTTTGCTAGTTTAGGAGATACAGCGCGAAAGCCCTTTGCAGCCCCTTTTTCCAATATGGCGGCCGGGGGACAAGGGTGGCGACCCCAAAAACTTGAACTTAAGCTTCTACTGAACCCCCCTACACATTAAAAAAATAAAATTGACTCCTCTAAGAAATGCAACCTAAATGTAACATTTTAATGGACTAATGAAAAAGTAGCCTGGGCAATAAACTCATGCCAGTCAAATAAACCACCAGGAATGGATGGTATCTATATCTAGTGATATTTCAAAAGGGACCGGAACTTTTGTACTGTAGAATATATAATGTACTCAGAAGTAATGTAGCCTTCGGGTAGATGGAGGGAAATTAGATTAACTTTCATTACTAAACTGGGAACAAGAGGACTGGAAAAGGCAAAGTCTCTAATGAGGCAACACTCCATAGGCTCATTAAAAATGTGGAGAACTCAATTAAAAATAAAGAAGTAAAGCTGGAAGCCTTTTTGGATATAGAGGGGACTTCAAACAACACTTCGAAAATATCCATAACCAATCTCTGAGACATAAATGAGTGAAGGATATTTGCTTGAACAGGATAGAATCTATGCCCAGGAATAGAGTTGCAAATACCACCATCGTTGGAGAGACTGTGTTGGTCCAGGTTGACAGAGGATACCCAAATGGGGAATCAGGTGATGGACGGACTAATAGGGAATTTAAAGGCAAATTGTCATTAAACAATTGAAGACACAAGTGCATGAAGGGTCTATGTGACAATTTTTTCTAAATGTGTTTTTTTGTGTTAAAAGTAAGTTGTTCAAACCTAGAAATCTTTTAAACAAGTCAAACACGTTTTAAAATTAATATTTTCTAAGTTACTAGAGTGTAAAGGATATATGTACACAGTAAATTTTAAAATGTAAGTGCATAAAGGATTTATATTTTATATATAAAAAATATATAATAAATATTTTTAGTTTTTTTTAATAGTGTTAATAGTGTTAATAAATATATTAGTTTTAGAACTACCTATCCTATAAATTTAGTCTATTTAGATCTTATAGTAAAAAAGTTCTAGTATAAAAACTTTAACTTCATTTTTCTCAATAACTTGAAAATGTCACATAGACCCTTCATGCACTTGTGTCTTCAATTTATAGCTTTCAAAACCATCTTTTCTATACAATACATGTATAAAATAATACAAATTCTTGGATTTACAACATTGGATGGCCCTTAACCACAGCAAACTTAACTCATCTCTCTAGGTTTACAAATGTATTTATGTATATCCTTTTGGAGACTTTGTATATCGATGGCTAAGAGGACAAATATTGTATGTCCATTTTTGTTTAAAATGAGATAGTCTCTGGTCTATACCAGTCGAGATGAATCTGTATTGTGCTCAAATATTGTATATCCTCTTAGAACGGTTTGCTAGTTACTAAAGTAGCATTAGAGACATGTCCATTAACAGCACCATACACTTAGAGCACAAATGTTGTATGTCCAATAACAATACTTTTCACACAAAATGCTCTTCATAAAATTCAAACTGAACGACTCTTTTATTGTATGTCCAAAGATACAATATTTGTCTATATTATTGGAGGCTCGTCAGCCTATAGTACCTATGTGTTGCACACATCTGCGTCTAGTGCGTAAGTACTACTTGTACTACTAGTACTATTTTAAATCTGATTTTATGGTATTTTACAATTGCAGTATGGCAATAATATATTATATGTCCATGTTTTACTTCACATTTGGACGGCGTTATGCATAACTCGACCAAGCGCCATTTCTTTAATATCGAGATAAGAGCAGATTCTGGTGACACATAGCTAAAACTATCTTGGAAAAAATCTCTGTTATTGTCACGTTAACGGTTACTAAGAAAAACAAAATTAAACCAAGCGACATTAATCCACTTACCATTAAGCGACCATTAAGCAACCAAGAAACGAAAAACTTTGAAGCCATTTATCTCAAAACTATGTTTTGGCGCTTGGTCGAGTTATGCCTAACGCCATTCATTTATTGTATGTCCACACAGGGGGTTACTTTTAGCTTGTCAAATGTGATTAACATTTAACCCTAACAGAAATTGAACTGAATAAGACATAAAAGAAAGGTGTAACACGAACTTAACTGTAATTTAGTTACTTTTAAAGTATGTACGGTTTGTCTAGGACAACGCAAACTTTTAAATCGATTTTACTGAAAACATCAATTTTGGACATACAATATTTGTCTATATAATTCTATTCTATTGTACACTACATAATAACGATTTAAAAATTACTTACATGTTCCTGTATTTTAACTTCCTGAAATTTAATGAACTTTGATCCTCTTGTTTGCAAGTATAATCTTCCACCAGACCTATTAGTTTTACAGTCAGCACTTTGGCACATATCAGCTGGCATAAAACTCAAAGCATTGACAGGTTGGTATGTTTCAGCCCCACATTGATCACAGGTATATGTAGCAACACACATCATAGGTTTAACTTCAGTGCAACGAGTAACAATACCTCTAGCTGTCACCAACTGACCAACATGATCAGCTTTGATTTCTCGTATTGGTACTGGCTTATTTGTAGTAAGGTCTTGGAAGTAAACCTCACTGTAATGAGAGTATGTTAGCAAGGGTGTGTTGATGAAATAATTTATATTGACAGATGTACAAAGTATATTTTCTTTGTGAACTTTGGGAAGACCACCAATTCTGGGATATAATAGAATTTTTTTAATTATTAGCTAAGAAAGAGAACTCTAAGGGGAAATAATATCTATTTAAAACAGAAAGTTAGGCACAATTTGGAAAAATCAGCAATTTTGATGTTAAAACAATTTCTTCAGTTAGTATTCTTCGAGGATTGATTGCAAAGTTTAAGGCCTTTGTACACAATGTTAATTTATTACAGAGCCGTGCGGTGCATCTTTTCAATATGATGCGAGTCTTCGAAATGCCGCGCCTTAAGAAGTATGATTGGAACTTAACTTTTATTTTTATTAAATGAAGCTACAAAAAATGTAGGACACCTTTTATTTTAAAGAAAAAACCTACTTTAAATTAAATGAAATATGTATTAACATTAAATAACATTTACAAAAATTACAATTTTGCCCTTCTCTACTGACTTTAATTTTGGCAAACTCGTCAATCACGTTGGTTAAAGTCGCAGCTAGTGGGGACTCTATTGAAATTAGTGTTATATTTTTTAGTTTTCTTTGTCTTATGGACTTTAGTAAATAGTTTTTAATAATTTTTAATTTTGAAAAACTTCTTTACGTACTAGCTACCGAGACAGTGAGTGTTAATAAAATTCTTAGTGATAACACTATGTATATTTGGGTATAAAGAAATTAGGTTATTTTGGCACAAACAGTTCAAAATCTCCAAACCTTAAAAAAAGGTTTCATGGAGTACGGTAATCTTAGAGATATATCACGCAATTTTTCTATAATATCATTTGACTCTATATATGATTCTTATTCTTTTTCTATTGAAAGTATGGAATGAAGATTCATACAATATTTTTCTAGTGTTTTATCATCTATTTTCCTCCATTAAAAATATCATATAAAAATTTAAAATTTTTATTATGAGTTTCTAGAAGGGAAAATCGACCATTCAGAATTAATGGCAATGTCTAAAATATAGATGAAACATTATTTATTTTAAATTTTAAGAACTCATCCACAGATTTTTCGTAATCAAATTTGTGATTTTTTCTCCTGGATCGAATTTCATTTTCAGCTGGAAATTCGGAACTTATATCAAGATTTTCTGCAATTCCATTAACAATAATTTTCATTTGGTCTTAGCCAGATTGTCTGTAACTTTTCATTTTTTCTGTCGTTTCTGACAACATTTTTACACAATCTGACAAATTTACAGTTACATGTTACAACATCTTCGAGACTGAACTTATATGAAATAACCAAATGCCAAAGAACAATACCGCATATAAATTAATAATTTTTAATAAGTAGTTTTTGCTAAACCTCATGCTTTGACTTTAGTTTCTGGATCTTTGTTGATATCTTCTATTGTTTCGAATAAGGCATCATATATTTTACAAAATTTAAATCTTAAAGATTTCAATGCATTTATTCGACTTGACCATCTAGTGATCTAGTAACACTCAACGGTTTTAGAGTTAGTTTGAAACATGTTTTTTCAGAACTTTCCAACACTTTTTAAAACCAGAAAAAAAGTGTACCTACAGTTCTTGTATAATACAAAAAAGGTTGTTGTTTCTATAGAAGAAGACGCTGCGTCAATTATGACTAATTTTAAAGAGCGGCATGCGCAGGGCACGTAAAGCGCCTCTGATATTTTTCAAGTAGGTATTCTATTTTGCACACCCTTTCTTATTCCTTTCATATCGGTCCCGTTATCATAGCCTTGTCCTCTAAGCCATTCTAACTCAAGACCTAACTTTTCCCAATTTGTCAAAATAAGTTACGTTAAACCTTCACTGGTTGAATCATTAGCTTCAAAAAAAAAAACAATACAAAATCATTCGATATTATAGGTATTTGTTCTGACAAGAATTAAAAGCGACAACTCTTATCGTCTAAGCATATGTTCAATATGACTTACGTTTGGGGTACAATCGGCGATTATCGAAAAATATTTGTCGATTTTTGCTATTTGGATAATTTTGTTTAAGATAATATAGCCATTAAACTTATTAATTCATCTTGCCTACTGCTGCTTAAATAAGTCACAAACCTAACTTTGAACTAGCCTGATATGTTCTTACATTACTGGATCAAACTCAGAGAGCAATTGCACTAATTTAAAAAGTTTCCAATATTAGGTAAAAACAAATGATCAGTTGTTCCACGAAAAGCTAAACATTGTGAGGCCAAAAGTCTAATTCTTTTCAAAACTTCTCTCCAATAATGTTGAATTATTTATTATTATATTAGATTTTACTGATTATGCCGCCTGATGCGGCTGCCTCACTGCATCATAGCACGGCACGGCCCTGATTTATTAGACCATATATTGACTCTATTAACCCTTTCAATTGCAGCTGGTGTATACAGCAGTCTTTACCAGTCGAGTGTTATCTTTATTGATGGAGGTTATTTATAAAAAAATATCAAATTGTACTACTCCTACAGTCAAATACCTCTATAATATAACAAAATCCTTTGTATAAACAATACATAATATTTAATTGCATGAGTTCCCACACTGAATGATTGAAACAGTCCCATGTATATCACGTTCTTATTATAAGAGCTTAAAATTATTTTATGGATCTATCCCTTTCTTTCAGTTAAAAGGTTAAAGACGGAGTGATGAGATGAAGAAACAGGAAAAGATGATTTTTTCTTGGAAACAAGAGACTGGAATTACTTTGTTTCTCGTTGCTGAGAAGTAAGGTTTTTGCTGTAGTTAATAAGAGATTAGATCTGGACCTCGAAGGTAAACTACACTATGTCATTTCGAGCAACTGTGCAGTAGAGCACTTTAAATGTTATAATAAACATCTGATGTATCCCATAATTGCTTGAAAAACAATAAGACCATACTTTAATGATAATAATATACAGTGATGAGCGTGCTAATAACCGGCAAAATAGCATAAAAGATGGAAAATGTATTAGGTTTTGAGATAAAAAGAAATAAAACTAGTCGAGCTGGGAAATTTAGCGATATTAACCTATTCATTTACATCACATTGATTGTTTCTCACCTTTAGAAGCATCGGACGAGTTTGGCAAATACCACTATCACAGTGACAGTTTTAGTTGACACACTCCTCTGATATGTGTAAAGCTGGGAAACAATCAATATTATGTAAATAAAAAGGTTACTATCGCTAAATTTCCCAGCTCGACTAGTTTCATTTCATTTTATCTCACAACTTAATATGTTTTCCATCTTTTGTGCTATTTTGCCCGTTATTAGCGTGCTCATCACTGTATAACCAAATTTGTATAATACAACTATGTAATAAAATAAGTGGATTAAGAGGCAACATCAGCCCATGCAAAACGCGTTTCAAAATTGAAGCTTTAATATTGGATATTTTGTCAAGATATTTGGCAAACATATTTGTAATATAGTAAAGAATAGCGGTGCAGAGCCCAATATGAGAAATATGTTAGTATGTGGAAATTACTATATTTAAACACAATATTACAAAAGCTGACCTGTACCGCCATTAAGAAGAACAAAAAAATACAATTTCTTCAAAATAAACATTTTTATCCCATGCCTAGATTTTGTGTCACATTGGAACTATTAAAAATCGATTATCTATAACAAGTAATCGAACTTGACTGACTTGGCAACATTTAGCGCTTCTATGCGAGTATAATAATTATTGTTATAAAAAATAATTATCCAAAAAATATTGTTTTGATAGTATAGTGTCACTGTCGTACTGCCGTCGCACTGTTGAAAGTTTGCAGAACTTTCGAAAACAAAAAATATTGATGACATGCTGATGTACACTCTTAAAGGAATTTATTCAGAACAACACCATGTCGACATAATGTAGTTTACATCCAAGGTCCAGAGATATATATGCATGAAGTTATGCGATAGTAGTATGATATAAGACGCAGCAAAGGAAGAATGTTTTAGAACCAGTTATCAAATATAGAGAGGAAAGTGAGATATGAAAGAAGAGATGATATCTTTGAACGAAGACGGAAACATATAGGACTTTTATCAAATACTATTGACTGTAATACATACAACTCTTGACATTTCCCATTACATTTGAGGAAGCAAACAATATAGCGCCATCTAGTGGTGTGCGGTGATAACCAGAGCAATCTAACCTTACATTTATAAAATTGCTTTATTATTGTTTTTGTATAAGTGTTTGAACTATTTTAATTTTAATTTAATTTAGCAAAATTAGCTCTTTATTCAAAAATTTATAAAATTAAATTTGAATGTTTACGTCAAATTTTACATTTTTAAAACGTAGTTTCACTTCAAGCCGACAGTGGCGCTAGCGCGCTAAGTGGCAACGTGCTTCCAGATTTCTGTGGGAGTTGGATGTATTACAGTCAATAGTATTTGCTTTTATGCAATACTACCTTCCTATTGAGGTTACATAAAAAAATCAGAGCCTACCTTTCCAGAAAATTGTAATTAACTCTGTGTTAGTGCGGTGGGTAAATATTACACAATTAGTGTGGTGGAGTGTGTAGAGCCCCAATAAAAATAATCAAGAATACAAGGAAAAATTTAAAAAAAAAATCAAAAAATTCTTAGAAATAAGATAACCGTAATCTTTACTAAATGCACTTATTGGTTTCTTGGTTTGATCTAAAAAATAACATTAAATTGCAAACATACAAATAATATTCTGAATATGTCAACAGAGAACATCAAAATATTTCTGGCTATGGTGTATCACACCCCGCCGCACTCTAACGCAGGGTTAATATACATGACAGAGAAACTAATAGGAATTTGGCTTTTTTACGGAATAACAATTTTTAAATTGTTTAATATTATTATCTGTTAATACTTACTACCGGCGCATTAGCTCTGAAGGAAATTTATTCCTAGCTTCCCTGTGTTCATTTGGCTGTCTCAATCTATTTTCCATCATCAAACGATGTTCAATATAAACATCCAGAGCATCTTTGGCTATTACATCTTTCTGAACGAATGTAGGTAACAGATCAAACACAATGTCGCCAAGAATTGTACTGTATCTTCTTGTATTCGCTTGAATAGCCCTGGCGAGATCATCGTCAAAATCGTTCACATCATCCAGTTCTATCCACATAGCAACTTGTTCCCTATGTGCTAATTTTGTTAATTGATTTGAATACTTAAAGATTTTGACACCAGAAACATCTTGTACACAATATTCCATCAAAAACGTCTTGAGTTGTTCTGTAGTGTGCAGAAATTAGAAGTCATTTTAATTCATTAGATTTAAATAATGCTTACCTTTATCCTTATCATAATCCCTCCGTGCCATTTTAAACAACTGATTTTATAGATATTGGTGTAATTTAGTTTAGATTCAAGTTAAAAAGTTAAAACTACAAAACCACCATTCACAATAGCTTATGCACAATTTGCGCGGGAAACGGGAAACCAAACACCAGACGTCAGTTATGTCACGTTGACATTATGTCAATTTTTAAACTTTGATAAAAGAAGAGTAAAAGAAAAGAAGAAGATGATAATTATCTTAGACAAGGAAAAAAGAGCTCTTTCCTTGTCTAAGATAATTATGGGGCCTGGCCCTGGATTCCGTGCACTGTAGATATCTACATGTCGCTTTCTATTGGTGTCAATTTTCGTAAAAATATTTGAATTTTAGCTTTAATTGAATTATTTTCTAGTTTTGCTAGGTTATACTCTAATTGATGCTGAAGTGAGACTTAGTAAAACCATAGAGGTATATATTAACATAGAGGGAGCCTACCTTCCGCGCTTCCTGACGACAAGATCTCATGGACTGGTTTGCTGCATCTCTTTCTAACACATTGTATCGAAAATCTATGATGACATTCAGTGTGAATATAGGCACGGAAAAGGAGGACAACTGTAGCAGTTTTACTATGCGTAAGAGTGAAACAGCACTAATCCAAATAAAAAGATGGTGTCGTCACTTAGCTCTGAATGATACTCTCTCTATGCTAATATATAACTCTATGAGTAAAACAAGAAAATATTTGAATTAAAACTAAAAATTCAAATATATTGACATTAATAGAAAGCGATATGCGCAGTGTGAATATATTTTAATTTTTAGTTTTAATTCAAATATTTTCTTGTTTTACTAAGTCTCACTTCAGCATCAATTAGAGTATAACCTAGCAAAACTAGAAAATAATTCAATTAAAGCTAAAATTCAAATATTTTTACGAAAATTGACATCGATAGAAAGCGACATGTAGATATCTACAGTGCACGGAATCCAGTGGTGGGATCACGATCAGTAGAATGGTAGAATGCTGACGTCACAAAAATAATTCTACAATCGACAATTTTGGTATCACGTTAACACGCTTGGGAAAGTAGAATCGGTGCTCGGCAATGTTCGGATATTCTACTAGCCGTGTTAAAAATATCGCTTCTTCTTCTTAAAAATATTGCTGTTTGACGTGTGGTTGTCTTTATTTTGTGGTGGTTGCATTCAAAAAGCTAACCTAAAGATTATTATTTGTGATTATTTGCGTTTATTTGAGATATTATGTTTATTTTTGTCTTATGTTTGTTTGGAACTATTTTATTAGAAATCACTAAATTTTTGGATTTTACCTGTGACTAGGGAACATTGTTATATAAAGGTATTTTTATGTAGGTATTTTTTCTATAAATTCCTGTTACTGTAAAGGAAAAATAACACATCAATAAGTTGTAGGTTCATATCACTTATTAATTATTATTAATATATTTTGATGTTTATATTAAATACCGATATAGTTCGACGTTCAGATGCTTCCTGCTCGGATATACAAAGAAATGAGCAATTAAGAAACGAAATAAATAGGTATAATATAGAGGAGAATAATGAGAAGGGAAAGTGATGCATTTACTTTAGGA
Source organism: Diabrotica virgifera virgifera (assembly GCF_917563875.1). Classification (NCBI taxonomy): domain Eukaryota; kingdom Metazoa; phylum Arthropoda; class Insecta; order Coleoptera; family Chrysomelidae; genus Diabrotica; species Diabrotica virgifera. The sequence goes on from NC_065446.1 coordinate 29,362,649, forward strand.
GTTTGTAGATCTATTTATATCAACAACAGACATAGTGAACTATTTAATTATTAATTATTATTAATATATTTTGATGTTTATATTAAATACTGATATAGTTTGACGTTTAGATGCTTCCTGCTCAGATACTTGGTCATATACAAAGAAATGAGCAATTAAGAAACAAAATAAATAGGTATAATATAGAGGAGAATAATGAGAAGGGAAAGTGATGCATTTACTTTAGGAGTTTGTAGATCTATTTATATTAACAACAGACATGGTGAACTATTTTTTTGAGAGGCTTCTACCTCATAATATGTCATAATCCGTTCATCCAAGCAGTGTTGAGCCTTCACTGCCAATTTTTGTCTCACTTATTTTTATGCAATAAGTTCCTATCAAAGAGTAGTCGGTCAGAGCTATCAGTTATTTTTCGTCCGCTATAACTTTTCCCATGTGTAGCGATTCATTTTCAAACAAATTAAGTCAAAACATAAAGTGAAATGAATGTTGACGTGTATATACATTTTGTATACTAATATACTAAACACATCGGCGTATGTGTCACTTTATGTTTTGATTTAATTTGTTCGAAAATGAATCGTGCCCCATGACAAAGATAAAATGGAACTGCTATATCAATTGCCCAAAATACTGTTATCAACCGTTTAAATGATGTAACAAATTTAACAATTGAACATCTAAGTGAAGAGTCGATTATCTTTCCTACTACATTCGTTCAAAAAGAGAATTTTAAAAGAAAATTTATGCAGAAGTTTAACTTTCCTGGCTGTGTAGGGGCCATAGTTTGCACACATGTTGCTATAATTGCTCCAACGGAACGGGAACATAACTATCTTAATAGAAAAGTTATCTTTCTAAAAATGTCCAAATTGTAACACTTGTTATATAACACTACTTACTTGTAATATTATATTATGTACTATATGCTGCCAATAATCAATTTATAAAAATAATGTATTATCACATAATATATTATATTGCAAATATCGCAAAAATTTGTAGTATTTGTTGATATTTGTGTTGAAAAAATGACTAACAAAATAAAGAATAAGTAAAAAATTACAATATTTTAGGCGTGTGATCCAGACTTAAAAATTTTAAACATCGATGCTAGATGGGGAGGTGCAACACATGATGCTTCATATGGAGAAACTCAAATGTAAAACTTTTTTGCAGCAGATCGTTTAAAATAGAGATCAAAACATTTTCCATTTCTATTCTGGCAAAGATTACTTTCACTTCTTAGTTATCTTTGCTGGACGGTGAAGCTTTATATCTTATTATGAAGTATTTTGAACATAAAACTTTTGTTTTATGGATGCATTGATCAAATTTCTTAAAGAAATGTTTATTTCAAGTTTCATAATAATTTTTATAAGTAGTTTAATATTATTACTTATTTTTGCACTAGAAATAATAATTGTAAAGCTTCATTGACTAATGGCCAGTTTCACCAAAGATGAATAGTAGTTTATTCGATGAATAAAATTATTCAACTGATAAAACTGACACAACTATGTTTCTCTAACGTCAAATAGTACTTATTTTATTTATTTATCAAATAAATATTTACTCTTCAAATGAATTGACGAGTTAATCTCACTTTAAATATCTGTAACAAAGAAAATTCGTCAATTTAATTTTAAATTATCACACTATTCACTGATTTATTTGTTGTTGGTGAAACTGGCCATAGAGAGTAAAATTGCATTATTTTTCAATTTACATAAATTTGTGGTTTATTTGTGATTTATTCTTTGTTCTCATTTTAGTCTTGGTATGAAACACGCTGGATGGACGACATTAAACGAATATCCAAGAAATGGCAACAAGAAGCACAGAACCGTGAAGAGTGGCGAAGAATGGGAGAGACCTATGTCCAGCAGTGGACAGAAGAGGTTGTATGATGATGATGATGATGAAACAATGTTAAGACAATACTGTGTGCTTTTTCAGTCCTATGAAAGAAAATGTTTTGGATGTAACAGAGAAGTACTACAACTTTGTTATGAAGATTTGTCTTTGTTATTTTTATAATGTTCATGGATTATATTTGTTTTTATGTATTCTTCAGTTTAAATAAAGTTTATGTTTTACCCATTATTGATTTTTATTTCAACCTGAAAATTATAATGATAATAGTAAGAGGATTCTGAGGTTTTTCTGCAGAAACAATGCATTTTTTGAGAAAAAATATTTCACAAAAATTAAGGTTAATTTTGTAAAAGTCAGACTGTCCTCTGTAGTTAATTTACATATATTTTTATATTGTTCTGAAGCTGCTTCTTTGTGATATCGTATGCAATATACTATTTTATTGTGAAATAATCCACGATTTAGTTAAAAATAAAATTTATTAACGTTTCAACTTCCAAGTCGGAAATCGTTATTGAAATACAAAATATTAATTAATATTTTAGTACTCATTAATAAGTTAAATTAAAATTTATTATATTAATTTATATTTTATATTTCGATAACTGTTTCCGAAGTGGAAGTTAAAACGTCAATAAATCTCATTTTTCACTTAAATTGTGGCTTTTTTCCCAATAAAATAGTAAATCATATATTTTTATTAACTAAACTTATGCCTGGTAGCACCAACAAATCTTAAACTCAGCCCAGCTCATCGATATGGCCGCTTTAAGTTTCACTCACGTTGCACCATAATTTTCGATTCTTATCTAAATAAATAATCCATTATTGTGCCAAGCTGAAAACTGATCTAAGACTCAATGATGCCACACATACATATATTTCGCAATCTGAGCTTAAGGCACATCTAAAGTTTAAGATCTGTTGATGCAACCAGGCATTAAACATCTTTATATAGGTAAGCTTTCAGAATACAAATAATGTGTGCAAAAGAATAAGCATTTTAAATTTCAATCGAAAGATTAAATTCAAACAAATTTTTATAAAAAAACTACAAATAATTTAAATAACTTATTAAAAACAATCACAGTGAAGGTCAAACTTTTTTTTATCTGCATCAACCACTAGGGTTATTAGTGGTAGGTTTAGTAAACAAGTGGAGAAAATATTTATACCTAATGAATAAATTATATTTACTATAAGTATGGGTTGTTAAACAGTAGGTATATAAAATCAAAATGTACCTACAATTATGTAGAAAAAAGTTTTATTCATCTAAGAAACATACAGTGTAAGTAGATACATTCACCAATCTATTTTGAGACAAAATTCTATTCTGTAGAGGTTTAAGGTACCAGTATCACGAAGAAATAAAGTTGATGTCTCCAAATAAAGGAAAGCCAAACATGTTATTTAGGTTTGTTGCTTCGTTATCCTGCTATTAGTTATATCAAAATAAAAACTAATTGTATTTTTGCAAAACAGTCACTATGAAAAACCACGAGAAACTTTCTTTAGATGTCTATGAGGAAAACCGTTGATTGAAATATTATGTAAAACATATTAGTGAACATAAAAACAATAACAATAGACAAAAATATTCTATGCGGAACCGGGAAAAATAAATATCTGTCATATTGCCATATTGGTTCTGTTTTTGTTTATCAACATGAGAAAGAAAGAGATTAACCGTCCTTTCTACAGCTAAGAAGTGGTAGTTTGAGGAGGATTTTTATTCTACAAGGGTGGGGATAAAATTCGACTGGAAACGACCATTCTATTCATCGTGATACCAAATTTACGCTTGCAGGCGATAATCGACGGTTGCTAGGCAACGTGACGTCAGCATTCTACCATTCTACCGATCGTGATCCCACCGCAGGCCCTGATTCTAATTCATTTCGACAGTCGCAATTTCATTTCGACACCGCCATGACAGCAACTGGGGATATTAACCTTATCATGTTGAGACTGCTCAGAATTTGGGTTGGCGCTTCGGTTTCTTGGATTTTGTTGATAGTCTGGGAAAATTATCGAAATAATAGTACCATTTTTGGGAAAAATTATTTACCAGCTATTTTATTGCTAAAATCGAATCTTAAGATTGCATATATTAGTAATATGGGGTATGACAAGTCCGTAGAAAGTGTGTTATTTTATTTATAAACAAATTAGCACTCCTAAATCTTCTTTTTTTTTCAATTAGTGGTCTGTAACTCCTATAATTTTTCCTTTGAGCCAAAAACACTCAAATAAAAATTCACCGTAATTTAGTTCTGCACAAAGTTATTTTTTTTTCCGATTTCCTTCAACAAAAATTTTACTCAGAAAATCCGAGTTTTCCCAAAAAATCTGCCATTTTCAATTAAAATTTTAGGGAAGTACCTAATTATTTATCAATAATTAAATAATTGAAGACATGAAAGATTTATTATAGTAGATTATACAGAGGGGCTAAATTATGGAATAAATTCATTTCTTTAAAACGGACGATTTTGGAGCAAAATCCCGAAAGAGGTCGATTTTTATTTTTAAATTACAATTTTTTGGCATATATTTCATACTAGTGACGTCATCCATCTGAGCGTGATGACGTAATCGATAATTTTGTTAATGGGAATAGGGGTCGTGTGGTAGGTCATTTGAAAGGGCGTTTAATTCTCTATTCAGTAATATAAACATTAATATCATTAGGTATTTATACAGGGTTGCCAAAAAAAATTTTGAATTAAATTAATTGGCGCAAAAAGAAGAATGTATGTAATTTATTTAACTCAAAATACATTGTACTGCTGTCAGAAAATAGAAAAAAAGGTTTATTTCACAAATAAACATTTCTTTTCGCTTAAATTAAATCACAAACAGCCTCCCTCCTACCTATTGGCAGTTTGAACTTTTAATTTAAGCTAAAAGCAATGTTTATTTGCAAAATAAACATTTTTTTCTATTTTCTGACAGCAATAGAATGTATTTTGAGTTAAATAAATTACATGCATTCTTCTTCTTGCGTCAATTAATTTAATTCAAAATTTTTTTTGGCCTCCCTGTATAAATATTGATATTAATGTTTATAATACTGAATAGAGAATTGAACGCCTTTGTAAATGAGCTACAACACGAACCCATATTCCTATTTAAAAAAATAATTACGTCATCACGCTCGGATGGATGACGTCACTAGTTTGAAATATATGCCAAGAAATTTAATTTAAAAATAAAAATCGACCTGTTTCGGGATTTTTCTCTAAAATCGTCCATTTTAGAGAAAATGAATTTATTCCATAATTTAGCCCCTCTCTGTATATCAGGAGACCGGCGACAATCTAACCAATAGTTTAGCAATAATTAAAATGTTAATTAAAAAATTTCGGTCGAAATAATAACCAGAAAGATTATGATACACCAGAATAACTATGATTTTCATATAAAAAAGCACTATACCTATTCAACGTACCTTACAGGATTGAAATTGGACCATTTGAGCGGTCTCAGGAATGTTATAAAGAAACAATTTTTTGGCTTATAAACAAATAGAACCCCTCAGAAAATATTAGATTAAATTAAATTAAGTTAACGCTGTTCAAAAGAGCACGGCTTCTGTGTCCCTTTCGAAGAAAAACAAATTGAATTGCGAGGAGTCATTCCAGGTATAACCGGTCAAATTTGACCGGCATTTGCGACAGAGTTATAAACAACAGGATTTTAATCTTTGAACCATTAGATACCTTTTAATTCCGGTCCTCTTTGTACATACAAATTTTCATATCTTCAAGACACTCATAACAAAAAAGATTTATGTCACTGTCACCAAATTATTTAATTATTGATAAATAATTACTTCCCTCAAATTTTAGTTGAAAATTAAAGATTTTGTTTGGAAAACCCGAATTTTCCGAAGAAAATTTCCGTCGAAGGAAATTGGAATAAATTATCAATGTGCAGAATTAAATTACTGTCAATTTTTATGTGAGTGTTTTGGTTTAAAGTTAAAATTTTCGGAGTTATAGAGCAATAATAAAAAAAAAGATTTCGGAGCGCTAATTTGTTTATAAATAAAATAGCACACTTTCTGTGGACTTTGCACAGCTATATTACTAATATAGGAAATCTTAAGATTTCAGCATGTCCAGCAATAAAATAGCTGGTAATTAATTTTCCTTGTTTTTTACTAATTTTCCCAGATTATTACCTCACATCTTTCATTGAGTTGATGATTCATGTTGTGGACATTCTCAATTATTATATTTCTAATTTAATACTATTCTATCTAATTCCTCAAAACAAGCAAATTTCAATTAAACCCAGCTATATTATAATACCTTTTGATTTAGTTTTCCTTGCAAGAAATAAACAAAACACATCTAAACTAAACCTAACCTCGCTTTTGGCCATTCATTCATCTCCGTGTCAAATAATTTCGACAGTCGCCATATTGAAAGCGACTTGTTTTTGGTCGAAATTTGGGGCCTGATTCTAATTCATTTCGACAGTGCAATTTCATTTCGACACCGCCATGACAGCAACTGGGGATATTAACCTTATCATGTTGAGACTGCTCACTGCATGCTCACTGCTCAGAATTTGGGTTGGCGCTTCGGTTTCTTGGATTTTGTTGATAGTCTGGGAAAATTATCGAAATAATACCATTTTTGGGAAAAATTATTTACCAGCTATTTTATTGCTAAAATCGAATCTTAAGATTGCATATATTAGTAATATGGGGTATGACAAGTCCGCAGAAAGTGTGTTATTTTATTTATAAACAAATTAGCACTCCTAAATCTTCTTTTTTTTTCAATTAGTGGTCTGTAACTCCTATAATTTTTCCTTTGAGCCAAAAACACTCAAATAAAAATTCACCGTAATTTAGTTCTGCACAAAGTTATTTTTTTTTCCGATTTCCTTCAACAAAAATTTTACTCAGAAAATCCGAGTTTTCCCAAAAAATCTGCCATTTTCAATTAAAATTTTAGGGAAGTACCTAATTATTTATTAATAATTAAATAATTGAAGACATGAAAGATTTATTATAGTAGATTATACAGAGGGGCTAAATTATGGAATAAATTCATTTCTTTAAAACGGACGATTTTGGAGCAAAATCCCGAAAGAGGTCGATTTTTATTTTTAAATTACAATTTTTTGGCATATATTTCATACTAGTGACGTCATCCATCTGAGCGTGATGACGTAATCGATAATTTTGTTAATGGGAATAGGGGTCGTGTGGTAGGTCATTTGAAAGGGCGTTTAATTCTCTATTCAGTAATATAAACATTAATATCATTAGGTATTTATACAGGGTTGCCAAAAAAAAATTTTGAATTAAATTAATTGGCGCAAAAAGAAGAATGTATGTAATTTATTTAACTCAAAATACATTGTACTGCTGTCAGAAAATAGAAAAAAAGGTTTATTTCACAAATAAACATTTCTTTTCGCTTAAATTAAATCACAAACAGCCTCCCTCCTACCTATTGGCAGTTTGAACTTTTAATTTAAGCTAAAAGCAATGTTTATTTGCAAAATAAACATTTTTTTCTATTTTCTGACAGCAATAGAATGTATTTTGAGTTAAATAAATTACATGCATTCTTCTTCTTGAGTCAATTAATTTAATTCAAAATTTTTTTTGGCCTCCCTGTATAAATATTGATATTAATGTTTATAATACTGAATAGAGAATTGAACGCCTTTGTAAATGAGCTACAACACGAACCCATATTCCTATTTAAAAAAATAATTACGTCATCACGCTCGGATGGATGACGTCACTAGTTTGAAATATATGCCAAGAAATTTAATTTAAAAATAAAAATCGACCTGTTTCGGGATTTTTCTCTAAAATCGTCCATTTTAGAGAAAATGAATTTATTCCATAATTTAGCCCCTCTCTGTATATCAGGAGACCGGCGACAATCTAACCAATAGTTTAGCAATAATTAAAATGTTAATTAAAAAATTTCGGTCGAAATAATAACCAGAAAGATTATGATACACCAGAATAACTATGATTTTCATATAAAAAAGCACTATACCTATTCAACGTACCTTACAGGATTGAAATTGGACCATTTGAGCTGTCTCAGGAATGTTATAAAGAAACAATTTTTTGGCTTATAAACAAATAGAACCCCTCAGAAAATATTAGATTAAATTAAATTAAGTTAACGCTGTTCAAAAGAGCACGGCTTCTGTGTCCTTTTCGAAGAAAAACAAATTGAATTGCGAGGAGTGATTCCAGGTATAACCGGTCAAATTTGACCGGCATTTGCGACAGAGTTATAAACAACAGGATTTTAATCTTTGAACCATTAGATACCTTTTAATTCCGGTCCTCTTTGTACATACAAATTTTCATATCTTCAAGACACTCATAACAAAAAAGATTTATGTCACTGTCACCAAATTATTTAATTATTGATAAATAATTACTTCCCTCAAATTTTAGTTGAAAATTAAAGATTTTGTTTGGAAAACCCGAATTTTCCGAAGAAAATTTCCGTCGAAGGAAATTGGAATAAATTATCAATGTGCAGAATTAAATTACTGTCAATTTTTATGTGAGTGTTTTGGTTTAAAGTTAAAATTTTCGGAGTTATAGAGCAATAATAAAAAAAAAAGATTTCGGAGCGCTAATTTGTTTATAAACAAAATAGCACACTTTCTGTGGACTTTGCACAGCTATATTACTAATATAGGAAATCTTAAGATTTGATTTCAGCATGTCCAGCAATAAAATAGATGGTAATTAATTTTCCTTGTTTTTTACTAATTTTCCCAGATTATTACCTCACATCTTTCATTGAGTTGATGATTCATGTTGTGGACATTCTCAATTATTATATTTCTAATTTAATACTATTCTATCTAATTCCTCAAAACAAGCAAATTTCAATTAAACCCAGCTATATTATAATACCTTTTGATTTAGTTTTCCTTGCAAGAAATAAACAAAACACATCTAAACTAAACCTAACCTCGCTTTTGGCCATTCATTCATCTCCCTGTCAAATAATTTCGACAGTCGCCATATTGAAAGCGACTTGTTTTTGGTCGAAATTTGATTTAGAATCAGGGCCATGATGATATAAGTTATTGGTTATCGACTGTCATTTGTTTCGAGCTTCTGTCATGTGTCACATAATATTAATATATCTACGCCATACGTCTTTGGTTTGTATATATCAGTGATGTGGCACTCTCTCCCACATCACTGGTATATATCAATAACGTATGACGTAGATATATTAATATTATGTGACACATGACAGAAGCTCGAAACAAATGGGTGCGTTCGGACGACCACAGCGGCTGGACAGCTGAGCCAGCAGTAGCTGTCAGACGTCACCGCTGGAAGCCAGCCGCTGAGAGATTTACTAAGCTTTCCCTATCACGGCTGGATACAACCACTCAGCCGATTTCTGCTGACAGCCAGCCGCTATGGTCGTCCGAACGCACCCTGACTGTGAATGAAAAGCCCTATTAAAATTATCTACAGATCGAGAGAGTCTCGTACATTGCACGGCTTCGAGCCACGCTTCACGCAACCGTATTTGCGAACTTGTGTTTTGGGTTGTGTGGTCGTGTTCTGGTCGAGTGGAGTTATAATTTATAAAAAATATAATATAAAAAATATAATACCAAAATTTAAATATAATCGTTTCTACTGATTCATAATATGTATACTATAATATAATATATTTAAGTTTTTAAATATTGCTAATATTATTAAAGTTTTTAACATTGTATTTAATATACCTACTTTGTTTTATTAATAATAATATTATCTACAGTCGGAAAAATGAAAGAATACCCATGAACGAACATATAAAACACGCTGTATTTTCCTGTCACCGTGTTACAAAGAAAATTGTCCAGTGCAAGTACATGTAACAATAATTATTACATGCACTTGCGCTGGCCAATTTTTTGTGTGACACGGTGACAGGAAAATACAGCGTGTTTTATATGTTCGTTCATGGGTATTCTTTCATTTTTCCTACTGTAAGTATTGCACCTTGTTCAAAAAAAGTTCAAGATAAATACCGCGGTTTTTTCATATGAAAATGCAAAGCAAAATATACAATTTGCAGAGTAAGTGCAATGTAAATGCTTGTTTTTTGATAAAATAATACAAATTGTATGTAGGTAGGTAGAGTAGCAAACGTTGAGTAGTTATAGCAAAAGTAGCTATATGGGCCATTCCAAGAACATACGCCTGTTTTGGATTACTTCGACAACGAATATTTATTTTACTGTGCAAAATAATAAGTACGAAAGTAAATGGCGCTAATAATTATTCCAATAAACAACAAGCAATTTACTTTCGTTCTTCTTATTTTGCACAGTAAAATATTCGTTGTCGAAGTAATCCAAAACAGGCGTATGTTCGTGGAATAGGGTATACGCCATCTGAGACACGATAAGGATGAAATTAGTTTTATATTTTCTTTTCTCATGAAGCATGCATGATGGAGCATGTTGTTTTGTTATCTATATGTTGCAAATATGTTGTTTTTTTTTCAAATTACTTACAAAATATGTTGTTTTCAATACAAGTACCTAATTGTTGTTATTATTTACTGAGCATTTAGAATTTTGACTAACTCTCGATTTCATATAAAGTTAAAGTGTGTGTTACCTTAAAAAATGCAATTGTTATAGTTAAAGAAAACTTTAAATTTAAAGTCCACTTTAACTTTATTAATATAAAATCGAGCGTAAGAAATTTTATAAACTTTGGAAAATAGCATTTCAAAAAAAAGTACTGTAAGTATGCTGTATTTTTTATTTTTTCTCAAATTTTCAAACACCTCACCTGACACAAGTGTCTCAAGTACGATTGCGCGAAGCTGTGCAATTTACGAGACGCGCTCGACCTGTAGACCGAAGTATTAAAAGTTGTCTAACTAGTAGTAGGTGTATGTTATTTGTTATTTTTATTATTATTAAATTATCGTCAAAAACATACAACCAAATAATAAATCAACAGGTTAAACAGTTTTTATAACTAAAATTTAAATGCACATATCAAAATATATAATGCAAACAACGTAAAATTCAGAATTTATGTGATGTTGTTACAAATAGGTAGGAGTTAGCACTTTATTCTACTTTTGAATGTATTAATTATAATTATCTTTTAAGCATGTTTAATAACAACAGGGTTGTTATGGGGCGCAACAAATCCAATTATCAAGAAAAAATCTCGAGGAATTACAAAAGTTACAGCTGATTCTAAAATACTTCAATTTCTCTTGGAAATCAAATTTCTTGCAACAAATTTGGAGGTAATAATATAAATAATCTTTCTTATCATGTTCGATTCCGTAGCCCGGGCTACATGTCCTATCCACTGCAGACGGTTTCGCTTGATTATAGTGGTAATATATTTTCCACCAAACTTATGTTTGTAGATATTCTGCAGTTATGCAGTTCAGAGTTTATCTAGGTCTCTATAATCCGTTTTCGCAGACCTCTCATAGTATACCTATGTTGTGTAGAACATTTCATTAAAAAATCAGTAGAGATAATTCGTCTTAGTGAGAACAGGGACTGTCAATGTTCTATACCTAAACAGTGTTATACAAATTTTTTTAGACATGCTTTTGTTAGCAAGTACTTTGATTGACCATAATAACACCTGCTTTCAATAGGGCTTTTCATTCACAATCATTTGTTTCAAACTTCTGTCATATGGCGTATAATCTGTGTATATTAATTTTAGGTTTGTTCTAGCAAACAGTCAAACTAGTCAGAAACCGTCAGCAAACAGTTGGCCAGTGCGAGAACATAATACAGTCATCAGTGCTATCCCCTATATTCGCGCTGGCCGACTATTCGCTGATGGTTTCAAACCGTTTGAACCTGATGCCAGAACAAACCTATTATACACAATTATACAACATATGACAGAAGCTCAAAACAAATGGCAATAGATGAAAAGCCCTATTATGATTCGTCTTCTTATTTCCCTGATGTGGTAATATTTGGTATAACCGATGGCCCTAGATATATGGACTCTTTAACCACTTCGGAGTTTTGGATATTGAGAATTAGATCTACATTAACATTTCCAGCTCTTGTGTTTGCGTTAGTCGGCATGAATTTGATTTTATTTTGATTTATATGAAATTGTCAGTAGTAGTAAGTAGTATTTTTAATATTCACATTGATTTCAGTATTTAGTTCCTATGCTGTTAAACCAATTGGGGTCCATGATATTTTACATAACTCTTAATATATCAGACCTAACATTGGCTGTACCAGTAGCAAACTCATTGACATTTGTTTTCACTGCAATTTCTGGGTGGATTGTAGAAGGAGAAATCCCAAAGAAAGGTAATAAATGTTTTATTAAATAATTATGATTAAGCACAAATATAATATTTATTTTAACTGCATTGCAATCAAAATTTTGTATAGTGACTCATAAACTTATACCAGGTGTCTTAACTGCCTATAACTTCTAAACGGCTTAAGATAGAAATATGCGGTTTTCGTTGAAATGTTTTATTTTAGTAAAAGTTTTGTCTGAATGAATTGAGTTTTTTTATATTGGTTTCAATTACGAAAAAAAATGCCAGATTTTTTAAAAAAACTTTGTTGACTTTTTTTTAATGGAACACCCAGCATTGTTTTTTAAAAATTGAAAGAACGGTCATTCACCTATCCAGCGATATAAAGTTTTTTAAAATCGGTTGTCAAATGACTGAGTAATTAATTTTTAAAATGAGAGGTGCAACGTGGATATCACATAACTAAATAACATAACTAAGCAAATTGATATTATGTTATGTGATTTCCACATTGCATCTCTCATTTTAAAAATTAATTGCTCAGTCATTTGACAACCATTTTTAAAAAGTTTATATCACTGGATAGGTAAATGACCATTCTTTCAATGTACATAAAATATAGGTACTGGGTGTTTCAATAAAAAAGCCAACAACGTTTTTTTCCAAAATCCGCCATTCTTTATTTAAAAGCGATATAAAAAATTCAATCCATTCAAACAAAACTTTTACTAAAATAAAACATTTCAGCAAAAACCTCATATTTTTATCTTGAGTTGTTTAGAAGATATAGGCAGTTAAAATGTGGGAAAATATAAGTGGACACCCGGTATTTGGGGTGCTCATAGCAACAGTGGCCTAACCCACAACCCACATTTTTACCAAAACGCTTTGATGGTGGCAGCCACTCTGCACCTGAAAATACTTAAATGTTGGTGAAGTGAAAATTTCTTGGTCTCATAGTGAAAACAACAATAATTTATGCTTTCAAAGAACTTCTATTGTTCAACATCATCATCATTAGCCCCTTTTAAGACCACTGCATGACATAGGCATCCCCTGTTTGTATGCAGAGTGCACGGTCTTGTTCAGTATGGGTCAAATTTTTCCTCATCTTTCACAGATCACTGTGTCATCGTGTGGGTGCTCTTCCTCTGCTTAGTTTATCTACTCTTGGTTTTTATATCCAGTTAACTTGCATTAATCTCCATCTTCTTTTTATCTGCTAGCTGTCTTCACATCTGTAACTCTGGTTCTGTTTGTTAGGTCTTTGTTTCTGATTGCATCTTTTATTATTACTCCTATTGTTAAATGCTCCATCCTTTTTTGTGCTTCATCACCACATCAAAGTGACAGAGCTCCTGGTAAATTCAAGGACTGCTTCTAGTTGTAGCATGTGTTAGTAGTCTTTTCATTTTATCTGATGGTGACTTCATTATTTTTAGGTACCTATGTAGGAGCCATTTTGGTAATAATAGGGACAGCTTTATGTTGCATAGAAAAATATCAGGAGTAAACACTGGTAACGGAATGAAGACTGTGAAAGAAATTATCAACTTTTAGATTTAAAACATTTTTAATATATGTAAATATTAATTAATATAAAATACGTGTATTATTTCCTATTAGAAGAAAATCCTATAGTCTAAAAAGCCCAACATATTTACAAAGATTTATCATTTATTAATTATTTAATTATTTAACACTAGATAACGGATCGAATAATTTAACAAAAATGTTACATAATTATGTAACTATAAATTTAAACTAAAAATAACTTCAGCATTTCTGGCTAAATTATAAATCTTCCTTTGGCCTCACAAACATATTAGTGAGCCTAGTAACTTACATACAATACTGATGAAGATTAGAGAGCCAGAAACACTGTGGTTTTATACAGGGTGTTTCATTGGGAAACGGAAATACTTTAATGGTGAATAGAGGTCACCGAGCCGGTTCTAGATATACTACATTTTTTGCCCTACCGACTTTTATAACCGAGTTACAGGGTGTTTTATCGATTTTGCCCATTTCTTTATTAAGCCATAACTTTAGAACCACCCTGAATATTTTTTTGATACTTGGTACACGTATGTCTCACTCAAAACCCAAACGACCGACATACTAACATAAGAAAAATCCAGGTCCGGATTAACAAAAAATTATAAAGTAATTGTGAGCTTAAAACAACACCCTGTATATTCAAATTTTGAAAATCTGTTTGCATATTTGAAAAGAGCACAAAAAAACTAAGTTTAATGGTTCGCTTCAATTTTTCGGCCAGACAATTTTATGACTTTAATTTTGATATTATATTGAATTTTTTAAGAACTCTGCCATTAAAAAGCAGGTATTACTAACTTTTAGTTATAAATTATTAAAGTTAATGAATAAATACTCATTTTAAAAATAATCAATACTTATTTACCACATTGGAACGGCCCAATTACTAATGACAAGAAAAATCCAGGTCCGGATTAACAAAAAAAATATAAAGTAATTGTGAGCTTAAACCAACACCCTGTATATTGAAATTATGAAAATTTGTCTGCGCATTTTAAAAGAGCATCAAAAACTGCGTTAAAAGGTGCATGTCAAATTTTTGCGCAGATAATTTAATTACGGCAATTTTGAAATCATATTGATTAATTCTGTCAAGGTCACAAGAAGCTGCCAGAAAAATGAAGAACAATTCCAATGTAATAAGAAAATCGATTCGAAATCGTTTAAAACGAGCAAGAAAATGCATCGAACAAAATGTCGAACATTTTGAGCAACTGTTATTTCTAGTTCAAATATTTTTAATTTATGTTAAATTGTTGAATTGTTTCTTTACTAAATCATTAAAATATCGCAATTCTAATTTTTAATGATGTGCATACAGCTACAAATACAGAGAATCCATGAAGCCAGGGTAGTAAATAAGTATTAAGTATTTTTAAAATAAGTATTGATTCATTAACACTAAATTATTAAAAGTTAATAATACATATCTGGTTTTTAATCTCAGAGTTCTTTAAAATTTCAATATAATTTTAAAATTGATGTATGTAATTAAATCAACGGCGAAAAAATTAAAATGAACGTTTAATCACAGTTTTTATGCTCTTTTAAAATGCGCTGACAAATTTTCAGAATTATAATATACAGGGTGTTGGTTCAAGCTCACAATTACTTAATATTTTTTTGTAAATCCGGACATGGATTTTTCTTGTCATTAGTAATTGGGTCGTTAAAATGTGGTAAATAAGTATTGAATATTTTTAAAATGAGTATTTATTCATTAACTTTAATAATTTATAACTAAAAGTTAATATTACCTGCTTTTTAATATCAGAGTTCTTAAAAAATTCAATATAATTTCAAAATTAAAGTCATAAAATTGTCTGGCCGAAAAATTGAAGCGAACCATTAAACTTACTTTTTTGTGCTCTTTTCAAATATGCAAACAGATTTTCAAAATTTGAATATACAGGGTGTTGTTTTAAGGTCACAATTACTTTATATTTTTTTGTTAATCAGGACCTGGATTTTTCTTATGGTTAGTATGTCGGTCGTTTGGGTTTTAAATGAGACATATGTGTACCACAAATCAAAAAAATATACAGGGTGGTTCTAAAGTTAGGGCTTAGGAAAGAAATGGGCAAAATCGATAAAACACCCTGTAACTTGGTTATAAGAGTCGGCAGTTCAAAAAATTTAGTATGTCTTGAACTGGCTGGTGACCTCTATTCACCGTTAAAGTATTTCCGTTTGCCAATGAAACACCCTGTATATTTTCTATCAGAATAGAGTTTTCTACATAGAAAAAATATGTGTCAAGTATACGGCTCTCAAGCAATAACCAGGTTTTTGTATAGATTTTTAACTATCCAATCAGTTTCAATAAACTTTTTGTTAGTCTAAGATACGATATAAGGTCGATTTGCACCTATCTGTTCAATGGATAAAAATTATTGGATATGTAATTTAGCAAGTTAACAATTACAAAAAACAAGGGTTGCCCGATCTAATCTTGTTCTAACTATAATTAATTAATGATTAAAAAATAAAATGTTTTTTATGAATTTAAAAAAACAATTTTGATCCAAACAGATATTATTTCAGATTTTTTAGGTCATTCTAAACAAAAAAGGCCTTTTGTAATTTTTCTCTAAAGTTGATCGTTTTCTAGTTATAAACAATTGAAAACTGAAAAAAGAACGAAAGACAACGATTTTTAAGGCTCAAAAACATATGTATAAAATATCATTTTTGCAATTACGAAGTACCTAAATTCAAGTTCAATCCTTATTCTATCAGTTCTTGATAAGTATTTTGTACTTATTTCATTCTGAAACATTGTTTTTTAGTTGTTAATGCCCGTCTCCCCATAAGAACCCTTCCTCATTGACAATTAAAAAAATATGTTTTAGAATAAAACATGGCTAAACTTCTTATCGAGACCTGATAGAAAAATGTTTGAACTTGAATTTATGTACTTGATGATTACAAAAATGATATTTTTACTTGTGTTTTTGAGCCTTGAAAATTGTCATCTTTCGTTCTTTTTTCAGTTTTAAATTGTTTATAACTCGAAAACGATCAACTTTAGAGAAAAATGTATAACTTACAATAGTACAGAAGTATCTGAAACCGCACAGGTCACTCGGGTAGCAAATCAAGGAGAGGGGACTTAAACGCAATTTAAAATGCTATATGCACGAAATCAGTGGTGTTGAGACATTGCTAGATAAAATCGTTGATAAAAATTGTTTAAATTTATGCAAGAGGGAACAGAAAGAAATTTTACTGTGAAACAAGTAACAAATAAAAAACCGAAAACCCTTTGAAACCCGATTGATCTGACAACGTCGTGCAACCAAAATTTTGGATCGGTCTGACCTTAGCGGTTTCAGATAGTTCTGTGGACTTGTACCATACTAAATATACTATGCGATTGCGCAGACAAGGGCATTTAGCACAAAATAATTCGGTTTTTAAATACAGCACCTAGAGACTTGCAACTTTTTGCATAATGTCAGGAAAAAGTCTACTATAGAAAAATGGGTGGAAATGTAGAGTTGCATTTTAAAGTGCGTAAACACATCAAAATAAGTGTATTAAGGGCCAGATTTTGTTACTCGGAGGTTTTTGGGAACAAGAATACACCAACAGAACCGACCTCGGTGCACCTGGTGTCCAAGCCAAAACCCTCCAAACTCCAGAAGATATAGCATACCCAGGCCCGCCGTGAGGGGGTACAGCCGGTACATTTTGTAGGGGCCCGGCGTCGACCAAACCAAAGACGTAATTTTTCCCGTTTTTTGCTCTTCACTTTATGTGCATAATGCGTTTAATTAAGAGCACACAGTAGCGATCAACAGGTAGCAACAAACCCGGTCCAAGATTGCGAAAGTTCTGCGAACTTTCAAAAGTGAGGCAACAGTGAGTCGGTAATTCGACACTGACAGTGACGTTATACTATCAAAAACTAGTACATTGTTTACCGGGTAGGAAAAGCTTAACATTCCTGGACGACTGTGAAGATTGCTAAGTCGAGGCGCAAGCCGAGACTTAGCAACACAGAGTCCAGGAATGTGGCTTTTCCTACGAGGTAAACATACTATTTTTCCGCAAATCGTTTAAAATTCGACAGATATTGATTGATTTAAAAAAAACGCGATAATTTTATTCCCAAATAAATGGTGCTTTGAAATTCCTAATAAAATTACTTGGGTTACTATGGAAACGTATTGAGGTTGAATTGTCAAACTTGACGCTTATAAATTTAATTGCTGGTGTTCTCGAAAGTAAAATGATAAGTGATGATGAAATTTCCATTCCTGGGACTCCTCCAGAGCTGGTTGAGGCAGTGAATACTGCTTCATTAGAATTATTGCCAAAGAAATCAAGAGAAAAGTACGAAAATGCATACAGACGTTTTATGGATTATTAATAATTTTCTATCATTTATGTAGAACACTAACAACTGTACGGAAATATCATTTCCTTACAGTAAGGAAATGACATTTCCTTACAGTAAGGAAGTCCTGCCTTTTTCTTCAAGAAATTTTGACAGGAATGTCAAAATTTCCTGGCGATTTGCGGAAAAATAATTTTTATACACATAGGCGCAAAATGTTGCCAAGTCAGTGACGTTCGATTTCTTGTTATAAAAAAAGCGATTTTTAGTAGTTCCAATGTGACACAAAATCTAGGCACGGGATAAAAAAGTTTATTTGAAGAAAGTGTATTTTTTGTCTTTCTTAATGGCGGTACAGGCTCCTTTTTTCAATATTTTATTTAGTTACAGAGTAATTTCCACATACTAACATATTTCTGAAATTGGGCTCTGTACCGCCATTCTTTATTATATTACGAATATGTGTGCCAAATATCTCGACAAAATATTCAAAATTAGAGCCGCAATCTTGGAACGCGTTTGTTGCTACCTGTTGATCGCTACTGTTTGCTCTTACCACTCAGCTATATTTTATTGTTTTATTGTAAAAACAGCGCAAGAAACTTGCCAAATTTTTGGATGATTTGCCTGGGCCTAGTATAGTGACGTCGACTGATAATTTTGAGTCCGACGAAATATTTTGCTGTGAAATATTTAATATTGTCATATATTTTTTTAAGCAATTATTAACCCGCTGAAGAGAAAATATCCTTTAGTTGTCTTTCTCGCATTAAAAATGCTACGAGATGTACAATGAAATAGGATCGGTTAACTGGCCTAGCAACTTTGTACATTGATAATAATTTGGCAAAATCATGCGATTTTTCGAAAATTATAAACATCTTTGCCAATCAGAAAACTCGAAGAGTACCTGTAGGTATTATAAAAATTGTCGCTGTAAATATAATCAAAATTTAATAAAACTTATAATTGAAATATTTCTTATTATTTATTATTGATAATTTTATTTCTTATAAAAGTTAAACAATTTTTTCGCTTATCACTTTTTGTGGGGGCCCGCTCTTCACTTGTTACCGGGACCCGCTCATTCCTCTCGGCGGCCTGAGCATACCTTAGCAGTGACCGTGGACACAGGTGCTCCGGTGGTCAGTTCTGAAAACGTGTACAGCAACCCCAAAAACCCCTCGTGTAATCGGTTTGCATCAATTTAGTGATGAGAGTTCTGGAACTCCAGAAGATGACGTGACCATAGACACCACATGCTCCGTGTGTCGGTTCTGATGGCGTATTCGTTTTCAGCAACAGCAACCCCAAAAACCACCGAGTAATCTATTCGCATTAATTTAATGCCGAAAAATCCGTTTTTTTGAAGTTTTAAGATATGTTCGACCAACTTTTTTTCACCAATTTCGCTTAAAGTGGAGGAGGGTCCAAGAGGGTCTTTCTTTGTATTGTCACTCAATTTTCTTCTTCGTAGAGTGGTTGTCGGAACTCCAGAAGACGACGTACCTTAGACTTAGCAGTGACATCACAAGCAACCAAACGACGCTTTTATAACGTAGATAACACGTCATAAAAATGACCAATTGACGTGTTTCTATGACGTAGTACTGAGTTGAAAATCACGTGTATTTGTCTCATCGATTTGACGTCATAATGGTGACGATTTTAAAACGTAATCGTATCTACGTTTTTTTCACGTCGAGATCGTGACGATTTTCCAACGTCAAAAAGATGACGACCTTTATACGTCGATAAAATCACGTCTTTAATACTTTCAAAAAGTGACCTCTTTCAGATGTTTCAAAATAGTATAAAAAATAGGTAACAAGAAACCTATAGGCCTACTTCCCATGTGTCGAAGATATACTACCATTTGTTTAAGATCGCTTGTGCGCTAGAAGCAACATTGATTCTGCATGATTGTACCAGCCCTCACATTATAGAACTTTCACTAGTTATATATACCTATTTACTGTGTCAAAACTGAAACAACATATATATGAAACTAATAAATAATTTATTAACAAATTATCCAGCATACTTAATATCTTAATTTAACGCTGTCGTAATATCTACGCTTAATTAAAAACAAATAAACATAACCTCAAATAGTTGTCAAGAAGAATTACTGCATTAAACTAACTCACTGAGCAAAAACGCATAAACATCTCTTAATTAACACGTTTCTTCAACTAAATATCTAAATGAAAAGTCTTATTTTATCACACAAGACACAAACCGCATAAACAATAAATGAGAAATTTCTTATGAGTTATGAACATTTAGCGAAATTGTTGGAACATAACTAAACGAAATTGTTTTGAGTCAATACAAACAAGCAAGCTCCTCCCAATTTTGTGACGTCAGACTTACGCTGTCTGAAATTAAAACGTTTTTTAAACGTAATTTTAACGTCATTAATCTTACGTATTTAAAATCACCTACAAAAGACGTCTATATGACGTAATGTTCAAACACGTGTTATATTCAACCAAAAACTGACGTTTCCTCAACGTTATATGACGTCACTTGGTTGCCTGGGATTGGGGACCCGGTGCTCCGGGAGGTCGGCTTTGATGGCATATTCGTGTTCAGCGATTCCAAAAACCTCTCAGGTAATTTGCATCAATTTAGTGCCGATACCCTCGAACCTCAAGATGACGTTCCTTAGCAGTGACCTTGGATACCAGGTGCTCCGGAGGTCGGTTCTGATGACGTAGTCGTGTTCAGTGACCCCAAAAACTCCCGAGTAACAAAATCTGGCCCTTAATATACATATGCTTATTTTGACCTCTTTATGCACTTTCGGATGCATTTTATGCACTTTATAATGCAATTATACATTTCCACCCATTTTTCTATTGTGTCGCTGATTTGCAAAAAGGTGCCAAGTGACATTTTATTCAAAAGAGGGGTTATGTGCAAAAATGATATGTACGAAGGTTCTACCTATTCTGAAAAAAGGGGTCAAGTGTATTACTTATCGGTGTTGAGATAGTCAGATAGTCTCATAATTTTTTGGTGCCAATAAGTAACATTTTTTTTAAACTGGTTGTATAAAAAGGAGCTTAGAAGATCCACTTAGTAAAGATATAAAAAATGGTACTTGGCACCTTTTTGCAAATCAGCGAGGATTGCAAACTTTTCCTGACATCATCCTGAACACAATGCAAAAAGTTGCAAATCTCTAGGTGCTGTATCTAAAAATCGATTTATTCCGGTGTTTTTAGTGCTAAGTGTCCTGGTTTAGCACGAAATTTAAATCGTCAAATAAATCAGAATGAAGTTTTTTGAGTAAGAGATGTCTTTGGTATTATGAATGTTAACGTTAGTAGGTATAGATAGGTACGCTTATCGGCCTGTAGGCCATTCGTTTTTTAAACAAAAATTAAAATATATTCGACCTGTTATCGTTTATCGATTATTCAAGTCTTAAAAAACTTATCGTGATTTGTAAAATATGGCACTAGTCAAAATAATAAATTCACCTAATATATCACATTACTCTTGTTATGATTTGTGGTCGGGATAAATACATTTTTAAATCCAACAAAGAATTGCTCACTGTGCCAATTTGAACCTTGAACAAGTGAAGTTTTTGTAAATAAGTCTATATACATTATACAGGTACTTTTAGAAAACAAAAGTGCGTACGCTCTAACGTTAAGGCGATTTCAGGCACTTTCTATTAGTTATACTTTCTAATATTCTACGGTTCAAAAAAACTACGCATTAAAGGCACTTTGTTTCTCATTGCGTGTAACGGGTACCTATATACCACTTGAGCGCCACGGTCAAATGAAAGTATCTCGAGAAGTTCGATCTACTTAGATAAATCTTTTCTTCATTTCGTCATTAATAAGTTAAAACTTAAGTCTATTTATTTGAAACTAGGACAAGAAATCTTCACAAATTATCCCTGCACAAAAAATCCCCAGACAAAATATCTCCACAAATAATCTCCGGACAAAAAAAAAACCCACAAAAAATTCCGGACAAATAATCCCCATAAAGTTTTTTGGACAAAATAACCCCTAGAAATATTTGCTGCTGAATAGTTCTCTAAATAGGAGTTAGAAATTATGAAGAGCAGGCGCGGATCCAAGGGGGAGGGGGGCAATTAAGTCAATTATTGCCCCCTCCTTGAGACCTCGCCTTGGTGTCTACTGACACTGTTTTTAAGAAAGAGATTACGATTGAACATAAATAATGAATGTCCTGTTGATAACTGAATAACTGAAACATAAATATGGCAGAATTCCTTAGAAATGAAAATTATTAAAAGTCTTTGGAACATAATATCTAACTGAAAAAGTCCCACAATAAATCTGTTTATTGCCGTCTATTCAATTCAATGCCAGAGAAAAGATAAAAATAATAATTGTCGGTGATATGTTATGGTAATTTGATCATTTAATAAAACCCCCCGAATAAGAGCCGCTTTTAGAAGGATGTCCAAAGTATTATGTAACAGAGACCTACACTTGGCAGTAAGGATCCGACTACTTCGCTGCCACGTGTTCTCGGTCTTACTGTATGGTGTCGAGTCTTGAACTGTGAATAAAATCGATCTAAATCGCCTTGAGGCTCTCGAAATGTGGTGCTATAGAAGAATTTTAAGAGTTTATTGGATGGAGAAGATTCGAAACTCCACAATACTAGAATGTCTCAGCAAGACTACTGCGATTATAAGAAGCATCAAATCAAGAAGAGATAGCTGGATTATTTCTGACATTTATTGAGAGGTCCCAAATATAGGTTGCTACAAAATATTATTCAAGTGAAAATAGCAGGCAAACGCAGTCCAGGACGAAGAAGAACTTTATGGATGATTTAGAGTAGCAATAAATAAAATTAAGATACCTGTGATGGTAACTAACGTTCTGAAAGGACATGGTACATGAAGAATAAGAAAATAACAGCTCATCCCGAAAAAAAAAATCCTGCGTACGCCAGTCACATAAAATTTTTATTTCATTGCCTCCACCTTGCAAGGTTGCTGGATCCGCCGTTGATGAAGAGTATAAAAACTAGAAAACTGGAATATTTGGGTCACATTACCAGAGGAGAAAAATACGAGTTGCTGAGAATTATTATGCAATGAAGGATCCAAGGAAGAAGAGGCATAGAAAGAAGACGCATCTCCTGGCTGAGGAACCTTAGAGAATGGTTTAACTGTAGTTCATTACAACTGTTCAGAGCAGCAGCAAACAAAGTGACCATAGCCATTATGATATCCAACCTCCGACAGGAGAGGGAATTTTAAGAAGAAGAAGTTCTCTAAAAGTTTTCCCATGAATGCAATCGAAGCAAATGGTTTTCAACCTCGGCACATGAGAGTTGTAGCAATCGCCATAATATCGCTTTTTGGCATAAAAATAATGATTAGCACTTAAAATTATGCATGAATTATAATTTCAATTACCAAATTTTGAGTTCCAATTGTTTTTTCAAAAATCGTGGAAGATATGGAGAATGAGTGAAGGCTGTGGGAATCATGTTGTAATTATTCGCTTAAATCTTTTGCTCACTCTGCTTTGAATAACTCTGTTCAAAACATTGAGTATTCGTGATGATAACTGCTGGTCCTGAAAACGATAATCTTGATTGTAATGCAAAAAAATCTGTTCCTTTTTATTTAGTCATCAGTTTCGATTCAATGCAGGCAACATTTCAAATGCTAATCATTATTTTCGTGCCGAAAAGCGGTTTCATGGCGATTGCTATAGGTAACTCTCATGCACCAAGGCTGAAAAACATTTGCGTCGATTGCATTCACGGGAAAACTTTTAGATAACTATTCGGCAGCACATATTTCTTGAGGATTTTTTGTCCGGAATTTTTTGTGGGGATATTTTATCATAAAAAATGTGTGGGGATTTTTTGTCCGGGGACTATTTGTGCGAACCCCATTTATTTGGCTGTAGAAAAAAGTACCCTGAATCAAGTAGGTACCCACATAATAATCAATTCAATAAAAACTACGCGACAAATCGGCTCCACGCTTGCATATTGGGATCTCTAAAAGGAACTGCATATGAAGCCTCAGCACAAGAAGAGCGAATTTACCGACGAACAAATAAAGGCATATTATGGAGTGAAGAGCTCTAATAACAGAAACAGATAAAGCAACGAGAGTATGACAAATGATCTATCGGTTCTAGATTCAATCAACGTCTCTCTAGTACTGTTTACTCTAAAATTTTCAAGTTTTTGGTAATATCCATCGAATCGATCACAAAATGGAGCGGTTGGTAGTTCAAAGGGCCTTACGGCCAGGCTTGCGAGTGATTTATCTCGAGAGACAATGTAGCGGGCGACAAGCGAGAAGCTGTCCACAGATAAGCTGTTCAAATATCATATTTCGTCATGCCCCTCACACGAACACGTCGAATTGCTAATCTTTTAGGAGATGGTCCATTCATAGAGTGTTTGTTAAAAGTCAAAGTGTGTACATCTGTACATCCCATTAATAGATATAGAAAAGCATACCTACACCACAAACAATTCCATAATTTGTCTTCTGTCCATAATTTGTCTGCCACACTTTTGATTTTGAAATGTTTGTGTTAGTGCGGCAGATTCGTGCAATATATTATAAGAATTGCACATTTAATGATACAAGCGTATAATTTGGTCCACATATACTGCACAAATAAAGGTTCAAATTTAGATATGAGGCCATCTCAGATTTTGCCTTTTACAAAAATGGCGGTCATTCAAAATGGGCGACTATACATATATGACTAATAGCACGATATCTTTTGAATGAAAAGTCCGATTTCAACCAAATTTGGTACGTAGGTTCGTTTTGTGATTTACAAGATCGATGCCATAAACCGGAAGAATCGTTTTACCAGAAGTTTTGTTTTTTCTGGTTATTTATGTAAAACTATTTTATATTATGTAAATAATTTATTTTCAATTTTTTCACCCTGTATATATTAATTTTTCAAAATGGTAATACCACTATTGAAAAGAGCGTAAGAATATGTTTTAGGAAATATTTTGAACTTTGTAGTTATGTTAATTATAATTACCATTTAATAAATGCATACCGTATCTTCACATGTACCTATATGTGGCAGATTCGTGCAAATATTATAAGAATTATTGTACGTTTAATGGTAGAGTCATATAATTTGGACAACTTATACTACACATACAAAAGTTCAAATTTAGATATGAAGCCATCTCAGATTTTGTCTTTTACAAAAATGGCGAGCATTCAAAATGTGGCTATACATATGTGACTAATAGCACGATAACTTTTGAACGAAAAGTCCGATTTTAGCCAAATTTGGTATCAAGTTTCTTTTTTTGATGAATAAGATCGAGGTCTTGAACCGGAAGAATCGGTTTACCAGAAGTTGTGTTTTTATTTTTTTTTATGTAAAAATATGTTGTTGTTTTTTTCAATTCTTTCACCCTGTATATATTAATTTTTCAAAAAGGTAATACCGCCATTGAAAATAGTGTAAAAATATTTTTTAGGAAAGATTTTGAACTTTTTAGTTATGTTAATTACCATTTAATAAATGCATAACGTATCTTCACATGTACCTATGTGCGGTAGATTCATTTTGAATGCCTGCCATTTTTGTAAAAGATGAAATCTGAGATGGCCTCATATCTAAATTTGAATCTTTGTATGTGTAGTGTGTGTGTGGTCCAAATTATATGCTTTTACCATTAAATGTACAATAATTCTTATATTATTTGCACGAATGCGCCGCACATAGATTCATAGGTACATGTTAAGATACGTTAAGCATTTATTAATTAGTAATTAATATAACTAAAGAGTTCAAAATATTTCCTAGAAAATATTTTTACGCTCTTTTCAACGTCGGTATTAACTTTTTGAAAAATTAATATATACAGGGTGAAAGAATTGGTAAAAAAACAACATGTTTTTACATAAAAATCAGGAAAAACACAACTTCTGGTAAATCGATTCTTCCGGTTCAAGACCTTGGTCTAACACATCAAAATAAGAATCTATATAACAAATTTGGTTGAAATCGGACTTTTCGTTCAAAAGTTATCGTGCTATAAGTCACATATGTATAGTCGCCATTTTGCATGCCCGCCATTTTTGTAAAAGGTAAAATCTGAGATGGCCTTATATCTAAATTTGAACCTTGATGTGTGTAGTATATGTGGTCCAAATTATATGCTTCTACCATTAAATACACAATAATTCTTATAATGTTTGCACGAATTTGCCACACATAGGTACTTGTGATGATACGTTATGCATTTATTAAATGATAATTAACATAACTAAAAAGTTCAAAATATTTTCTACAAAATATTTTTACGCTCTTTTCAATTGCGGTATTACCTTTTTGAAAAATTAATATATACAGAGGGAAAAAATTGAAAAAAAAGACATATTTTTACATAAACAACCAGTAAAAACACAACTTCTGGTAAACCGATTCTTCCGGTTCACCATATCCCTCTTGTAAATCAAAAAGAAAACCTATATACCAAATTTGGTTGAAATCGGACTTTTCGTTCAAAAGTTATGGTACTATTAAACACATAAGTATAGCCGCCATTTTGAACGCCCGCCATTTTTGTAAAAGACAAAATCTGAGATGGCCTCATATCTAAATTTGAACCTTTATATGTGTAGTATATGTGGTGCAAATTATATGCTTGTATCATTAAATGTGCAATTGTTTCACATATCGGTCGCACTATGTGTACCCTGCCATAAAATGGGTCTACTTTCATTTCGGAAATTAAAATTTCTTTGAAACAAGACACTGTGTTGGCTGTACCTTCAGAGTTAACGCTAAAGCGACAGAGCTACACAGCCATGGGC
The DNA here is from genome assembly GCF_917563875.1 of Diabrotica virgifera virgifera. NCBI lineage: Eukaryota > Metazoa > Arthropoda > Insecta > Coleoptera > Chrysomelidae > Diabrotica > Diabrotica virgifera. Next base: position 29,389,572 of record NC_065446.1, read on the forward strand.
AGACATTACGACAAAGCTTCTCAACACACAGTATACTGAGGCAATATATGTAGGAGATGGACACGAATAGCTGGGAAATATGATTAGTCAAACTATACGAGCTCCTGAAGCTGAATGATGAACCTCAACATATTATCTGCTATTAATTACTGTGATGATGATTCACAGTGGTTTTTAATAATTTGGTTTGGATAGGATCATTAATTTGTTCTCAAATGTCATGGAACCGAATAAGGTACCTAAATAAAAACACCCATTTATAGTACCTACCAATCAGATTTTTGTTTTCCGTTATGTCACAAATAGTAAAGATCATTAATTTGTTCTCAAATGTCATGGAACCGAATAAGGTACCTAAATAAAAACACCCATTTATAGTACCTACCAATCAGATTTTTGTTTTCCGTTATGTCACAAATAGTAAAGATGGAAAGAAACTTTAAGAAAATGTGTTAATTGTTTAACCGAAATCATTTCTTCCGTGGCGCAGAAGTGCTAGATGACCCGAGAAGCTTGTTTTTTCGCAATTTACTAAAAATTCCTAAGAAGTAGCATTAAATGACTAGTAATAAGTTAATATTAATAATATTCATTTTTCAAATTTCTATTTACGGCTTCTGCAGCTCCGAAAGCTTATCGTTTTTGTTAAATTTCTGGTGCATCAACATTTGATTTTGTGACGTTAACTCATCGATTCTCGTTCGAAGTTCTTCGATTTCTGAAGCTAATTTGTTGATTTGCTGACCTTGTTTTACAGGATCGAAAGCTTGATCCGACTGTAATGTTTCGCTTTTATTTGCAGCTGTATTCACTGTATCGTTTAATACCCTGAATGGATTGTGAATTTGATCATTACTTGCTGAGGTTTGTACATTTAGCACAACATCCTTCTTTAGAGGTTCGTTAGATATCGGTTCATTCTGAATATTATAATGTAGCTTAGCATTTAATGTGGCGTCGGATTGCACAGTTGGTATGGTGTTTTTCTGATTGGCTTGTTCATTTTGATACTCAGGTCTGGGGTAGTGCAAACCTATTGTTGATTCCGGAATGTAGCCTAGGAAAGCATTGGGTTTAGAGGTTGTAGGTTGTTCACTCAATGGTGGACAATGTGATATTCCGATAATTTTTGTATGATTCGTTTCCATGATGGATACGATATCTGGTAGGGCAGCATCGCAAAGAATTGGATTATCTGAAATCAAAGAAATGTATTTAGAATTACAATTTTAAATAAGTTAAAACACTAAAATAATCATAAATTAAATATATTAGAAACAGGATTTAAAGTAAGTAAAGAGGATTTAAAGTAGGTAATTATAATTTGCTTAACACATTGCCATATGAGAACAACATATTGTCGCACTTTTTTCGTACATGAAGCCATTATGTATTCTCCATTTAGGGCAAAAAGGTGTAACGGTTTATGCAGGGCCGCGTTTAGGTCAATTGACGCCCTAGGCAATTCTCTAGTAGCCGCCCTTCAAGCAGTACCGTTTTTGCAAAAAAAAATTGCAAGCAGATTTTTTGATTTAAATAAGAATACATAAAAATTGTCATTCCAATTCGATCACATCAGATTTCTTTCTTGATTTTTCTTTGGAAAAATCATCTATAATATCATATATTTATCGCCTTTGTTACGTCACTTTCTATGGACAAAATCGACAAATTGTTAAGACGTTCTTGCGTCATCCTTGATAGGAAATTATTTTCATGACTATTTTAAATTCTTTGACTAATGTCTATGCCATTAAATAAAAAAAAAATTTAATTCTTGACATTTTCGAAAATGACCTTTCAGCGGACACGTTGGTTGTCAACTGGGAGGCACAAATAAATGCACAAAGCAATATCAAAATTAGGGAAAATATCTTTCAATCCACTCTTCTTTAAATATTTAGATATAGTCGGAGCAGAGTATGGGCCGGTTGGGCGTGGGAAAATTTTTATCTGACGTCACGTTATTTTACGTGACGTAAAATAACGTGACGTAAAATAACGTGACGTAAAATAACGTGACGTCAGATAAAAATTTTCCCACGCCCAACCGGCCCATACTCTGCTAGTCGGTTCGCTAAACTCAGACACAACTGGCTAATGATTTTAGTAGGTGTATTTTTTTTGTTTTTTGCCAATTTTACAAAATTTGCAAAATTACTAAATATTTAGTAATTATTAACTATTTAGTAATTATTTTTTTGCCAATTTTATGAAATTGGCAAAATTACTTGCTAAAATCACTAGCCAGTTATGTCAGAGTTTAGCGAACGGACTATATAATATGTCAATTATTGGTGATTGGTGATTTTATTGTGGTATCCAAATGAACCTTTATGAATGATGTAGGTATCTATTAGTGCAGTCAGTGAGGGTATTTGGCTCCAAATTCCATCCTACTGCATCAATTTACTTGATATTTTTACTGTAAGTAGGGAATAGCTCAAGAAACAAAGTCTACGCTATATCCTATTACGCTTTTAACTTAGGGGTGGTTCCCACCCGTCCTCGACGTGGAATTTTTTTTATCAAACTAACACCGGCAGTGGCCAGAGAACCTAATTGTAAGCAATAACTGTTTTATAAATTTTTTTGAAAACTCAATACTTTTTGAGTTATTCGTGGTTAAAAATTTGCCATTTTCATTGAAAATGGCAAACTTTTCGGAGACTGTTTTTTGGGAATACCATAAAAATTGTGCATCTAATGAAAAAAAAAACTATATAAATCATTTTTGTACTTTATGAAAAATCAGAGAGATTCATTTTTTCATAAATCTTCTAGATTTAATAAAAAAAGAGATGGTAGGTGAAAAAATATTTTTTGGTGCATGCTCAAATTGGCGTATTCAACTTAAAATAACAGAGAAATTGTCGATTTTAGGGGTATAATGCTACGAATACCTTTTGTAGTGATTAAAAAGACCTTTAAAACGAGAACTGTTAAATGTCGGCTACATTCAAACTAAGCGAGATATGGTGCAAAAAAACAAACTTATAACTAATTTATTTTAAGGAAAAATGAGAAGTATATTTAACCCCTCATCCACCAGAATTTAAATGCATCGTTTTTCTTCTAGAATTCCTTCTACTCTATATTCAAAAAATATATTTCTAAATTCAAAAAGTTTGACGTGTTTAAAATGAATGGTTTTTGAAAAGAATAAGATCAAGTTATAGAGCGCATTTTTAATTCTTCTTAAAAATCTTCATTTTTCTTCATGTAATTCGAAAGTAATAAGAGATACGTAAAAAATATCTTACAAAAATGTAGGTTTTCTTTTAGATAACAATTTTATTTTTCTTGCATTACTGTATCTCATTATCATTTTCGAGTTACATGGAGAAAAAGGAAGATTAAAAAAATTAAAAATGCTCTCTGTAATTTGATCTTATTTTTTTCAAAAATCATACATTTTAAACCCGTCCAACAGGTTAATCTTAGAAATAACACTATAGTAAAAGGTATTGGAGAAGCAAAACGATGCATTTAAATCTGGTGGATGAGGGGTTAAAATATACATACTTCGCATTTTATCTTAAAATAAATTAGTCATCCTTTTTTGTTGCACCATATCTCGCTTAGTTTGAATGTAATCGAAATTTAACAGTACGGTCGTTTTAAATGTCTTTTCAGGCAGGACTTACAAAAGATATTGATAGCATTATACCCTTCAAATCGACCATTTCTCTGTTATTAAGTTGAACACACCCATTTGAGTACACACAAAAAAAATTCTTTTCACCTACCATATCTCTTTTTTATGTTAAGTATCACTAGAAGACTTATGAAGGAACGAATCTCTTTGATTTTTCATAATCTGCAAAAATATTTTATATAATTGATGGAAACTATATTTTATATAGTTTTTTTCGTTAGATGCATAATTTTTAAGGTATTCGCAAAAAAACCGTTCGAAAAGGCGACATTTTTCAATGAAAATGCCAAATTTTCAACCACGAATAACCCAAAAGGATTCAGTTTAAAATAAAATAATAGAATAGTGCGCCCGCCGCCTTATAATAATAATCCCTAAATTTACGACTTCTGTCCTTTTTGTTGAGTTGAAGTTGAATGAATAGTGTTAAGAAAATGCAATTTGTTTTCTAGAAATGAATGCACACTTATATTCCATTGATGGATGTACTGATTTTAATTTTAATATGCAAATATTTTTTGTACAGTATTTTTGCCGCCCTAGGCAACTGAATATATTGCCTAATAGATAAAGCAGCCCTGGGTCTATGGGACCTTTTTTGTGTGTATGGTGGCACAAATGGGTATCTTGTAAAAGCAATGGCAGATCTGCTCCAGAATTTGGAATGAAAGTAGAAGTCAAAAAACAATTAAAACGTGCCTAATTGAATTAAAAAACAATGAAAACAAAAAACTGGTATTGCAAAATAAATATACATTAAAGAATGGTAATAAGAGGAAGATACTGTACACATTAATCATCATAATATGACCAAATACGAACAAGAAATACCTACAAAAAACTTACGAACAATTGCAGGGGAGGAGAAACAAAAAGGGAAACAGGTGAAGGTAGGCAGCAGGAAGATATCTATCTATAGACGAAATAATTTGGAATGGAATCCCAGCAAACAAGAGCTTATAAAAATATAAACAAAAAACATAAAACAGCAAATTGTTGTCTTACCGGAAATCAATCTGACTAATCAAAGTAAAGAGATATTAAAAACTATTGAAATACATAATTTATTTGACATTACAGACAAAGTATTATGGAATCACTGATGGCGGTCATGATAATAGTAGTAATAAGATTATGTGTAGGAATACGTAAAATTTTGATAGTATATAGTTTGATAGATAAAACTGCCTGGAAGAAATGTAACCAAACACTCATAGAAAACGATAAGGATGAATATATTATAAAGAGTGTCAAAGCAAAAAGAGCAGTCAAATTATCAAAAAGAGAAAGCTGCGAAAAATTTGGAGGTAGCTTAAACGAAGGATATAAAATAAATAGCAGATAATTTTGGACTTGTATAAACAGGTTAAAAGGCAACAAAAGAAAAGAAATAAGAGCAATAAAGGACAAAAATGGTCAAATAAAAACGGATAAACATAACGGACAATTCATAAAAATCATGAATCAAAAAACTATGCAATGCAAATGAAAAATGTGTGGAATGACAAAGCAGAAACCTATTAATGAGTACATTAAACAGAAGCAAATGTTGTATTTCGAACATATTAATAAAATAAAACCAAAAAGAATTTTTCTTCTTCTTGTGGCCTATATGGCTATGTCCTTTCATTCAGATCTATCTTCTGCTCTTCTCATCCATTATCTTATATTCATGGATTTCAGATCGTCTTTCTCGTCATCCTACCATCTCGTTCCGAGCCTTCTTTTTTCGGCTTCTTTTGCATTTGCTTAAACAGTCTCTATTTCTTTCTTCAAAAGACTGACATGTCCCAGCCATAACAGTCTTTGACTTCGCACAAATCTTAGTGCAAGAATGCTACATTTGTAATGCATCATTAATCATAAAGAATTACCAAACAAATATTAGAATTGAGAAGTAGAAGGAAAAGAAAAAGGGGAATACTTAGAAGGAAATGGATAGATCAGATCGAGGAAATAGGAAGGAATAAACGGAAAAAATGGGCAAAGCAAGTCCCAATCCAAAGCATGAGAGAGCAAAATGATATTAGTATGGTGGCACTCAACGTGTTAATAACTGTCTAAAATATAATAATGATGGCAATATGTTTTTGAAAAACTGAATAAGCTTAGAAATATGATAATCACATCAGAAAGAAGACATCAGTATACATACAGGGTGTTTCATTGGGAAAGTAACATACGTTAACTGTAGAAAGAGGACACTTAGGCCATCTCAAAAATACCATACTTAATGGGTCTCACTCCATTAATAACAAAGATACTGGGTGTTTTATCTATTTTGCCATTTTTTATTTGGTTCATAACTTTTTAACCACGCTGTATATTTATTTTATATTTGGCAGACAAATATCCTTTAAGGTGTACAATAAATCAATTTATTTACAATTGTAAAAAATCCAGGTCCGGAATAAAAAATATTGTAAAAATGTTCCGACCCAAAAAACACCCTGTATATTAATTTTTTTTTAAAATGGATTTTGCATTTTAAAATGATGAAAAACTAAATTTAGTGGTATACTTTGAATTTTCAGAAAAATGATATTTCTGGTAAAATTTTGAATTTGAATTCTAAAATTGTCAATTGCGGGAACTCTAAGTAGAAAAAATTAAAATGCGACTTAATTTTAATTAATACCATGTGTGACAAATAGTTTATTTCGAATATTCATCTTTAAATAATGAATAAATTATAAAGGATCAATAAAGAATACATCACTTTAATCAACAAAGTATCTAAAAATTATAACAAAACAGCGAAAATTTGCAGCATAATAAATATTCAAAACTAAAGTACTGATTCAAAATTACCACCATCAAAAATTATTGTTATGTGTGCAAATGTTAATATTTTACCAATTTAGATTAAATAATCGTATTAATTAAAATTAAGTCATATTTGAATTTATTTTACTTTGAGCTTCACAATGCACATAATTTCAGAATTCAAATTCAAAATTTTACCAGAAAAATCAGTTTGCCGAAAATTCAAAGTATACCACTAAATTTAGTTTTTCATCCTTTTTTCAAATGCAAAATCCATTTAAAAAAATAATATACAGGGTGTTTTTTTGGGCCGGAACATTTATACAAAATTTTTTATTTCGGACATGGATTTTTTATAATTGTAAATAAATTAATTGATTGGACACCTAAAAGAATATCCGCGTATTTAATATAAAATCAATATACAGTGCGGTTGACAAGTTGTAAGCTATATTTCAATTTTTTTCTACTTAGAGCTCCGCAATTCACATAATTTCAGAATTCAAATTCAAAATTTTACCAGAAAAATCATTTTGCCGAAAATTCAAATTATACCACTAAATTTAGTTTTTCATCCTCTTTTCAACTGAAAAATACATTTTAAAAAAATTTAATGTACAGGGTGTTGTTTTTGGGTCGGAACATTTTTCCAATATTTTTTAATCCGGACCTGGATTTTTACAATTTTAAATAAATTAATTTATTGTACACCTTAAATGATATTTGCGAGCCAAATATAAAATAAATATACAGTGTGGTTAAAAACTTATGAACCAATTAAGAAAATGGCAAAATAAATAAAACACACAGTATCTTTCTAGAATATCGAATGAACTCCTAAAGTATGGAGGACAAGACCTGACCAAACAATTATTAAAACTAATCCAAAAAATAATAGAACAAAACAGAATACCACAAGAATGGAGATCAAGCATCCTAATACCTCTCTTCAAAAAAGGAGAAAAATCGGACACGGAGAATTACAGAGGAATTCATTTATTAAACACAACACTAAAATTAACGACCAAAGTGATAACAAACAAACTGAATAAAATTATAACATTAGCAGAAGAACAACAAGGTTTTAGGTCGGGAAGATCATGCACCGACGCTATATTTATAATGAGTCAGATTCAAGAAAAATCGTTAGAATACAACAAACCGGCATACTTATGTTTCGTGGACCTTAAGAAGGCATTTGACAGGGTCAAATTAAAGGACGTTATCCATTTATTGTACGCAAGAGAGGTACCTCTAGGAATAATTAAAACGATCGAAAATATCTACCAGAACAACACAATAAAAGTAAAAGTAGATGAAAAACTAACTGACCCAATTGAAGCTGGCAATGGGATAAGACAGGGAGATTCCCTGAGTCCTCTGTTGTTCAACCTGATCATGGACGAAATAATAAAAAAAGTAAGAACAAGAAAAGGATACCAAATGGGAGAAAAACAACTTAAAATAATCTGCTATGCAGACGACGCAATACTAATCTCTCAAAGTGAAGATGATTTACAACGTATGCTGCACGAATTTAATATAACCGCTAGAAAATTTAACATGTTAATTTCCCCAAAAAAGACTAAATGCATGGTTATAACAGCAGATCTAATAAGGTGTAAATTAGAGCTGGAGGGTCAAATAATAGAACAAGTCATGGAGTTTAAATATCTAGGTATCACACTATGCAGCTACGGGAAAGATCGGAACAGAAGTGGAAGATCAGGTGAATAAAGCAAACAGAGCCGCAGGTTGCCTGAATGAAACAATATGGAGAAATAAAAACATCGGAAAAGAAGTGAAAGGCAGAATTTACAAAACAGCCAGCAGACCAATAATGACATACGCGGCAGAAATACGACCTGATACAGAAAGGACAAAAAGAATGCTAGAAACAGCAGAGATGAAAACATTGCGAAAAATCGATGGTAAGACGATGTGGGATAGAGCTAGAAGTGCAGATATACGAAGGAGATGCCAGGTGGACAACATTAATAACTGGGTGAAAAGCAGAAGAGTAGAATGGAACGACCACATAAGCCGAATGACAACAAATAGAGTAGTTAGGACGGCGAGAGACGGTTCCCCAATAGGAAGACGATCAGTGGGAAGACCACGAAAAATATGGAATGACAACTTACTGGAGGCACATTGAAAAACAGACAAAGTAATGTCTATCTAAAAAGAAGAAGAAGAAGTATCTTTGTTATTAATGGAGTAAGACCCATTAAGTATGGTATTTTTGAGACCGCCTAAGTGTCCTCTTTCTACAGTTAACGTATGTTACTTGCCCAATGAAACACCCTGTATAATACTTTACAACATCATCGAATGAAATATCACATGTGACAGAGAACTAGGACAAAGTCGAAATTTCTGGCTTAAGGAGAAAGACAGTTGACCAACAAAATATTGAGTTGTTAAGAGGGCTAAGCAGATTCGCTCTTCATTTTTTACTAGATTTTACCGTTCTTCATTTTTGTCGGAGCTTGCTCATCCTTCTGGGCAGCCCTGGGAATAAGCCCAATGTTAGAGGGAAATTACTTTTCCTACTATTAATGACTAGTTTTACAGAAAAAAGTGAACAGTGGGAAAAACGCTAGAATAACTAGTAATCATTTTCAAACGGAAAGTTTATAATTACCTTGAAGGTATATCTTCAACGTATCCCATGTTCCTTCATGGACACCGTGCTCCAATGTACATCGAGTTTTAGCCACTAAGTCTCTACCAAGAGCAACAATCTGATTGTTGGATAAATCGGCATGGCATAACACCGGCAATCCATGAAAATCTTTGTCCAGTATTGTTAGATAATTATGACTTGCTTTTAGCTCTGACAATCTTGGTAAATAGGTCTGAAAACAAATTGTTATTGAAAAATGGTAGATATAATTGCTTCTTTTTTATTTTTTTTAAGAAAAAGAAAGTTTATGCTTCCTTTCCATTCAGAGGGATGCACGGACAGCTGTTTCTATCTTACAGACTTCCTCAGTAGAGCTAGCGTGCACACTTCTGAAGCAAAACCAAGCCAAACCATCCATTTATATGAAATTTCAAAGATCATCGAACATCCACTTTGGGGCGCAATCAGCGACATCTCTTAAATAAACTTAAAAGTCTCAGAAACAGAATCCACCATTATAATAAAAATTAAAATGGCAAATAATTATTTAATTCAAAAATGAATAACCATTTTCAATGTCGTTGCAACACGAAACTACAGCCGCGCGATATTCTAGTCTAATCAGAGAGTGCCGCAAGCACCTCTACCGGTTTCGAAACTTATTAGTCTCTCATCAGGAGGCACATATGCTGCTCTCCCTGATCCAACCAAAACAAACCCCGGCGTGCAGTCACGGATCGCAACGAACGAAATGGCATAGATGCCCTGGCGGCAACTGCTATCAAAAGTCTAAGTTTTCACTCTAATGGTATATAAAGCAACATAATGCTACTCTACATCCCACCAGAATGAAAACAACGGGAACCTTCTCTGGTTACACCTCCGAGGCTTCTACAATTTGCAAGTCATACGGATGCCGAGACTAAGGAAGATAAGGGAATTTTACAATATATAATTCACGTCCCATCTGCTCAGCGCGGTAAAGTTCCAACGAGAATAGTTCCCTTTGTACTCCAAACAGAGTAAAGTAAATCAAAAATGAATAACCATTTTCAATGTCGTTGCAACACGAAACTACAGCCGCGCGATATTCTAGTCCAATCAGAGAGTGCCGCAAGCACCTCTACCGGTTTCGAAACTTATTAGTCTCTCATCAGGAGGCACATATATAATTATTTAATTCTGAAATTTTTCTTGTTGGAGATTCTTTCTTGTACATCCTTAATCTGTGACTTTTACAATTTATAAGACAACACGCGACGAATATAGAAGACGAAAAGGACTCTACTATACGCAGTCACATTCCGTTTTCATTCGCCTAGGAAAAGGACAGAAGCAAATTTCCTACTACTCAAATCTGAGTAAAGATAGAAAAGAAAAAGACGGTTTATGCTTGCTTTCGATTCAGAGGGATGCACAATCCCTGGACACCTGTTTCTGTCTTACAGACTTCCTTAGCAGAGCTAGCTGCTGATTGCGCATCCCTCTGAATCGAAATCAAGCATAAACCGTCTTTTTCTTTTGTATCTTTACTCAGATTTGAGTACTAGGAAATTTCTTTCTGTAATTTTCCTAGAAGAATGAAAACGGATTGTGACTGCATATAGTAGAGTCCTATTCGTCTTTTATATTCGTCGTATGTTGTCTTATAAATTGTAAAAGTCACAGATTAAGGAAGTACTAGAAAGAATTTATAACAGAAAAGTTTTCAGATTTAAATAATTATTTACCATTTTAATTTTTATTATAATGGTGGATTCTGTCTCTGAGACTTTTCAGTTTATTTTTTTTTTGATATCTAATAAACTTTAAGAATAAAACATACCTTGCTAGTTTCCTCCAGTGTCGTTAAATGATTGTATGAAATGTCTAACAATCTTAATTCTTCTAATCCTATAAAATCTTCTGGTAAAATTTTCTTGAGTTTATTGAAACTTAAATTTAGCCTGAGAAGTTCTGTCAGACCTGATAGGGCTCCGTTTAAAGTTTCAATGTAGTTATGATCGAGTTTTAATTCTGTCAATTTTATGTTCCAATCTACCAAATTCTACAACAAAAAATATATTTGAAATTTATTTGAGTAAGTGTATGGTTATGGTTATGTTTATGGTACATCGGGGCAGGGCCCACTTGTGAGCCCTTCAGACACTTAGACCTCCTACGGCGGGTCCATTGTATCACCCTATTTTACGGACCAGGTCCATAAGAACCTGGTCTTCGGCGGTTATGGGGCCCAGGCTGCACCGAGCTCCCATGCTAGTCCCTCAGAAACTTTACGGCCTCACAGAAAGCCAAAAGTCTCTTAAAAGACAACTCCCTCACCTGGCTCGGCTGCATATATGCCGATCCCAGTGTCTGCCACCTCCGATAGGCCAATGCCGGGCACTCCCAGAGGACATGTGAGGAGGTTTCCTCCTCCTCATTACATAGACGGCACCGTGAGCCATCCGACAGTCCAAGCAGATGAAGGTGCCGTCGGTGTCTACAGTGGCCGGTGAGCATACTGACCACCAGGGAGCATCTTCTACGATCCAGAAGAAGCAGTTGGGCTGTAAGACTTTTGGATGGTCCCACTATGTGGAGCCTGTCCTGTCTCATACCTCCACAACTGGCCCAGGAGTCCTGGAACCTCCGCAGAAGAAGCTCCTTGAGACTACCCCGACCATTACTGAAGGGCACTCCAATCAAAGGTTCGGGTCTCACAGGCAGAGTGGATTAGCCCCGTCTTGCCCCGTTCGTTACATTCCACATCTGTGTGTCCCGGTACCCATACCAACCTAACCCTGTTGGTTATAGCAACATTATCCAGAGCACTCTTGCACTCAAGAACCAGCTTAGAGCTGATCTTGGGCGCTTCCAAAGCCCTTAGCGCTGCCTGGCTGTCAGAGCAGATACAGATGGTCCTGCCTGAGCAATTCCTGACTGTAATCTCTTGAGCACATGGCAGGATCGCAAAGATCTCGGCTTGAAAGACTGATGCATGAGAGCCGAGAGCCTGGCTAGACTCAAATCCGACTCCACCACAATACACTCCAGCATCTACCCGCTCGTCTATTCTAGACCCATCTGTGAACCAGGTGAGCCCACTCCGACAGATTGGTGTAAGTTCTCGTTCTACCCATTCATTCCCGTCAGGAAATTGAACCAAGAAGGAGGATGAGAACTCAAATTAGGGGAACATGCTGTCCTGTACCATAGCAAGCACAGGACAACACTCGATAGCCTGTCTCCAGATGTCACAATAGCTCATCCGCCCATTCGTTCCCAACCAGTATCCAGAGCAGTTGAGACGATAGACTGCCATCATGGCTTCGTGCTCTACAATGAAATGTAGAGGAGGTAAATTCAGCAGAACCTCAAGAGCTGCTGTGGGAGTGGTTCTCATGGCTCCTGAGATGCCAACGCATGCCAACCGCTGTAGATGAGCCAACTGGACCTTGACTGAAGACAGTCTAGCCCAGGGCCACCACACGATTGGCGCATAAGTCAGTATAGGCTTTATCATGGATTGGTATATCCAATGTAGAATTTTCGGCTGCAGGCCCCATTCGGCTCCGAAAGCTCTTCTGCACGCCCAGTAAGCTGCAGCGGCTTTCTTCAACTTAGCGTCCAGATGTTCGTGCTATGTCAGTTTAGAATGCAGGATCACTCCTAGTTACTTCACGGACCTGGAAATCGAAAATGTTTTGCCATAGAAGCTAAGATTTCTAGTAGATCCGATGGCCCTTCTCCGAGTAAACGGAACCACAGCAGTCTTCTCAAGATTACCCCTGAGTGACTGCCCCCGACACCATTCTTCAACGAGTACGAGAGCCACCTGAGCGACCTCGTGCACTGTTCGCGGGAAGAGCCCCTCAATCAGTAAAACTACGTCATCGGCGTAGGCTTGTGCATACATACCTTGTTCGGATAGTTGCTAAAGAAGGCCGTTAACCACCAGGCACCATAGTACGCAGCTATCTGCCTCTGAGCACGCAAGGCCCCGATCCACCTGAATAAGTTTCGGCCGACCCCATGCTTTTCTGCAGCATCACACATGGAATCAAAAGTAGCGCAGCTAAAGGCGCTCTCAATATCCATTAAAATCTTTAAGTATAATTGATGGATTCGACCGTTACTTGATGGAAGTTCATTTTATCTCACAATAAAACACTGAAAAACGTTTGTTTTCTATACTTCCACAAAATTTATTACAACTATGTTATTACTACAGCTGTTTCGGCAAAGTGCCTTTCTCAAGTGATATATTTTACGATGTGTTTGCCTTTTTAAGTCTTTAACTGAAGAGGTTGAGGAGTGGGGAGCTGTTTGTCTCGAGTTGGTCATTCAGAATTATATCTATATTTTTCAATTTATTAATTTCCATTGATTCTAAAAGTGATAGCTTAAGGCCTTTATTTTGAATATGTAGAATTTGAAACTCTTCATTGAAAGAATGATTATGATCTAGAAGGTGAAGTGCGTATGTAGAAGTGTCTGTTTTTTTATTGTTGAAAGCCCTTTTGTGTTCTGCTATCCGTTTGTCAAAAGTTCTGCCAGTTTGACCGATGTAAGTTTTCGGACAGTCACCACAAGTTAGTTTGTACACACCACTCTGTAGTTGCTTTCTCTTTCGGCTTTTATTGTTTTTAATATGTTTGCTTAAGTTGTTGTTAGTTCTGAAAGCTGGTGTTATTCCTTTCTTTTTTATGTATCTGGCTATTTTTGTTGTTATTTTGCCAGTATATGTGAGAGAGCAGAAGGTACTGGGTTCTTTCTGTGGTGGTGGATACACTAATTTCAAGGCTTTCTTATGGAGTTTTTGGTTTAAAATGTTGTTAACTGTTTGTTCGTTATAGCCATTGTTTACTGCTATTTGTCTAATGATATTTAGTTCTGTCTCGAAGTTATTTTTTGTCATAGGAATTTCTGTCAGTCTATGTATCTGCTATGGTAGGCTGCTAATTTGTGTTGTGTAGGATGGGATGATCAATTTTGTATAGTTGTGTCAGTATGGGTAGGTTTATGATATACGAAGAACTCATGTTTGTTGTGTAGTCTGGTAATCGTTACATCTAGAAAGTTTATGGAATTATTCTGTTCTGTTTCTATTGTGAACTCAATATTACTATGAAGTGAATTAATGTATGATAGAAATTGGTCAAGTTGTCTGTTAGTTCCTGTAAAGCAGACTAGTATGTGATCCACGTATCTCCACCAATATAAGAACTGTTTAAATACGGGGTGTTTAGAAATTGTTGTTTCAAGTTGGTTCATAAATATACCTGATAGTAATGGGCTTAGAGGATTACCCATAATAAGTCCTACACTGTTGTTTGTGTAAATTTGATTATTGAATTCAAAATAGCCTTGATTTATGCAAATTTCAAGAAGGTGTAAAATTTCAGATGCAACGATCGGATTTGTACTATTATGTTCTAAAAGGTTTTTAACTAAAACAAAAGTTTTTGTAGGAGGAACACTAGGAAAAAGATTTTTTACGTCAAATGAAATTAGTCTGGAGTTGTTGGGCAATTGAAAATGTTGTATTTTATTAACTAGTTCTAGTGTATTTTTTACGGTGAATTTAGGTGAAAATTTAGTGTATTCTGTAATAATATCTGACAGTTTTTTTGAAAGTTTATATGAAGGAGCTGTATAAAAAGAAACTACAGGTCTTATTGGGTGGTCAGGTTTGTGTAGTTTAATAAAAGAGTATAATTTAGGGGGTTGTGGGTTCATAATATTAAGGTATTTCTGTTCTGTTGGATTTAGTATTGATTTTGAATTTTCAATGGCTAGTTTAATTTGTTTTCGGTATTTTTCTGTGGGGTCTTTCTGTGGGGACTCTTCATTGAAAGAATGATTATGATCTAGAAGGTGAAGTGCGTATGTAGAAGTGTCTGTTTTTCTATTGTTGAAAGCCCTTTTGTGTTCTGCTGGGCCCTTTTGTGTTCTGCTGCTTTTGGGTTCCAGACCAGATGGCTGAAACGGGATAGAAGCACCCAGTACTGGGTGCTTCTATCCCGTTTCAGCCATCTGGTCTGGAACCCAAAAGCAGCAGAACACAAAAGGGCCCAGCAGAACACAAAAGGGCTTTCAACAATAGAAAAACAGACACTTCTACATACGCACTTCACCTTCTAGATCATAATCATTCTTTCAATGAAGAGTCCCCACAGAAAGACCCCACAGAAAAATACCGAAAACAAATTAAACTAGCCATTGAAAATTCAAAATCAATACTAAATCCAACAGAACAGAAATACCTTAATATTATGAACCCACAACCCCCTAAATTATACTCTTTTATTAAACTACACAAACCTGACCACCCAATAAGACCTGTAGTTTCTTTTTATACAGCTCCGTCATATAAACTTTCAAAAAAACTGTCAGATATTATTACAGAATACACTAAATTTTCACCTAAATTCACCGTAAAAAATACACTAGAACTAGTTAATAAAATACAACATTTTCAATTGCCCAACAACTCCAGACTAATTTCATTTGACGTAAAAAATCTTTTTCCTAGTGTTCCTCCTACAGAAACTTTTGTTTTAGTTAAAAACCTTTTAGAACATAATAGTACAAATCCGATCGTTGCATCTGAAATTTTACACCTTCTTGAAATTTGCATAAATCAAGACTATTTTGAATTCAATAATCAAATTTACACAAACAACAGTGCAGGACTTATTATGGGTAATCCTCTAAGCCCATTACTATGAGATATATTTATGAACCAACTTGAAACAACAATTTCTAAACACCCCGTATTTAAACAGTTCTTATATTGGTGGAGATACGTGGATGACATACTAGTCTGCTTTACAGAAACTAACAGACAACTTGACCAATTTCTATCATACATTAATTCACTTCATAGTAATATTGAGTTCACAATAGAAACAGAACAGAATAATTCCATAAACTTTCTAGATGTAACGATTACCAGACTACACAACAAACATGAGTTCTCCGTATATCATAAACCTACCCATACTGACACAACTATACAAAATTGATCATCCCATCCTACACAACACAAATTAGCAGCCTACCATAGCATGATACATAGACTGACAGAAATTCCTATGACAAAAAATAACTTCGAGACAGAACTAAATATCATTAGACAAATAGCAGTAAACAATGGCTATAACGAACAAACAGTTAACAACATTTTAAACCAAAAACTCCATAAGAAAGCCTTGAAATTAGTGTATCCACCACCACAGAAAGAACCCAGTACCTTCTGCTCTCTCACATATACTGGCAAAATAACAACAAAAATAGCCAGATACATAAAAAAGAAAGGAATAACACCAGCTTTCAGAACTAACAACAACTTAAGCAAACATATTAAAAACAATAAAAGCCGAAAGAGAAAGCAACTACAGAGTGGTGTGTACAAACTAACTTGTGGTGACTGTCCGAAAACTTACATCGGTCAAACTGGCAGAACTTTTGACAAACGGATAGCAGAACACAAAAGGGCTTTCAACAATAAAAAAACAGACACTTCTACATACGCACTTCACCTTCTAGATCATAATCATTCTTTCAATGAAGAGTTTCAAATTCTACATATTCAAAATAAAGGCCTTAAGCTATCACTTTTAGAATCAATGGAAATTAATAAATTGAAAAATATAGATATAATTCTGAATGACCAACTCGAGACAAACAGCTCCCCACTCCTCAACCTCTTCAGTTAAAGACTTAAAAAGGCAAACACATCGTAAAATATATCACTTGAGAAAGGCACTTTGCCGAAACAGCTGTAGTAATAACATAGTTGTAATAAATTTTGTGGAAGTATAGAAAACAAACGTTTTTCAGTGTTTTATTGTGAGATAAAATTCCCAAGCTTTATTGCTTCCGATCTAGCACCCGCTCCACTCTGCAGACAAGGTGATGCAGGGCCGTCTCACAAGACTTCCCAGTGATAGGCGTATTGACGTGCATTCAAAGGGTTGCCCCTAAGTGCTCCAGCACGTATTTTTCCTCTAGTTCTTTTTCAATTCCCTCCCTCCAGCTTCTTCTCGGCTTTCCTGTTTTGTCAAAATCTGTTTATGGATCCTGTCATGCCTGCTGCTCTTCTCCAGAAGTCTATTTCTGTTACTAGTAACATTTTCTCTGTTCTTTTTTTCAGTGGCCAAACTTCACTGCAATATGTGATTAAACTACTTTTAAGTATGTTATTGTATATGAGCTGTTTGTTCGCTTTAGATTTTGTTTGGTTCCACAGAATGTCCTACATCATGGATATGGCTTTTCTACCCTGTATGTTTCTGTCTTTTATAGCAGCATCGAGTGTTCCATCTCGAGTTATCTTCATGCCCAGGTACTTGTCTCGTCTAATGTAATGGATTGCTTTGTGCCTCCAATACACAGTTTTCTTAATTTGGCCTTCGAGACGCCATTTGTTATATTTTTCTATTAGCTTCCGCATCATGTAACTCAAGTCGTCATGATCCTGAGCAATCAAAATTTGGTCATCAACGAAACATGAAGTGTATAGTGTTGTCTCGTCATCCAGAGGATTTCCCTTGCCATTACATTTTCTTTTCCACAGCATCCAGATAATTTTTGAAAAGGGTAGGCGAATACAGCATCCTTGCTTCAATCCTGTCGTGTGTTTAAATCCCTCAGATATCCTTGATACAGTTTTAATTTTTGTAGTCGTTCCATTGTACAGACTTTGGATTTCTTTTATAAGACCATGTTTAATGTTGGTTTGATGTAGGGTTGACTATACATAGTTTGCTAAGGGATACACTGTTATAAGCTTTTTGTAAGTCTACATACACAAGGTGAACTTTTTTATTAACCGGCTGTTTTTTTTTCAATAACTTGAGTAAAAGAGTACAAGTGGTCTATTGTGGACCGCCCAGTTCTAACGCCATCTTGCTCATCTCCTTCCTAATCTCTATAGTAATTTTCTATTTTGATCTTAGCTAACAATCTTTGTTCTCCGGTAGTTTCAAAAATAATATTAATTTCTGACGTATTATTATTTATTGTATTTTATCTATCTCATCTCAAAAATAATTTTAAATATACAGAAATAGTAGTGTTCAATAAATATACCTTGAATTTTAATTTTAAATTAACATAAGAATATTGATAAACTTACTGCAGGTGGTCCAGATAAAGTTGTTATTAGATTGTAAGACAGATCTATGCTTCTTAGTTCTTTCAAATCAACGATTTCTTGTAGTGAAAATTCCTTTAATTTGTTAAAAGTTAGATTAAGGAAGTTCAACCGGGTCAACTTTACTAATGAGTTGTTTAGAGTCGCAAGCTCATTATGCCCTAATAATAAAGACTCCAACATGGACGTCTCCGCGAAATCTTCTTTTGATATCTGCAAATAAAAAAAAATATACAGTAAAGTAAACGCGGAATTCGGCTAGATAATTTCAACCGAATATAACAAAATTCAGTTTGGCAACATTGTGCTGCCAAATCAAACAAGTGATTATCAGACTAAACGTTATACTCTGGAAAAATTAAGAAAAAACAAGAAAAACTTTTAGACCTGGATCCCGCGTACCAGAAAAAGGTTGATTAATTGCAAGCTGAAAATTTGTTAATAGCTTAACGGTGTCTAGTCGGACAAACTTTGATGTATGGGGACACTGGAACAGGGGAAGTTTTAATCGTGGAACAAGTTAAAAATTTAGAACGTCAGACTACGAAAACGTTCCATGTATTTTGTCGGAAAGAACTTTCAATTGATTTGTTACCATTTCCTTAAATTCTCATGCAAAAATTTGACTGCTGTTCATCACCAACTAGTCATTTTCATGAATGGAAAATGAAGAACATGTCAAATGACAGGAATTATATTGGTGATATAATATAGCAGTCTGATTTTTGCACGAGAGTTTAATGAAAGGGTAACAAATCAATTGGAAGTTCTGTCCGACAAAATACATGGGGCGTTTTCGTAATCTGACGTTCCAAATTTTTAAACTGTTCCACAATTAAAACTTCCTCTGTTCCAATGTTCCCGTACATTAAAGTTTGTTCGACTAGATACCGTTAAGCTATTAACAAATTTTTAGCTTGCTATTCCAGAGATCCAGGCCTATTTTTAGGACCTATTTTATTGCTGGAATCGGATAATATCGGGTTACAAAGAGATATTCGCAGAGAGTGTTTTGTTTATTAATAAATTAGCGCTCCTGTTACTTTTTCAATTATTGCTCTATAACTCCGAAGATTTTATCTTTAAACCAAAACCAATAAAATTAAATATCATCTTACTTTAATTCTACACAGAGATATTTTTTCACGATGTCTTTGGATGAACATTTTCCTCGGCAAATCCGGGCTTTCCCAACAAAGTCTTTATTTTCAACTAAAATTTTAGAGCAGTTTTTATTTATCAATAATACTTATATAAGTCGGTGATATAAAAGCTTTTTGTAGTAGATTGAAAGATGACCAAAATAAAATGGTAATGTTTACCTTCCTATTGTTTATAACCTCGTCGCAAATGCCGGTCAACATTGACCGGCTGTATCTCAGAAATCACACCTCGTATTTCAACTTTTTTTCTTTTAATAGAAGCGTCTGATCGAGTCCTTTCCAGCACCTTCTTCAATTACTTTAATCTAATAGTTATCAAGACATTCCATTTGTTTATAAGCCAAGAAATTGTTTATAACTTGAAAACTTTCCCGAGGCCATTCAAACAGTCTAATTTTAATTCTGTAAAGTACATTAGATAGGTACAGTGCTTTTTTTACGTAAAATCATATATTCTGGCTTCTGGAAATATAATCTACAATATATATATAATGTACTATAAAAAAGCTTTTATATCACCAAATTATTTAATTATTCATAAATAATTGCTTTCCTACAATTTGAATTGAAAATAAAAGATTTTGTTTGGAAAACCAAGATTTTCCGAGGAAAATTTTCGTCAAAGGAAATCGGGAAAAAACATCTCTATTCAGAATTAATTACTGTGAATTTTAGCCGTAAAACAACAGTACTTCCTCTGTTTTCTCATTGTTGACTTTATCAGATTGATTCCAATAAAAAATTCTGATGATACGTCATTCCTTGACGTCAATTTTATTATATTTCAAACCAAGAGACATCCTGTATTTCAGTTCGTTCAAAGAGCATCATAAAACCCTTTACTAGTTTCACTCTCATTAGCGATCTTCAGAGGGTGTATATATCACTATCTCTGAACGAACTGAAACAAATCAAGCCTCCTAATACCGAATCACAACAAAATAACTCGATATGAATGCCGTAGCAAGTTTTATTTACGGAAGAATAAAACCTCTAACGAGACCAAGTTTCTTGTTACGCCTTCGTGACTTCTATTACTTGCAAGCCAAGCGAATTCTGAATAAAAAAAGACATGGGGAGGTCTAAAATATGCACCTAACTACCTGACTATTCAGCGTGGCAAAATTCCAACGAATAGGCAGATAGCTGAAAATTTTAGACCTCCCCGTTTCTTCTTTTATTCAGCATTCGCTTGGTTTGTCTCATTAGATGTATTATTTCTCCGGAAATAAAACTTCGAATTGTTTGTCAAATCACTTTCGATAATAAATGCAGCAGGCACCACATACATTACATTTCATATCTGACCATCTTTAGAATAACACTTGTATGATGAATACAAAACTGACTCATGAGATACTACCAATGTATGTACTCAAATGATCTGTTTACCTCATAAAATTAAAATCATACAATAAAATTAATTTAATATCTCATAATATCAAAAAAGAGGCACTAAATGATCAGATAAAATTTTGTCATCTAATCTCTAACCAACCCAATATAGACAGAGTTAAAACTAGAGGGATCAAGCAAGGATTGTCTTTATAAAAACAAATTGAAAAACAAGATGTAATTATACAATACGGATATTACGATTTTTTTTGGAATTCAAAAATTTTGTTTGCAAATTTTGATAAAAATATTTACACTTCTGTAAGTAAATCTAACATACAAGGTCGCCATATTAGTAACAAATATTTCCCCGTGCCCTTTACACATGTTAAAAGACGATTAGGATAACCAGCGTAACAAAGTTCAAATAATTATTGGTTAGTAAATACCAAATTCCACGAAAATATGTGGAAATAACAGTTTTTATTACATTTATAATTTTTCTGTGATTCTAATTAAACATCAGTGACATATGACTTTGCATTTTTGGGAGTAAAATATACGATACATATACTCCCTACTTTTTTGACTCGCCCTTTTGAGGGAGTATTTCAGCAGAGAATGGTCAATGAATTATAAATAACGAGTCCGTTATATTTTAAAGAACTGGAATAAAAAATAAAATAGTAGACAATAGTAATTATTGCTACAGCACAACCAGTTTCACTTTGAATTTGATATTTGGATGCGAACTGGTGTTGACATTCGGTTTTTCCAAATTTTTTAAATTTTATTTTGGTAACGTCTGGCCAAGTAAAAGACCTGCACGGTACCAAAATAAAATTCGGAAAATATGGAAAAACCTAACGTCAACAACAGTGCATATCCATATCTTAAATACAAAGTGAATCTGGTCGTGCTGTACATGATCTGCTTTTAAGACAAATGTCGTGCCATCTTTTTGGATACACTTGTAAAACAGTTGAATTTTACCGAATTATCTTCATCCTTTAAGAATACCCTGTAGCCAGAGTGAAGGACGGGAGGTGGACACAAAAAATTACAGTGTTGAGACCACGAGCAGACAGAAGTAGAGGTAGACCACCTACACGATGGACAGACGACGACAAAAGGGACACTGGGAATTAATTACGGAAGCTTAAGACCGACACAACTGGAAGAAATTAGGGGAAGCCTATGTTTAACTATGGACGCAGAAGGCTGGATGATGATTGAGAATGCAATCATACATTCCCATAGTAAAATGCTAAGTTCAAATAGGAACCCAGTTCCGTGGGGTATAACACGGCCCCTTTTTTTAATAATAGGTACCGATCAGTGGCGTACTGAGCATGATTCCGTGGGTTCCGCGGAACCAGGGCTCGGGCCCCGTAGGGGCCCCCTCTAATGGTTTTTTTTGTTTTTTTGTTTCTAATTTGATGAGAACGTTTTGAACTACACAAGTACACACTAGGAAACGGAACTGCTTAATAAATTTAAATTTTTGTGTAGATTCTTTTAAATAAAAACGAGGAATACCCATTCATCAAAAATATAAAAAAAATATTTTTTATGTTAGAACGATCCATGAATAAGTTGTAGGTAAACTATAAAGTTACAGAAATTCGGAAAGTGAGATATTCAATGCAAGTTTTGAACTCGATGCTGAAATTAAATTCTAAATATACACAATAGTGAATTGTTTTGAACAGCCATATATTAACCAATTTTTGTCTTCAGGAAAGCAAAAAGTCCAAAATATTCACAATAGCAAAACCTATATTTTTTAATAGTTAAGATTTTTGGTATCACCAATAATTTTTAAATTATTTTGAAAAAAAAAATAATTTTTTTCAAAATTAATAAAATATATTGCCGGGCGCATGCGCACACAGACAGTATGTATTTCGTTGCTAATCTTTCAAGATATGTATGTATCAGCGCTACCAGCGCAAATAAGTCATATAAAAGGATATATTAGTGTTCTAAGTAAATGTATTATTTATTATAATTTTTGTGTCTTTGGATTTTTCTTCCTCGGGAATAAGATATTTTATAATAATAGTAAGTATATTTAAAGTATTTTTGTATACTTCACTTGGTCTATTAAATTTGTCAGTATGTATGAGAAATCTTGTAGCCTGTCAAAGTGAAGGGAATCTAGCTCAGTGGTAGAGCGTGTGACCGGAGATCAAGAGGTCCCGGGTTCAAATCCCGGACGATTCATATTTTTTTTTTTATATTTTTGGTATCGTTTTAATAAAAAATTTTAAGTTGTAGGTAAAGAAAGTTAGTTTAATATTTAAATAAAATACAAATAACCTGTTAAGTATATTAATTTCGTTGAAATCATAATAATAGAAATATAACTTCTTATGTGCGTACAAAGTACACACACATTCTCTTTTTTATTTAAAACCTTTTTTGTTTCAAAAATGAACACTTTGAACCGATAAAACTTACAGATCATATAAGCAATACATTGGTAAAGCAACTTGTGAAGCAGTAACGATTAATTGCATTTGAGATGCTAATTAGGGGGTGATTTATACGATTTTTTTTACAAAAAAAGGACCAACTTTATTTTCAGCATTACATAATTATTATTGATGCTAGGAACTAAAAACAAAAACAAAAATAAAGCTTTTTAAAAAATTAGGAAGTTGTGATGAGCTTTTCCCGAAAAGTGCTTTTTTTGTGGTTATTTCACGTTGAAATATTTGATTTTGAATTTGGCGAATAAGAACGTACTTTTCATTACCTACAACTATGCTCCTATTGTGTCTATAAACAGACTTCGTATATCATATATTTTTGCACTTTTTATAAGCTATATTTTTACTAACAATATTTTTTTCGATAAAATATGTACTTACTTTTTGAGTTATTTACGAAAAATCGTCTAAAAACGTGTTTTTTTGTTGAAAAATGAACATATTCAGTCGTAAATAACTCGAAAAGTATTGACATAGTGAAAAAACTCTATTAGAACTAAAGTTGATTACAATTAGATAGTATTATCTTGAACGTATCTTTTTCACCCCCGAGAAGGGGTGAAACTCACCCCCAGGGCAAAACAGATATCGGCACAATATCACTTTTTTTGTTTGACATGTTAGTTTTGTGTATGCCAAATTTCATCTCAATCCGAGCGGTTCTTTAAAATATACAGCAAAAACCGTGAGTAAATGGACTATAAATTAGCTTGAGTTGTTATAAATATATTATGATATACATATTTTATGATATATTATGATGATTTTTATACTTAATGTTTGTTAAAACTTTAATATTATCCTCGACACCGTACGGTATAAGAGGACGGCTTTAGTAAGTAAGTAAGTAAAAACTTTTGATATACAATATGTGTTTTTATTGGGTGGGCGGGCCCGCATCCCAAGTGGAACCAGGCCCGCTGATCTATCAGTACGCTACTGGTACCGATGAAGACCTCAACAAAATTCGTAAAGAAATTATAGCGGCTAAACAGATCTAGATGACTATACTTTGCACCGATGCTTAAAACCTATATAAACTTGGCGACATGACAACTTCAATGTTAAATTTAAATTAACAAAATTACGAAATATTATGTGAAATTTAAAAACGAAACTTTTACCTCCTATTTTTTAGTATGAGCAATATCTCTCGAGTTCTAGCCGAAAATATGGGCGCAAGAAGCAAAAATTTTTTTTCAGATTTAGTTAAATAAAGAATTAAGCACAAAGCTTGCGACTGGCGCATATCGTGATTATTAATATTAATGATTGTTCCAGCTGAAGTGATTCCAGCAAAAAATAGACTCCTATTCGACCAGGGCGGATCTGTTTTGAGATGGATGTGAGAGGTGGCATTCGGATTTTTGCAGATAAAGTTAGGTGACAACTTCAATAATTATAATTGACATATGCTCTTTCTCAAATATGCCCGGAACATTTATAAAAAAATTAAAATATTTAAAAATTTCGAAAAATATCGATTTTTTTCTACTTTCATTGCTTATAACTTTAAAACGATTCATTTTGTATAATATACGACTAGTTTAAAATGTCTTAAATTATTACCCTTTCTGCAAAATAGCAATAAATAGAAAATAAGGGTTGCACTTTGGTTGCACTTAGAATCTTCATAAATCGCTTAGAAAATTCTTACGACATACTTAAACCGTCCACCAAATTTCATTAAAATCGACCTAAGAGATTTTTCATAATAATTTTGCAATCTAAATTTTTTTAAAAAGTTAAAATTTTTTAAAAACTTTCTGAACAAAAAGTAGATTATTTAGAAGTTTTCTAATTTTTTTACATATAAAGAGGTTCTCTACCTATCTAATACACTTTACAGAATTAAAATCGGATTATTTAAGCTGCCTCAGCACTGTTTTAAAGTTATAAAAAATGTTTTGGCTTATAAACAAATACAGTGAGGACGTTTGAGTTGGAATTAATTCATTTTCTTGAGAATGGGCGACTCTAGAGATAAATCCCGAAACAGATCGATTTTTATTTTTAAATTATAATTTTTTGGCATAAATATCATACTAGTGACGTCATCCATCTGGGTGTGATGATGTAATCTAAATATTGGAATTAATTTAATTCAAAAAATTTTTTAATTCAAACCCTGTATAAATAATTATGTTAATGTTTATATTAGTGAATACAAAATTGAATAGCTTTTCGATTGAGCCTCACACGGCACCTATTCTCATTTAAAAAAAATCATCGATTACGTCATCACGCCCAGATAAATGACGTCACTAGTATGATATATGTACCAAAAAATTAGAATTTAAAAACAAAAATCGACCTTTTTCGGGATTTATCTCCAGAGACGCCTATTCTCGAGAAAATGGATTTATGCCAACTCAAACGTCCTCACTGTATTTGTTTAATAAGCCAAAAAATTGTTTATAACTTTAAAACAGTGCTGAGGCCGCTTAAAGAATCCGATTTTAATTCTGTAAAGTATATTAGATAGGTAGAGAACCTCTTTATATGTAAAAAAATTAGCAAACTTCTAAATGGCCTACAGAAAGTTTTTAAAAAAATTGAACTTTTTTTAAAAAAAAATTAGATTGCAAAATTATTCTGCAAAATCTATCAGGTCGATTTTAATGAAATTTGGTGAACGATTTAAGTATGTTGTAAGAATTGTCCAAGCGAATTACGAAAGTTCTAAGTGCAATCAAAGTGGTTGAAACACATTGAATAAAAACAGGCTTATTTTCCCCCCTTATTTTGTATTTATTGCTATTTTGCAGAAAGGGTAATAATTTAAGGCTATGGGTACATAATTCGCAAATATTTTACGTGTATCCCTACTTTTTCTGTCTTTACACGGCAAATTACGTGTAGTAAAATTCACACTGGTATGGATATGTAAACATTACTAGAATGTCATTCTATTTTTAATACTTGAAAATGTCATCATTAATTTAAAGAGATGGGTTTTGAATGTTCTTGGATAACTGTTATTTTTATAATTGCAAATTATTAATTCAGTTAATAAATGTGATAATTTTTTTCACTAACTATGTATTCAGTGGTTGTAATAATTTATTTGTACAACATAGACTAATACTCAATCGAGAAAAGAGGAAAAGTGTTGAAGTGATTTTTTAATAATATATTGTTATGGAACGCTTACAATTTTGAACATCTTTAACAACAAAATACTTGGATCACAGAATATATTATCCTGATGTATTCTCTTCTTGGATCTTCCACAAATAATACACAATAAATAACTTTTTATTAAGTTCACGTCTTAAATCAATTATTTATCAGATACACTATATATCAATAATATTTAATCAATGTAGTATTTTGTATTTTGACAACGGCACCCGATTTGGGCGTCGAAACGTTAATAATATTTAATCAATAACTCAACATATTCCCGATGCAATGTCCAATATTTAAAATTGTCACTGATTGTCAGTGTCTGACTGACAATATATGCTGACAATATTACATACAGTGAGCACGTAAAGGTTGGAATAAATTCATTATCTCAAGAACGGACGATCTTGGAAAAAATCCCGAAATAGGTCAATTTTTATTTTTGAATTACGACTTTTTGGCATATATATCATACTAGTGACGTCACCCATCTGTTCGTGATGACGTCATCGATAATTTTTTTAAATGAGAATAGGGGTCGTGTGATAGCTCATTTGAAAGGTAATTCAATTCTTTATTCAGTAATATAAACATTAACATAATTATTTATACAAGGTGCCCAAAAAAATTTTTTTTGAATTAAATTTATTGACATAAAAAGAAGAAGGTGTGTAATTTATTTAATTCAAAATACATTTTATTGCTATCCGAAAACAGGAAAAAAATGTTTATTTGGCAAATAATTATTGTTTTTTGCTTAAATTCAATATTAAAGCAGCCACCCACCAGCCTCAAGACAATTTGAACATTTAATTTAAGCGAAAAGCAATGATTACTTTTCAAATAAATATTTTTTTCTGTTTTCTGAGAGCAGTAAAATGTATTTTGAATTAAATAAATTACATACATTCTTCTTTTTATGTCAATAAATTTAATACAAAAAATTTTTTTTGGACACTCTGTATAAATAATTATGTTAATGTTTATATTACTGAATAGAGAATTGAATTACCTTTCAAATGAGCTATCACACAACCCCTATTCTCATTTAAAAAAATCATCGATGACGTCATCACGCCCAGATGGGTGACGTCACTAGTATGATATATATGCCAAAAAGTTGTAATTTAAAAATAAAAATTGACCTGTTTCGGTATTTTTTTTCAAAATCGTCCATTCTCGAGAAAATGAATTTATTCCAACCTTTACGTGCTCACTGTATATTCGGCTGAGTGCGTTGTAAGACAAAGATATATTTGGAAAATATTACCACGGCATTGTGTTCATTTTTTTCGAATCCTGAAAAAACCAATAAATATTTTTAAAAAATTTAAACGCAGAATGAAAGACTAAATTATTACCGAGGGCCGAAAGTCCCTTAGAATAAATAAAAAGTTTATTTTGAATGATATATTTGAAATTAAAAATCACACTAAATTTTCTCTTAGTTTTTCACCCCTGTAACTTATTAAAATAAACATTATAGAAGTTCTCAGGGACTTTCGGCCCTCGCTAATAACGTAATCTTTCATTCTGCGTTTAAATTTTTCAAAAATACTTATTAGTTTTCTCAGGATTCGAAAAAAATGAATCCCCGTTTGAATAGCATTGCAGCCGAAAATACGTACCGATCCTCTTAAGACATTTTTAACCAGTCGTTTATCACACAAAATTCAATTATCTTTATTTTATTTCCGTACGACTTTGTTCCAAAATGAATCGTTTTAAAGTTATAAGCAAAGAAAGTAGAAAAAAATCGATGTTTTTCGAAATTTTTAAATATTTTAATTTTTTTTATTAATGTTCCGGGCATATTTGAGAAGGAGCATAAGTAAATTATAATTACTGAAGTTGTCAGCTAACTTTATCTGCAAAAATCCGAATGCCACCTCGCACATCCAAAAATAGACGTTTTTTCACAGATCAGAAGTTTTTTCACATATGGAAATTGTCCAATTCAAAACAGATCCCGCCTGACTATACTCTTATAAAAATATATCAACTTACAAAGAACTATAAAAAGGATATATTACTTACTAGATTAATCTGATTGTGTTCCAGAACAACACGTTGCAAATGTGTACTTTTGGATAAAGCTCCATCTAAAGATGCCAGCCTGTTATTATGGAAAAATATAGACTCCAGATATGGGTAATTCTTCAACTGTTGTGGCAATCTATGTAACTCGTTATGCGAAGCATGGATTAATATGAGGTTTGGAGCATATTTTGGCAGCTGACTATCTATATCCACAAGTTCGTTAGAATTGATAAACAACCATCTTAACTCAGACAAATTTCTTAGGCTGTTATTCAAATCTCGTATGTGGTTTCTTCCAAGATGTAACCGTTGAATTTGATTTGGAATAGATCTGGGGTTCATTTGTGAGATTTGGTTTCCAGGAAGAACAAGGCATTCTATTTGTTTCAAACCCTAAAAGTATTTAAGATAACTTTAATTGTATTTAGAATGATTTTAAAGTAAATTAAGGTCCGTATATTTTAACAATTTTCGACAGATCTTTGATGATCTTTGATGAAGAGATGATCTTTGACTGATCATTTTCTGATACCAAGGTATCGAGAAAAAGAAATACAGTAAGGTCTCGTTTTATGCGGTGGATATACGTTCTACAGAAAAGCGCATATAAAAAAATCGCATAAAAAAGACTTTACTTGCATTGAAAAAGTAGAGATACGTTCCGTGATTTTCTAAAATAACATAAAATGGTGGACATTTGTCCACCAAAAATTGTGTCTTTGATGTTTTTTTTTCTCCATTGGACCAAATAAAATCTTAAAGAAGAAATTAAAAACGCAGACTAACGATATTGAGATTTCAAAAACCCAGGCCCGGCCCTAGGGATTTTGCCGCCCTGGGCAAGATCGGCAACTACCGCCCCCCTTGGTAGACTCATGAGATGCCATATTACCACAGAACAAAGGAAAATAAAATTACGGATTTGATTTCCCAAACAGCTTGCCTCATGAGCAACTGATTTATCGTTGTTTTTATTGACGGTGATTTCTACAAGAGCATCGTAGATTTCTTCAATTTAGTATCTGATGGGGGTAATTGCATCAATCTACTTTTCCATCTAGATAGTTTCTTAGTTTGTAGTTTCGTTGAAAACACAAAGGTTCCAATGTCAGGCTAGAAATATGATTTCAACGATGAATAGTTGCTGCAAAAAGTTGTCAATTTTTGTCACTAAGGAAATGAAATAAACTGCAAACTGTGAGGATTTAGCAGCATAGTTCACGACTAAGTTGAGTGAATGGCTAGAACATGGGATAAAAAATGCTCTAGGATTCATTTTCAAAATTCTGTTTTAAACTCCTAAGTTCTTCCCTTTCATGTTTGCCCCATTATCATACCCTTGTTTTCTACTAATATCTTCCAAATGTATTCCCAGTTCATTCAGTTTTTGCAAAATAACTTCTGTAATTCCAAGCCAGTGGTTTCCAGTACAGGCACAAATGCAAGAAAATGTTCTGCAATTTTAACACTTTGTGAACAGGAACCTAAATTGATAAAACAATAGTCATCTGTTCCACCCCAGAAATATCAGGTGTACAATATAAAATTATGTTATAATACTGTTTTGATTTCAAAAGTTTAAAATTTTATTTTTGACGGAGCTGAATAATTTCGTTTTGAATACGTTTTCCCAAGTAGTAGCTTGTTACTACCATTCATTGTTATAACGGGCCCTTGTAAAACATAATCAGTTTTTCCAAAGAACTCAACAAGTTTTAAAAATTTACCATTGTTTTGATGAAACAGTTTATCAGAATCGCCCTTCAATGGAAGACATTGTTATGCTAAGAACTGTATTATTGATATGAGTCGTTTTATTACATTTTTCCAATGGCAAGTGTCTGAATTTAGAACTTTTTGGGTTTCTTCGTCTATGGTTTGGCCCGATTCTAGTCTAATTGTTTGTTCTACCCACTGTCGCTGTGACTGTAGATGAGCTGGAGACTTAGCGTGGCTGGACAAAGCTACAGCCATATATTTTAAAATAATTATCCATTTTCAGTAAATTTAATTTTGACATTAGAAAATATTTTACAGAAAAAACAATACATACACAGAATTATTTGTCAGCATAAATTAACGACTTTCTCTCAACATCTTTCTCTGTTTTGTGCGGCTTGCATCCAGTTGCCGACAATACGCTTCAGATCGTCAGCCCATCTGGTTGGTGGTCGTCCTCTGCTCCGTAGTGCTTCTTCTCGTAGCCTCCACTCGACAATACGTTTTGTCCATCGGTTGGATGACAATCTGGCGATGTGTCCTGCCCAATTCCACTTGAGCGACGCGATTCTTTCGACGGGGCGTCCGTTGTTTTTGTTCTACGACGTATTTCTTCGTTTGGGATTCGGTCCCTCAGGGAGACACCCAACATCTGGCGCTCCATAGCCCTCTGAGTTATGCGAATCTTGTTCACTAACATTTTCTGCTGGTTTATGGTATCGAACGCTTTCTCGTAGTCCACGACTATCAGAGCCAAAGGTTTGTTGTATTCCGCCGACTTCTCTATCAAGTTTTTTATTACCAGTAAGTGGTCGTTAGTGCTATATCCGGATCTAAACCCAACTTGTTCTCTAGGCTGATAGAAGTCTAACTTAGCCTCCAGTCTTTTTTTGATAATTTTTGTGAAAAGTTTATATATGTGTGATAGCAGACTGATAGGACGGTAGTTTTTTAGATCTGTTATGTCACCTTTCTTGTGCAATAAAACAATGACTGCATTGTTACATTGAGAAGGGGTTTTTCCTTGGTGAAGGCATTCGGTGAAAAGTTTGGCCAAAACCTGGATAATTTTATTTCCACCTTAGGAGGAATAACTATAAAGAAAAGAAAGTTGGAATACTTGGGTCACGTTATGAGGCACAGTAATATAGAGTAAGTATTTCAACTACTTATCCAAGGGAAAATAGACAGCAGAAGTGGTCCAGGGAGGAGGAGACACTCGTGGCTCCAAAACTTGCGGCAATGATTCGGATTGTCATCTGTCGAACTATTCAGATCTGCTGTTAACAAAGTGAGAATAGCCATTTTAATTGCCAACGTTCGGTCAGACGAAGAAGAATGATTTGTAAAATCTTTTTTATAACTGTGTCCTTCAAATAAATCGAGTTGCATATTTTTGTTTGTAGATAGATATAAAAAAAAAATTAAATTTATATATTTTATATATTTTATGCTTTCAAGGAAAAGCTTTCGTCTTTTATTTGTGCAATTAAAAAATCTGATAACAAAAATCAGCACAGATGGTTGTGTCTAAGACAAAAGTTTATAAAACTTAGTTATAAATATTATTCTGGACGATTAGTTACTTGGTATTTGAAAAAGATAAATCACTTTTATTGACAAACTTAAAGGTCGAAGTGTTATGGTTTACAATAAATACAAAAATTGGTAATATAATATAATTAAAGTAATTTAATACAGGGTGTAACGAAAATACAGGTCATAAATTAAATCACATATTCTGAGACCAAAAATAGTTCGAATGAACCTAATTTACCTTTGTACAAATATGCACATAAAAAAAGTTACAGCCCTTTGAAGTTACAAAATAAAAATCGATTTTTTCGAATATATCGAAAACTATTAGAGATTTTTTATTGAAAATGGACATGTGGCATTCTTATGGCAGGAACATCTTAAAAAAGAATTATAGTATAATTTGTGCACCCCATAAAAATTTTATGGGGGTTTTGTTCCCTTAAACCCCCCCAAACTTTTGTGTACGTTCCAATTAAATTATTATTGTAGTACCATTAGTTCAATTCAATATTTCTATAACTTTTTTTCCTCTTAGTATTTTTTCGATAAGGCAGTTTTTATCGAGTTGCGGCTTCTTTTTTAATATGTTTACATAAAAATTTTATGGGGGTTTTGTTACTTTAAACCCCCCAAATGTTTGTGTATGTTCCAATTAAACTTTTACTGCGGTACCATTAGTTAAACACAGTGTTTTTAAAACTTTTTGCCTCTTTGTATTTTTTCGAGAAGGCACTTTTTATCAAGATATTACTTCTTTTTTAATATGGTTCAAAATATACCTAAAAATGTAAATCATAAATAAATTTTCATATTATTACCAAGTCTCCATAATCGTACTTAGCCATATACCAATATGTGGTGGATTTGGCAAATATTCAAAATATCTCGATAAAAACTGACTTTTGGAAAAAGTACTAAGGGGCAAAAAAGTTTTTAAAATATTGTGTTTAGCTAATGGTACTACAATAATAATTAAATTGGAACGTACACAAACGTTTGGGGGGTATAAAGGAACAAAACCCCCATAAAATTTTTATGGGGTGTCCAAATTTCACTATAATTTTTTTTTAAGATACTACTACCATGAGAATGCCACATGTCTATTTTAAATAAAAGATCTCTAATAGTTTTCGATATATTGGAAAAAATCGATTTTTATTTTGTAACTTCAAAGGGCTGTAACTTTTTTATGTGCACATTTGTACTAAGGTAAATTAGGTTCAATCGAACTATTTTGGGTCCCAGAATATGTGATTAAATTTATGACCTGTATTTTTGTTACACCCTGTATAATTACACAGAATGCGTTCGAACAGACAACGGAAACACCAATTACATAAACATAGGACGAGGAGTGCGTCAAGGGTGCATTCTGTCCCCTCTATTATTTAATGTCTATGTAGTCCATTGAAATGTTACATACAAAAATATTTCTTAGAGGAGTCAATTTTATTTTTTTAATGTGTAGGGGGGTTCAGTAGAAGCTTAAGTTTAAGTTTTTGGGGTTGAGGCACCTGTCCCCCGGCCGCCATCTTGGAAAAAGTGGTGCAAAGGGCTTTCGCGCTGTATCTCGTAAATTAGCTACCCTACAGAAAATTTAATTTCACATAAAATGAATCAAATTAAATTTTCTATAATTTTATATCTATTACTTTTTATCGTAAAGTGACCAACAAAAAAGTTATAAACAAAAATAAGAGAAATTTTGTAAGAAATTTCTTTTGGAGGTTATAACTTTTTTTACGTTCATTTCACAATAAAATAACATCATAGCGATTTTGTAGAGGATTTTTCAATAAACAATTTTCACTATAAAGTTGTTTAATTTTATTTATTATCTAGGTTTTACAGCGCTCCAAACTTGACCAGATTCTCGAATTCTCGTAGAAAAATAATGCTTTTCTATCTATATATTAGACGAGCGGCATTAACCGTTATGCCAACCACGAAAATCAAATTTAAGGTGAATGATCAATTTTGGTCTATTTTTATGTTTTAGAGGTCGCTGAATCCGAATATGAAGTTTATTTTTATCTAGAGTTGGTGGAACATGTTAAAAAAATTAATTTATACAAAAATGCCAAAAATCAATTTTGATGATTTTTCAAATTTACCTCGCTGTATCTTTGGTCGCTGTAAATATTTCCTTTTAAAAATTTTACTGTGTCATCTTTCAAGTACGTAGATAACAATAAAATTTGTCCAACATGTTTAAACACATTAAAAAAGGAGTTGTTAATTTATTAACATTTTGTCATCATATTTCGTTAGTTTCATGTTTACTTAAAAAAGTTGAGTGACAAACTTTTTAGTTTATAATTTTAACCAACACAACAATAAAATATAGTTCATGAAGAAGTTTTTTGGAAAATTTTAAGTCAAAATATACAGGGTGTCCCGAAAAGATAGGTCATAAATTATACCACAGATTCTAGGGTGAAAAATAGGTTGATTGAACCTCACTTCCCTATATACAATAGTGCACACAAAAAAAGTTACACCCCTTTGAAGTTACAAAATAAAAATCGATTTTTTTTTCATATATCGAACACTCTTAAAGATTCTTTATTAAAAATGGACATAAGGCATCTTTGTGCCAGCTTCATCTTAAAAAAAATTACAGTGAAATTTGTGCACCCCATAAAAATTGTATGGGGTTTTGTTCCCTTAAACCTCCCAAACTTTTGTGTACGTTCCAATTAAATTATTATTGTGGCACCTTTAGTTAAACACAATGTTTTTAAAACTTTTTTGCCTCTCAGTACTTTTTCGATAAGCCAGCGTTTATTGAGATATTTTGAGTATTTGTCGAATCCACCACATATTTGTGTATGGTTAAGTACGATTATGGAGACCTGTTAATAATCTGAAAATTTATTTATAATTTACATTTTTAGGTATATTTTGAAAAAGAAGCCACATCTCGATAAAAGGTGATTTATCAAAAAAATACTAAGAGGCAAAAAAGTTTTAAAAACACTGTGTTTAACTAATGGTACCACAATAATAGTTTCATTGGAACGTACACAAACATTTGGGGGGTTTAAAGGAACAAAACCCCCATACAATTTTTATGTAAATATATTAAAAAAGAAGCCGCATCTCGATAAAAACTCACTTATAGAAAAAATACTAAGAGGCAAAAAAGTTTTAAAAACATTGTGTTTAACTAATGGTGCCACAATAATGAATTAATTTGAACGTACACAAAAGTTTGGAGGGGGTTTAAGGGAACAAAACCCCCATAAAATTTTTATGAGGTGGACAAATTTCACTTTAATTTTATTTTAAGATGTTCCTGCCATAACAATGGTACATGTCTATTTTCAAGAAAAAATCTCTAATAGTTTTCGATATATTGAAAAAAATCGATTTTTATTTTGTAACTTCAAAGGGCTGTAACTTTTTTTGTGAGCACATTTGTACTAAGGTAAGTTAGGTTAAATCGAACTGTTTTTGACCCCAGAATGTGTGGTATAATTTATGACCAATCTTTTCGGGACACCCTGTATAATAGGAAATAAGTTATGTAAATAACTTCATATAAAAGCGGCACACCCCAAAAAAACGCTTATATCTCGAGATCCTGACCACGGTGTGGTGAATAGCTAATTTTTATCATACTTTATAATTTTGATATCAAAAATCGTTTTTTGCTCTGTTTAAGAATTTTGCATTTTGCGGTTGCGTCATTCTTTTTCTGAAGCGGCGAATTTGTCCTCAAACAACTTCTTGGGCCTTTTCTATATATGCTTAGAGTTATAAGTTCTAAAGTGGGAAGAAAGGTCAAAAACAGATTAATAATAGCATAGGAATGTTAAAATCATAATAAATTGTATGAATAAAAATTATATATAGATAGAAAAGTAAGCCTAACTTTTGTTTTTATTGTATCCCTATGAGCATTCGAGAATCTGGTCAAGTTTGGAGCGCTGTAAAACCTTTATAAATAAATAGAATTAAACAACTTTATAGTGGAAATTGTTCGCTGAAAAACCCCCTACAAAATTGCTATAATGTTATTTTATTTTAAAATGAACTGAAAAAAAGTAACATCCAAAAGGAAACTTGTTAAAAAAATTTACATATTTTTGGTTATATCTTTTTTGTTGGTCACTTGACGATAAAAAGTAATAGAAACAAAATTGTGTAAAATTTAATTTGCTACATTTTATGTTTAATTAGATTTTCCGTAGGGTTGGTAGTTTACGAAATATAGCGCGAAACCCCTTTGCACCCCATTTCCAAGATGGCGACCGGGGGACAAGGATGGCGACCCCAAAAACTTGAACTTAAGCTTCTACTGATCCCCCCTACACATTAAAGAAATAAAATTGACTCCTCTAAGAAATGCAAGGTACGGCCTAAAAAAATGTAACATTTTAATGGACTAATGAGCATATCATCCAGAGCTTCTCTTGAAGACCGCCATGAAGTTGGGTATTCATGGTATTTCACAAGAACCTCCTTCCACTTGTTGTAGATCTGTCGATCTGTTAATTCCGACGTTGAAGTATTTCTTCAGAGGTAGACTGCCAGCTATTCTCCATCTTTTTGGTTGTCTCCCCGGTGGACGCTTGCCAGCTGGTTTTCCTTCTAGCGCAATTCTTGGTAGTTTGTGTTCCTCCATTCGTTTTACATGATTGAACCATTCTCTTCGTCTTTGTCTACCCCATCTTACTACATATTGCACGCTACATTGTTTCCTGATAATGTTGTTTCGCATTCTATCCCTTCTTGTCTTCCCTGCAATTGCTCTTAGTGTCTTCATTTCGGCTGTTCGTAGCATGCTTTTGATTTTATTGGTGTCTTCTCTTTATTCAACGCCATAGGTCATAACAGGAATCCCCATGAACAAATTACACCCAACATACAAATAAATGGTATCACCCTTCAGAGTTACCAAAGCTTCATATAAGTACCTGGGCAGAGAGCTAAATAGTCAGCTAGACCCTCAAAAGAAATTAGCAGACTCATTGAAATAGCAAGGTCTGGCTTCATGGACATGTATAAAATGCTGTGTAACCCCAAGCTTTCAGTCACAATAAGATTCAGAACACTAAAGTGTTATGTGTGGTCTCTATTACTATATAGCTGTGAGACCTGGACATTAAAACAGTATGACGCCAATAAACTGAATTCATTCCAAATGTGGATGTACCGCCTAAGAATAAGCTGGACCAGCAGAACTACGAATGAAGAAGTACTGGAAATAATGAACACACGTCCTCATCTGGTCAATACAGTCAAAATTAGAAAGACGTCATATCTAGGACACATAATAAGCCATAGGGAATTTGAGCAGCTCCAGGTAATATTAGAAGGCAAAATCGAAAGTAAAAGGGGTATAGGAAGAAAGAAAAAATCCTGGCTCCGAAACATCAGAGATTGGACCCACTCAACAGGGACTAACTTAATTCGTCAAGCTCAGAACAGAGAAAAATTTGCCATATTGATCGCCAACCTCAAGGGGGAGGAATATAATTAAAGCTTCTATAGAGATATTGGCAATTACTGGAGAGAGTGGTGAGCCCATTGGGGCACCATTTATTTGTCTGTAGATTTGATTTTGGAACGTGAAATAAATGTTGAACATGCAATGCTGGATACTGTACAAGAACAAGTAGTGTACTAACTGGAATATTCAAAATAAAATAAAATATTCTATGTTATGTTATTTATTTATAATATATACTTATTTTTTAATAGAAACTGTTAATTTTCTTTTTTTTTTAATTGTAATCAATTGTATTCGAATAAATTAGTACATATATTCAAAAAACCACTTACAACAAAGCTACTTTCATACAACGCCTTAATTTTTGTTCTTCCTAAATCTAAGGTTTTGACATTTGGCATTTCTTTCCATAACTTTTCAGGTACTTCTTCTAAATCGTTATCTGCTAAACTTAAATAATTGACTCGTGTTAAGCTTTGGAACGTTTCTGCATTCAGGTACCTGAAACAAATAAAACATATCAGGTTCACGAACGTAATAAAGATTTGAAATAGATATATAGCTAAAAGATTCGACAAAATACTAGAACACAGACAGCATGTATTTGTCCAGTTCTAATAGATACATAGAAACGAAAGATACCAAATTCTGCAAACCTTAAATGAAGGAAAGATCGAAGGAAGAAGTGGAGTGGGCAGGAAAAAAATGGCATGGCTCCATTATGTCAAACAATGGACAGGGCTAAGAAACGTAGGAGAGTTAATACACACTGCAAAGGATGGACAAAAATGGTCAGACGTAATCGCGAACTTCCATTAGTGGATTGCATAAGAAGAAGAAGGATAGATACATACTCGGTACTCTTTGTAACTTCTTTGAAATTAAAAAAAAGTGTTTTTTCAGAAAATATTTTTATTTTATTCGATATGTATAGGCTCCTTTTGGCTCAACAAAAGCGACTTTTCAATTTTTTTATACCATCTGAATAATACGATTCTGGAAGCTGTGCAGAATAGGTGTTTTGTCAATTATCTCTTCTTTCGACTTGAAATTATTATTTACTAGCCATCTCTTCAGATTTGGAAACACATCAGAACCTAAGTGGGCAAAATCGATACCAAAGGTCCGACGGATTGTGATTGATAAGGTCCAAACACTGCTGAGAGGTGGTTACACGATCACGTTTTTGGTCAGTGGTCCGCAATGGTGGCGCCCATCGGCTGGATAATTTTTTATTATTCAGTTCAAAGAGCGCATTGGTCATAAAGTATGACTAATGCGCTCTTTACTCATTCTTCGAGCCTCTTCCAATTCACGCATCGTTGCTTTACGATTAGCTAGAATCATTTCATAAACTTTCTTCACATTTTCCGGTGTAACTGCATCGGAGAAGCATGTGGTTCCAGCCATTAGGTACAATTCAGATCCAAAATTTGGCAGTGTAGTCTAAAGGAGCATTAGTCTCATGATATTTATTCACCTTTGCTGTTTTCCCTCGCCGTTTTATTTTTTAAATATCTTTAAAGAAAGACCGAAAATCAATGTTATACATATGCATCCTTTTCACAAACACGTCAACTTTATGCAGATATCAGGTATGCACCGACTTTATAACTCACTTCAGTATCAGTTCAACGATCCTACAATAATTTCGATTTTGTGTAATCAGGAACATCTTAAAAGGATAAAACAAAAGCATAGAATCGTATTGGGACCGTGCAAGTTCGGAAAAGCGACACCTGGTTTCATAGCTCAGCAACATTTTTCGCACTTTTAATTATATTGGCCAATTATATTAGTCCTTGCTACTTGCTTCCATACAGTCATGATGTGAACTTGTCAGATAGAGCTCATTGGTACCTCGGGCGAAAAACATTGGATATCTTAATCATCCATGTTATAATTCACATCTTAGTCATATGTTCCGATGACGGATCAATTGTAAAGGGTTTTTACCCTGTTATTTTTACTTTGGTGGCTTGCATGTAGATTCTAAGATTGCACTGATGATGATCGGTCAACCGATTGAAAACTAGTTCTGTCTTTGATGTAGCCCTGTATAGGGATTTTAACAAATATACCTTTTATAAAGGATTTTATATATTAGTCCTGGTTGCTGGATAATTGTCAAGGCGGGTCTAGGACGTTTCATCGCCGCCAGTTCATCGCCGCCGTTTCGATGCCGCCAGTTCATCGCCGGCCGTTTCGATGCCGCCGGTTCATCGCCAGTCAGTTAATTGCTAACTGATATATTTCCGAATTTTCGACCAATTTGCGACAGTTACATTTATTATTTATTTTTAGTAATAATTAGGAATTCTAGGAAATGCGAGATATGACCATTCCCGTTGCCATACTTAATCTTTTAATAGACTTTTAAACTTTTATAATATAAAATATAATTTAACACTACAAATTTAATACTGGTTAGTATCAAATTTAGGGAAAGTAGAAATAGAACAGTAAATTAATATGATAAAATTTTTTATCTATTTATTTATTTGTCATAAGTTTTGAACTGAATTTAGCGTCGTGTCGTGTCATCTCCCATAATACAAGATCAACTGACTAACTGGCGATGAAACGGCCGGCGATGAAACAGCCGGCGATGAAATGGACTGGCGATGAACCGGCGGAATCGAAACGGCGGCGAATTCCCATTCCGGTCAAGGCCATAGCCCAAAATAATTATAAGAAGAAAAAGTAAGATTTAAGTTATGTTATTAAAACGTAAACAATTGTATGTAGTAAATAAAATTAATTATTAAATTGCAGTAGTGCAAGCAAAATGCAATTATTTAAATTTACTTTTATTATAATAATTGCTTATCATATCAGTATTGTGGACATAGACTTATATATTATCATAGACAGTGTCAATCAGAGCGAAGTGACGACACCATATTTTTTATTTGGATTAGTGCTGTTTCACTCTTACGCATAGTAAAGCTGCGACAGTTGTCCTTCCCTTCCGTGCATATACTCACATTTAATGTCATCTTAATTTGTCGATATAATGTGCTAGAAAGAGATACCGCAAACCAGTCCATGAGATCTTGTCGTCAGGAAGCGCGGAGAGTAGGCTCACTCTATGTTAATATATACCCCTATGATTGTGGAGTATGATACTTTTACTTCTGAATGATAATTTTTCTTCTTCAATGACAGTAGGTATGAAATATACGTCAATTTGACAGTTTCAATTGACAGTATGGTTTATTTAGGAAAGTTGCCAGATTTCTCCGCTATTTGCGCACGATCGTTTCTCGTATCCCCTCCAAGTACTTGCACACCGCGAATAAACGTCTCGAAAATTTTTTTGATTTAAACTATGTAAGTATAAAATTTCAACATAATAATCAAAAGTTTTATAGATTGCTAAATTATTATCTACCTAATCAAGTTATTAAAAGGTCCTCCGTTGTTAAATTGACAGTATCCTAAACGGTGGTAGAGTGCGTCTATTACATTTCTTTATGTTTCTCTGGAAATAAATATATGGATTCATCGATAATTCTTTGCCTTAGCTCTGCAACATTTGCTGATTTAGTTTAATAAATTCTACTTTTCAAGTATCCCTAATAAAAATAATCTTCAGGTTGTTAATTTGTTAGGATTAAATCTACCAAACTACCGTTCGGGAAATATGTGATCTCCAGGAACTGAATAGCTCCAAACATTTACACCAAAATGAGCTGAAGTCCGGTCTTGCTGAAACCATATTTGATTCAAATTGTCAACATTTCTCATCACTAAAACAGTAATTCGCGCTTTTTCATTAAAAAGCAGCTTTTTCTTAGAGCTTTTAAAATCACATAAAACGACTGTCAGATTTAGTTATTAACAAAATTTATTTTACAACACTTTTCAATAGTCAAGTCAAGTCAATAAATGTTAAGCTATTGTTATTTTTATGAATTAATGTCAAAATCACGGCATACTATATTTACGAAATTAGTTTAAAACTATTTGACACTGAGAAGTTTTATTTATTTAAAACATTCTAGTGGAGTCACTGAAGGTTTTCACCTCCGATTTCGTTGAACCTTTATCGATTTTCATGAAAATTGGTGAGTAGTTAGAAGATACTTCAAGGAACAAAGGTGACATTATGCCAACTTGCGCTTTTACCCTGGGGGTGGATGCCACCCCTTCTCGGGGGTGAATTTTTTTTAATAAAAAAAAGTACCAGAAATCGATAGAGGGGCAACTTCTAAGCAAAATTTGTTATATAAAGTTATTAACATAAATCAATACTTTTTGAGTTATTAAATATCAAAAATTTTATTTTTTCTTATAAAAAATGCATGTTTTAAAGCTGTTTTTCACGTATTACTCAAAAACTATAAGCTTTTGTAAAAAAACTGTTATTACCAAAATTAAAGATAATAAAAAATTTAATACACTCCCCACTTAAAGAACTAAACTAATGTTATTTCAAAGTGAGTTATGGGTAATTGAATGTATATTTTTTTCGACGAGTACTCAAATCTAAGTATTCAAGCTTACATAACGGGAAAACGATGCATTTTATAGAATATACTTGTCAAGCACTTGTCAAAGTACTTCGGAGTACCTATCAAATGAGCTCCAGTAGAAGTTAATAGTATCAAAATTAAGCAAGTTATGATGAAAATAAGAGAACCCTTTCGATTTTTTTAGGAAAAAGTGAAAAATTAAACATACGCCATTTCCACAAAAATTAAAATTTGTAGTAATCCTTACAAGAATTTCTTTAGATTAACATAGTTAATGATTTCAACAATTTTCACCGGTTTAGAATGCATATTTTTGAAAACAAGATACAATTTAAAAAAATCAGAATTTTTAAAATTATCGTACTTTTAATTTTCTTTTGATAATAACTCCAAAAATACTCACTATACGTAAAAAATGATATATAACTAAATTTTAGTATTTTTTATTACAAATACTTTATTCATTTTACTATTTCCGTAGAGTAAAAAATAACCGAGATAGAAACGTTAAAAATTTCAATTTTGCTGCGAGAACCATGTAACCGGGGCCATTTAACCTTTTATTGTTAAAAAAGTGAGAGGTTTAAAAGACTAATTTTGACATTTTCTAATAGCTCTTAGAGTCAACTTTTAACTAGTTTTTAGCTGATATCTTAAAAATTAACGGAGTTATTTACAAAAAACAATAATATTTTTTGGAAAAAATTTTAAAAGATACATTTTGAAACATTTTTGGTGCATAAATTTTAATGTTATCAACTTGTTCGAGGGCTTATTTGATAGATATTTGTATGAGCTTTGACAGTTATTTATTAAGTTTATGTTATAAAACGCATCATTTTGTCGGTATTTAAGCTTGAATACTTAGATTTGGGTACTCGACGAAAGAAATATACATTCAATTACCTTTAACTTACTTCTAGTTAACACAGAAAGGTTTTCCTAGTAAGGAGTTTATTTGATTTTTTATTAGCCTCAATTTTGATAATAATAACTTTTTTGTAGAAACTTATAGTTTTTGAGTGATTTATGAAAAATCGGTTAAAAACATGCATTTTTCTCACAAAAAATTAAAATCTTTGATCTTTAATAACTCAAAAAGTTTTGATTTATTTTAATAAGTTTATATAACAAATTTTGCTTATAATTTGTCCCTCTATCGAATTGTGGGGTTATTTTTAATAAAATAATTTTCACCCCCGAGGAGGGGTGGCATCCACCCCCAGTGTAAAAGCGCAAGTTGGCACCATATCACCTTTGTTCCTTGAGATATCCTCTAACCACTCACCAATTTTCATGCAAATCGATGGAGGTTCAACGAAATCGGAGGTAATAGCTCATATCCACCTTCAGTGACTGCACTATTCGTGACTAGATAACTCTTGGTTGAACTCGTATTGAAGTAAGAATTCCAATAATAATGCAATAAAATAAACAGAGTTTTGTATTTAAAAACCAAAGAGACTAATGATATCAGAAAAATGGTAGATCTGGCAACATTCTGCTTCTTCTTGTAGTGCCTATCGTTTCGATGTTGGCGACCATCATGGCAATCTGTACTTTGCACACTGCTGCTCTAAAAAGATTTGTGGTTGTTGTGTTGAACCCCCTACGTAGATTTTTCAGCCAGGGGATCCTTCGCCTTCCTGGTCCCCGCTTTCTTTCTACTTGTCCTTGCAAGATTAGTTGCAG
The DNA here is from genome assembly GCF_917563875.1 of Diabrotica virgifera virgifera. Taxonomy (NCBI): domain Eukaryota; kingdom Metazoa; phylum Arthropoda; class Insecta; order Coleoptera; family Chrysomelidae; genus Diabrotica; species Diabrotica virgifera. The sequence goes on from NC_065446.1 coordinate 29,432,815, forward strand.
CAATCCATATATTTCACTGTTCCTCATGATGTGACCGATTTTGGCAGTTTTTATTGTGATAAACACCTCTTTTTTTGTATTCTCAGCAAAACACCCTGATTAGTAATGTGGTTGGTATAAGATATCTTCAGGATGCGACGATAAAGCCACATTTCAAAAGCCTCAATTTTCTTGCGGGTGTCATCTGTGAGAGTCCACGACTCAACTCCGTACAACAGTATAGGAAAGATATAACATCGTCGTAACCTGATTTTTATGGGTATCGACAAATAATGAAATTTGAATAACTTTGCCATTTTTTGAAATGCAGATCTTGCTTTCCCTATTCTACGTTTGAGGCGCTCAGAGCAACAGTTGCTTAACCCCAAAAACGGTGTTTTCGAGATATATGCAATCTTTTAATTTGTATTTACATTATGCTTATGGGATGGCGCTACAAATTATGTAGCGCCATTTAGCCAAATATAGAGGTAGGTTGTGTAGATCCATGTTACGTGCCTCAGCAGCAGTGACCTTGGGATCCATGTGCTCCGGGGGTTGGTTCTGACGACGTAGGTATTCATGTTCAGCGATCTTAAAATCCCTCGAGTAGTCTGTTTAAATCAGTTTAGAGCTGAAAACTCTAGACTCTAGAGACTCCAGATGACGTGACTTAGCAGTAACCCTAGACACCACGTGCTCCTGGATTTGGTTCTGATGACGTATTCGTGTTCAGCGACCCAATAACCCAGAATAACAAAAGTTGCCCCTTAATATACATATTTTAACATGTTTCTATCTACTCTATCTAATCAGCCCTAAACATCCATCCTTGGATATAGGCCTCCTCTTCCTTCTTCCATGCCTCTCTATCTTGGGCAATTTGCATCCATTTTGACCCAGTGTGTTTCTTCAGGTCATCTGACCATCGCATCTGTGGCCTTCCCCTTTTTCGTTTGTGGTTCCATGGTCTCCAATGTATAATCATCTTACTCCATCTTTCATCCTTCTGCCGTAGGGTGTGTCCGGCGAACTTCCATTTAGAAGCTTTGCTTCTTGGGTAGAGACGTCTTTCACTTTTGTTTTGTTACGGATCCATTCGTTTCTTTTCTTGTCTGATAATTTAATGTTCAGCATTTGTCTTTCCATGGCTCTTTCTGTCTTTGCTATTTTTTCCATATTCTCTTTTGTAAACGTCAATGTCTGAGAGCCATATATTAAAACAGGGAGTATACATTGATTAAAGACTTTTGTTTTTAGGTATTGCGGGTATTTTCTGTTCTTTAGAATATAAGACAGTTTTCCGAATGATGCCCAGGCCAATCTTATTCTTCTCTTTATTTCTTCGGTTTGATTTTCTTTATTTAATCTAGTGATTTGTCCTAGATATATATATACTCTTTTACTTGTTCTATTCTTGTTTGTGCCACTGTAATTACTAGTTCTTCTTGTTGATTGGTCATGGTTTTTGTTTTACTGTAATTAATCTTCAGTCCTATCTTTGTCGATTCTCTATCTAGTTCTTCCATCATTCTTTGTAATTCTTCACTTCTTTCTGCTATTAATACAATGTCATCAGCATATCGTAAGTGATTCAGATATAATGGGCAATATCTGAATCACTTTAACACGTTTATGCACTGTAAATGCAATTATGCATTTCCACCCATTTTTCTCTGGTAGACGTTTTTCCTATAGTCATCTCTAATACAATGCAAAAAGTTGTAAGTCGGTAGATGCTGTATATAAATATCGATTTATTTTTTCCTGGATGCCCTGGTCTATAAACGCAGAATACCTCCTAATTAACTCCATTTCTTATCTAGTTTATTTGCAAAATTTCTTTACCGGCACCAACGAAAAAATGTGCTCCATTACTACTATTAATTTTCATTGTAGTAAGAAGGAATAAATCGAATAAAGGGTCAACGTTCCACGTTGTGGCGCCTGAGATGTGGCGCCACAACTGATTTTCTCGCTAGGTGCTACGTTTTTTTTTCTTTACTTCTAATTGATGTACACGATATAGATACGTGATACAAATTCCGAACTTTTACTTCCTACATGTTTGTTTGTACCACATACCACCCAAACAACACCTATTGAGGTTTCAATAATAACTTATTGGGTCCCATAAATTACATAAAAGATTACTTTGATATTAAAACCAAAGCAACGTTGTAATATGCAGATTTATTCAAATCTACGGGGTATTTTACAAGTAATTTATTACAAAATTATTGCACATTATTGGTTCAAATTGATGTTGGTGCGCTGTATAGTCCGGATAAGATTTTGTTTTTTGGCTAAAACTTAGATTTTTTATCTTCTTCTTCCTTTTCTTTTTGTATAGACATGACTGTCTGTTTTTTCAATGTGCCTCTAGCAAGTTGTCGTTCCATCGTGACAATTTTCGCGACGTGACGTCACTCCAAGGGAGTGACGATTTGGACACAATTGCATAATCAACCAGAGATGCGAAAGAAATTTTTGCCTTTTTTTAAAGGGAAAGAAGCCAGGGAAATTGGTCTTAATGTTAACGAATATAAGACCAAGTGTAACGCTGGGGGTTGCAACGAAGACACTACCCGGAACAAACAAACTTAAACTTTTTCCATTTTTTAATTTTAATAATTAAATGTACAAGTAAATTACGTACGACTTGAGATAGGTCGTGAAAAACTCATTGACCGCGAGGTAACTAGATCCCCTGACTAAGAGAGTAACAACAAGAGTGTAACAACAACATATCACGTATACGAATTTCCTATTTATATATAGGGTGAGGCAGATAAAGGGCCTATTAGAAATATCTCGAGAACTAAAGGCAACACATTCATGAAAATTGTTATGAAGGGGTTTTGAAGAGTGATCTATTTAATGAAAATATTTTCATCTATTTTCTACTTCCGGTTATACCGGAAGTTGCTTATAACTTCGTTTTTTTAAATAGGACACCCTGTATATTTTTACATTTTTGGATTTTCCTCGATGTCTCCTTTCTTAATATATGAGGTTTTATATTATTATATAGGGTAGTTTAAAAGATAATTACGTGTTTTTATTAATTTCGTAGCAACTTTCACACCCGTAGAATTATAGTACTTTGACATCAAAAACTCTATTTACATTCAGATGATTTTTAATATAGTCTGCTATTGTTAAACATTATTAGTATAGCTACATATCGAATTTTAGTATACAGGGTTGGTCAAAACACGAAATGAATATTTTCTGAGTTTTCTTAAATGGAACAGCCTGTATTTTAGTATTGTAGTGAAATGATATTTTATGGTACTTTTTTATTTTATAAGCATTCCCTATACCTAACTGCTTTAATTTGTGAGCTATTGGTGATTCAAGCCAAACATTAATTGCAACAAAAAATACGTGACATTTTATTAGGTTGGCCTTGAAAATATTCAGTCACAAATAATTTTTCAGAAATAAATACATATTAATCTAGACTGATCGTTAAAATTCCCAATAATGGATGATCTATCAAAATACTTACGTAGTTAAGATTGTTGGTGCGATTAACAATTAAGCACAAATTAAAGCAGTTAGGTATAGGGAATGCTTAAGAAATAAAAAAAGTAACATAAATATCATTTTATTACAATACTAAAATACAGGGTGTTCTATTTAAGAAAACTCAGAAAATACTCATTCCGAGTTTCGACCAACCCTGTATACTAAAATTCAACAATTAGCTATACTAATAATTTCTGATAATAGCAGACTATATTAAAAATCATTGGAACATAAATAAAGTTTTTGATGTCAAACTACTCCAATTCTACAGGGTGTGAAAGTTGCTACGAAATTAATAAAAAAACGTAATTATCTTTTAAACTACCCTGTATAACAATACAAAACCTCATATTTTAAGAAATAAGACTTCGAGTAGAATCCAAAAATGTAAAAATATACAGGGTGTCCCATTAAAAAAAACGAAGTTATAAGCAACTTCCGGTATAACCGGAAGTAGCAAATAGATGAAAATATTTTCATTAAATAGATCACTCTTCAAAACCCCTTCATGCCAATTTTCATGAATCTGTTGCCTTTAGTTCTCGAGATATTTCTAATAGGCCCTTTATCTGCCTCACCCTGTATATTAGTCTATCTATTATAGTTATATCTATTATATCTATTAGTTAAAAACAGTGCAAATATATATATTATTACCATATGCGGTAAGGTACTACAAATAAGTGTAGTAAGAATGACGTTTACTTTCGTTGCAGTCTTTCAATAGATTCAATACTTTGAACTTTGATACTGTCGTAATAAATTATACAAATTGCAATTATAATAGTATGACCTTATTTTTATAACAAAGGAATTAGGAAAATTCCGTGAGGTATCGTGTACCATCACACAAGTACATGATAGTTGGTCGAAGTTGTCAAAGAATTCAAATACCTGTAAGCAGAGATAACAGCCGAAAACAGTTATGAAAAAGATATAGCAGGTAGAATCAGGCCAGGAAATAGAAGCTAGATAGCTAAAACAAAAGTATATAAAGCTTTAATTCGTCCCTTATGCCTGGTTGCACCAACAGATCTTAGGTTAAGCCGTACCTTAAGCTAGGGATGGGAAAAACCTACCGGTTTTAACCTAAAACCGGTTTTTTTACTTCGCAATTACCAGTTTTACCGGTTGTTTTTTGTCCCGGTTATAACCGGTTTTTTCTTTTTAAAGTAAAAACCGGTTATTAGGTTTTTACGGTGATTAGGATTAGGTTAGGTATCATTTTGGATCCCAATCATAATTATTATTCTCAAGTAATTATTCCAAACAAAACCATAATTCAAATTTTATTTTATAAATACAGAAGTAAACTGAAAGTGCAAACTCACATCAGCCAGAAACAATTAAGTTTTATTATAATATTTCGTTTAAAAGGTATTTGTAATCAGTAATCATAATATTTGCATAAGAAGTGATCTGGTTGAAGTAGACGCAAACATCATCTATTTTTCACACTTGACTCTTGACATTGAAAGTGGGTGAATGACTTTTTCTGATTACCAAAAATAATGTTCTGACTATGAATATCGAATTACCGATTACGAATACGAATCTCCAAGGATTTCCCTACGTTTTCAAAACGATACACCCATACAGGAAGTATTAAATGAGTTAAAATGTACCTATTATACAAATATACAAACGTGTTAAAAGAAATACATGATAATTTTTTTGATGGTAGTAAAAATAAAAGATAAATTGCATTATCCGATTTATTTTTAAGTAAAATATTTATGTTGATATTATTTTTTTTTAAATCCCATTTGAAAGAGTTTGGGAAATTTTTTATAAGTTGAAATGGTTGGGTTAAACGTTAAATTGTATATTATTGCAATATGTATGCAATTGTATATTATTAATCTTAGGCTATATTATATTTAATAATAATCAATAAATATATAATAATAATAAAATGATAAATAAATATAATAATTAATAGAATAAAAGTGTTTTATTAAAAATTTTGTGTTATTTATATTGATATTGATGTTCTTTCGATAGTACTAATTTTGATCATATTGATATCGAGTATCGAGTCGAGTGGAGTATCGCAAACTAAAGTGCATTGTAAATGTATTATTGTAACCTATTGGATTAAAAAAACCGAAAACCGGTTTTTGGAAAAACCGGTTTTTTTTGGCCGGTTATAACCGCCAGGTTAAACCGTAAGCAAAAAAAACCGGTGTAACCGGAAACCGGTGTTTTGTCAAAAACCGCCATTTCTACCTTAAGCTCATGTTACGAAACATACGCGTTGCACCATTGAGTTTTAGATCAATTTTCAGCTTGCCACAATGGATTGTCACGTGGATTGCATCTTAAACTCAGTGGCGGATCCATACATTTGCCTTGGAAGGGGAAATTTGCCTTAGGGGGATCTTCCAATGAAACACCAACCAAAAGACATAAAAAAGATAAACCCAAGCTACATAAAAGACATAAATAATAACATGCATTAAGTTCCCTTAATTTTCCTAACTAGCGTGTTTATTGGTTTGAATTTGTCTGTTCGTGCCTTCAGTTGCATGTCAGCTAATATATTTTTATGTTTCAACAATCTTTTTCTTTAATTTTGGACCTTGTTAGGGGGGAAATTTCCCCTTTTTCCTTTCCCGTAGATCCGCCACTGCTTAAACTTCGTCTCATTTAAGACGTGCTTAGGTAAGAATCGAAAATTATGGTGAAACTTAAGTGAGACTTAGGGCGATGCCACATTATGCGTTTTGACCGGATGCGTTTCCACCGCATCCAGTCAAAACGCATAGTGTGACAGCTCGGTCCGGTTGCGTTGGAAACGGATGCGTCTCCACCGCATCCGATCAAAACGCATAATGCGACATCGCACTTATGGCGACTCTATATATAAGCTGAGCTCGGCTAAGCTGGAGCTTAAGACTTGTTTGTGCAACCAGGCATTAACGTATGGAAGTGAGACTTGGACACTGAACCAGCGTGAAACAACAAAATTATTAGTCTTAGAAAGATCTTCCGGGTGATTTTTGGGCCTTGTAGAGATGAAATAATAATAGAGTGGGCACGAAGACACAACCAGAAACTCCAAGTACTCTAATGAGACGAAAAGGACGGAGAAATGGGATTTCTGGGAAATTTCCTCTGTGGAAAAAGATGGGCAGGACAAGCTCTGAGAGCGTGAGACTACTAAATACAACCTTCGAGGAAAGTACCGATGTCATGTCAGTTGTTCGTCAAGAAAAAGATGGAAAGATTCAGTAACAAGTGATCTACATAAGATGGGGGTGCAACAATGAGATATTATTGCACAAGATCAGCAAGAGTGTAGGAAATGGTAAACGGGGCCAAGACTCACTTAGAGTTGTAGAACCAAGAAAGAAAAAGTTAAGGCAAGATGGATCCTCCAGAAGATCACGTTCTTAAATAAATTATTTTCCACCTACCTCTACCGAAAGTATACTTTTCCGAACCTGATTGTAGGGAGCAAAGTTGTACTTTTCCTCCCTAGGGAGGAAAAGTAAAAGTGACGTCATGATATTTAATTCATGAAATATAACTTATTGACGCCCTGTATAATACCTATTTTCTATCACGTAAGTATATATACATTTTAACGTTTATTTATAAAACACCCTGTATTTTGCAGAATGGTAAAAAACAGTAAATTGTTATTTTGATTTAACAATGTTTACGTTAATAATTTGACTTATATTTGACAGTTGACAGTTATATTGTACCTACTTGTTAGTTTGAGTTCTAATAAATTTTGTTGGTTAGTTACATAAATAAATTAAGTAAAAATGAAAAAATGACTTGTTATTTGAGGAAGGTGGAAAAACCATATGTATAACATGGGAGTAAAGTGCCTTTTCCTCCCTTGAATGATTACTGCCCTCCGCTACGCGTCGGGCAGTAAACTTCATTCTCGGGAGTAAAAGTAGCACTTTCCTCCCTTGTTATACAAATAGCTATTCCCTACCCACTACTTCCAGAATCACAAAAATGTAAACTAGTATGACAATTTTATCTATTTATCTATAAGCGAGGTTCCTACAGCCTCTGTCGCTTTTCGCATTTCGACCGCCATCGTTTTCTGTCCATCCATTCGTCTTCTTTGATGGATCCATCTCTCATTATGTGGCGTAAATTTTCCTCCCAGACAACTGGATGCCTTCCCCTTCTTTTTCTTTGTTGTAGTATGTAATTTAAAGCTTTTCTCGGCCATCTATCTTCATTCATTTGTTTCACGTGACCATACCATACAAGTTGTCTCGTTTTAATTCTGTCTACACTGGAATATAGAGTATTTGTCCTCCTTCTAATATCTTCATTCCTGATGTGATCTTTTTTGGATATACCATCCTTAGATAATCCATTTCTACTACTTCTATTATTTTTCTTTTTTCTATACATATTTATTCGTGATCTGATAAACTTCTGCTCCATAAGTCATAATAGGCTCTACAAAGGTTCGATAGATTGTCAATTTCGTTGTTTATCTAATATTTTTAGACCATAGCGAGCTTAGAATGTTTACCGCTTTTTTTCTGCTGCGTTCTGATTTTGATGTCTCTTTTGATAGTGCCTTCTTTAGATGTTGTAGATTCGAGATATTTATATTCTTTACATGTTTTTGTGGTTCTAATTTATAACTCTGGACCTTCTTCATCATCCCCTATTTTAAGACACTCTGTCTTTGACATATTCGTACCCTCTTTTTCATATTCTTTCTTTAGTTTGCTAAACATGTAGTCCATGTCTTCCTCATCATTCGCTACGACTGCCTGATCACCTGCGAAAAACAAAGTTGTTAGACATTTACCACCGACTATGTCTATTCCCATTTTTATCCCACGACAATTTTAACTAAATTTTAATGCATACAGTCGAACCCGCTTATTGGAATAGCCTTCGTGCCAAACAAAAGTATTCCTATAACCGAGATATTCTAATAACCGATCATTGGTGGCCAGTAAACACGTTCCGGGACCTCAAGTTTCTATTTCTTAAAGCGGGAGATTCTTTGAACAGGTATTCTAATAAGCGGGTTCGACTGTATATGTATGTATATGTGGATTTTACTTGATTGAGCCTAATCGATTCTTCGTCCTTCCTGTTGGCCAGTTTGTTCCTGTAATTGCTGATGATGTCTCATGTTGGAATCGCTTCCAATATTTTAACTTTTAATTGGTTTAATAAAAAATTTTATGGTTCATCTTAGAGTCAGTACTTCATTAAAAAATTAT